>NC_074723.1:25766708-26083792 GCF_947242115.1 Biomphalaria glabrata
TAATCGCATCAACCTTTTGTTTGGGTCTTGTTCAGTCATATTTTCTACCGCATTATATAAATAAGCTAATTATGCTCGTCTATCATAGATATACTTTTGTCTTTGCATTTATACACTTCTGCATGGAAATGGCAAAGCCTTTCTGAGCCTTTAAATTTTGACTTGGTGTGCTGGTGTGAATTTCCTTTTTCTTTTTGTTTTATTATTATTCTTCTGCAATGATTTTTATGATGTTTTCATCAACTTTCTGCTCAGTACTTGCAATGTGGCACAATGATGTTCTGATGTTGACTTTTGTCTCCCTAGAAGCAGGGTCTATATTGAAAGCTCCCAATCATGTTTTTATTTTGTTCTTGAAATGTTTTCTTTCCCCTCCTAGAACTCTCTTTTTATCTGTTTGCTGGCCAAAAAGGAATGGCTTAGGGATAAAGGAAACATTCATTTTGCAGAAGTGGCCTGCCCTCTACACTCCATCAAGGTTATATATACCAGTATATATATTACATTCCTGCTCTTAAAAGAACTTCTGTGTTGGGTACATTATCCTGCCATTTAATGTGTTAGGTTATTTTAGAAGATTTGAGATTCCTAGGATGTAATCTATACTATATACTGTCCACGCCCTCCAAAATGATTCTTCATAACACGTCAAAACTGTAAAATAAAATAATAAATTTGCTAGATCCAAATTCTTAAAAAAAAGTCTGATGATTTTTAAACATATTCTTCAAATCAGTTTAGTGTACCTACTCTTGTCACTCTGTATGAGCCACTCTACTTAAATGAAAAGCTATTTTACTTTGCAATCTTTCTTTCTATTCGCTTAAGTGATATTGCTACTCTGAATAGTAATGTAATTCATATCCAATCTTATTAGATACATATACAGAACAATACAGACATCGACACGCAGGAAATACTTCTTTGGAGAGGAGGAACAAAGTACACCATGAAAAACTACTATTGCCCACCATCATCAACAGCAGAAATAGACATACAACTACCACACTACACAAGGACAATAATAGCTGGCGACTTCAATGCACACACACCTTCCCTAGGCTACCCACACTACAACAAGCGTGGCAAAGAAATAGAGGATGTAACAAATGCCTCTAACCTACACCTTCTGCAAAACAAAACTACACCTCCAACTTTCCTCCACAGAGCACACAACACAACTAGCAGACCTGACCTAACTTTTATCTCTACAGACATTACCGATTCTTCTAAAATAACAGTACTTGAAGACATAGGTAGTGACCACAGGCCTATACTCCTCAATATTGGAACGCCAGGTAGATACCAATCCAACAAAACAACTAGATGGAACTATAAAAAAGCTAACTGGGCAGCTTTTTCACAAGAAACAGACACAAGACTATCAAGCGTAATTGAGACAGACATCAATTCAACCTACACAACTATAGTCTCCAACATCTTACAAGCAGCAAAAAAATACATCCCTCGAGGCCAAGTTAAGAAATACAAACCTTTTTGGACACCTGAATTAGATAAATTAGTAAAAGAAAGAAACATGGCCAGGAAGACTATAGAAAAAAATCCTACTAGAGAGAACAAGACAACGTACAACAAATTGACAGGGCTTATAAGATACAAAATTAAAACAGAAAAAAAGAAAAAGTGGACCACAACATGCGAACAACTAGATCTAAACAAGGATGGTCGAAAGGCCTGGACCCTTCTGCACCGGCTAGCAGGAAAGAAACAAATAACAAACCCCCAACCTATAAAAGACACTGACGACATAATAACAGAAAACCTTAAAAAGGCTGAAACCTTCAATAAATATTTTGCCAGCATTAACAAGTCAAAGCCAAGAAAACAATTGGACCAGGCCTTCAGTAATATCTTAAAGAAAGAAGAAAAAGCTCCAACAGTCAACTGTCAGATCTTCACTCCCTTCACTCTACATGAGCTCAATACTGCCCTAAAAAGCCTCAAGTCAAGAAAATCCCCTGGACCCGATGAAATAACAAATGAAATGATTCGGGGACTAGGACCACAGGCCCAAAACTGTATACTTAACTTTATCAACCATACATGGAAAACTGGAGACATACCACAGGAATGGAGAACCGCAAACATAATACCCATCTTAAAGAAAAATAAACCACCTGGAGACCCAAAAAGTTATAGACCAATCTTTCTAACATCCAACATTGGCAAAATGGCAGAAAAAATGATCAATAACCGACTTTATTGGTGGCTAGAAAGTACTTGCTCACTCCACAATGCACAAGCTGGCTTCAGGAAAGCAAGTAGAACAGAAGACCACCTCTTTCGTTTTATCCAGGACACAGTAGAAGGGTTTCATGAAAACAAGCACACTACAGCAGTATTTATAGATTTGCAGCAAGCCTATGACAGAGTGTGGAGAAAAGGTCTATTTTTGAAGATGAAAAAAATGGGCATCCATGGAAAAATGTACAGCTGGATCAGAGCATTCTTAAAAAACAGAACCATCCAAACCCGATTCGAAGGTGCCATCTCTAGTCAAAAAAGTTTGGAAGAAGGACTACCACAAGGTTCAGCCCTTAGCTGCACTCTCTTTCTAATCTTCATGAATGACCTCCCGGACCTCATTTCGGTCAATAAGGCACTTTATGCAGACGACCTTTTAATTTGGACTACAGAGAAATATCCAGTGCTGACTAGATCCAAACTAAATAGAGCCCTCACAACTATCTCCACATATTCAAAATTATGGAAAATGGAAATAAACAAAGAAAAGTCAGTTTATTCAATCTTTAGCCACAGCAACAAAACAGCAAAAAGAAACTACATCCTAAAAATAGACTCTCAGCCAATAAATAAAGAAGAAAATCCAACATATCTTGGTGTAAAACTAGACCAAAGACTGTCTCTAAAACACTTTATGGCAGATTTAAAAGAAAAGGCATCACAAAGATTAAACATAATAAAACACCTAGCAGGAACATCCTGGGGAGCTGAAAAGAAAACCTTAAGACAGTTATACACTGGATATGTCAGATCTGTAATGGATAACTGTCTCTCCATACAAGTAGCTGCCAACAAAACCTATCAATCATCATTAGATACAATCCAAAACCAAGCCTTGCGGTTAATTAGTGGAGGTATGAGAACTACTCCCACAGCAGCCTGTGAAATAGACTCCAATATTGAACCTCTTAAGTTAAGGCGCAACAGAGCAGCATTAGAAGCTATTGAGAGATACAGAAGGTTGGAGGACGATCATCCAAATAAATTACTAACATAGAGAAATAGGAAAAACAACCAAAAAAAGCAAAGGACTGATCCAACTTACTGACGAACTAGCCCTAAAACACCACCTACCCAATAACAGAGAAAAAATTACCAGGTTTTCAAACATTACACCCGGACTAAACTACAAACAACCAACCATCAAAACACATTTACTAAATAACACCTTAACAAAAGAATCAAATCCACTGGAGCTCAAAGTAGGCACGCTTGAAACAATCGAAAGCTATCCAAAAACAGCTATCCATATTTATACAGACGGATCGGCTTTCAAAGCTACCATCAATGCTGGTCTTGGTGCCTTCCTGGTCTTCCCTAATAATAAACACTTTGAGATAAGCGCACCCTGTGGTGATTACTGCTCAAACTTCCAAGCCGAAATTGAGGCAATTACCATAGCACTCCAGACAGTAGAAAACAAATTATATGAAGGAGTGCAACCACCATCAGATATTGTTGTCTTTACAGACTCCCAATCTACTCTGGAAGCACTTAACAGCAGCACCTCAAACAGCCCAAGAGAGTTGACAACACTCAGTGTGATAATCCACCAGATGATATCAAAATTAAATATCAATATTACACTACAGTGGATCCCTGGACACATTGGCATCATGGGAAATGAAAAGGCAGATAAGCTATCAAAGGCAGGTTCAACTATGGAACAACCAGATAGACCTGTTAACTACCTCACCCTAAGGTCAATGTTAGTCAACAATCACAAAGAGGAGTGGCTCAACCAATGGGCATCAGGAAACACAGGCAGAGCCATGTACAGAGAAATGACTACGCCTAACAAACTGGACAGTATTAACTTCCTCCCCCGCAAAGAACAATCTACAATCTTCCAACTAAGAACAGGACACACACCACTATTAAATTACCACCTGAACAAAATAAACTCCACACAACTACCCCTTTGCAGACACTGCACCCACCCCTCTGAAACCGTAAACCATATCCTCTTTGAATGCCCCTCCCTAATCCACCTTAGGCAGACCCTACTTCCACTACAGCCCAACATAACCAACACCCTGTACGGCAGTGCTGAACAACTGAAGAAAACAGCACACTTTTTTTCCTTGGCACAGTCTGCAAAAGAGCTCACAGCTCAGCAGCAATAAAGCTGGCTAGAAGAAGAAGAAGAAGAAGAAGATTAGATACATCTATTTTTTAAATTCTATTCATAAAAGAAAAAAAAAAGAGTCATAGCATTTTAAACAAACTGAGTCACTTATTTAAATGCATGAAAGACTTCATAGGCATATCTAAATAACAACTACATTTCTTGCATAGGTCTATAATTTATATTGTGCATGATCATATTGTTAACTATCATGTATGTAATATTTACTTCCAATTACCTCAACATTACTGTTGCTAAAGGTGTATTTTTCAATAATGCTTCTAAACAAAAGTTTCTACAATTATTATAGCAAGAAAATAATGTACAAAAAAATAATAATTTTATTTTAGCATTGTTTCTCTGGCTTATATAATGGTTGCTTAATAATTATTTTGATTTATATTTAACTATTTCAGTCAGTGACAGTAAGAAAGAAAAATTAAGTGATAAAGAGGATTCTGAATTTGAATTGATCAAAAAAGAAGATTTGGTTGAAAATGATGCTATTGAAGATGTTGAAGATAATCAAGACAGGCCTGATGACAATGATGATAGTAGATCAGACTTAGAAGATGAAGATAAATCATATTTGGAATCAGAAAATAGTAAAAAGACCAATTAAAAAAAAAGTTTTATTAATTTCATCTATTGTTCTGATTGTTTTCAATTATAAAGTTATTTTACCTTAAACAATAGGTTATGGACATAACAGTAAATTTAACTGCAATATATTTTGTGTTTAAATGTATTTAGACTGAGGGACCACTTTTTAATTAACTGTGTGTGCGGAATAGCTAAACAAAAAACTATTGGCACACTTTGGCATAGTGCAATATGTTGTTGTTGTTTTTTTTTAAGTTTCAATAGTGCATTTCAAATAATGCTAAAATTGCATTGTATTTGCGTTTAAACACAACTAAAATTGAGATATTCGAATAATACAAATAATTGTCACTTCATGTCTAACATAATTGGAACCTACTAAAGTTTTAAAATCTTTGGTTTTGTTTTTTCTTAGCTAGTAGATTTTTACTTAACAATCTTAAAAAGAATCTGTGTTTATACTTAACTTTACTTCTTGATTAATACTCTAGTTTTCTTGTAAGTAGTACACTATAGAAATATGGATATGATATTGTTATTTGTAAAGTTCTTTTCAAAGCTTATTTTGTGGTTTCAAATCTCAAGTTTACTTATAGTTGAAACATTTCAATTGTGCAATCATTGGTTAGTAAAAATCAGTTCCATGCAACATTTTGGTAAATTAATCAATCTAAATAAGATATGATAAGAAGCAAATTTAAGACTTTAAATATCTTGAACAGGATAACAGCTTGACAATTTTCTAGATCTATTTAAAAACTGGTTATCACCTTTACAGTCTATCATCAGTAGATGAACATGATTAATCATTTTATTCTGTTTACTAACATCTGAAATCTCCATTAATGAAATAATATGCTTATGTTTCAAATATTTCTAAAATTATAAATCTAATATGTACATAATGGCCTAGTTCCATCATATATTTTAATTGTACTGAAAGTAATTTTAATTAATTTTATTTATGGGCATTGCATTTAAAAGGATTAGAGTTATTAAGTATTAAATTATGTGGTCATCAAATTTCTTAATGGGAAATACATATAAAAGTTATCCAATTCTGAATTTCTTATTTATATTTTGTTTAATCTAGAAAACAGGCTTCCATCATTACAGTCAGATAATGATTTATTATTAACCTTAGCAAATAGTCAACTCATTTTTTTACATTTATTTCTTACATGCATTGGTTGTCATTAAATTTATCTTGGTATTTTCTTCTAGCTCTAGTGAATAAAATGTATATATACAAAAATAGACCCTATAAAGAGACTCTCCATTTTGTCTTTTCTGTAGTTCTTGTTAGTGGTTTTGTTTTACTAGTATCATAATGGACAAATTAAGGTTAGAAGTTTTTGATACCTGTGATATCTTAGTGCCCCATGCCTGACTTCGACTTCTTGTATTAGTATCGGTACCTATATCTTTAGTTTACTGTAGAATGAACAATTGGCTGGTAAAAAAAAATTATTATAATGCACTATAGCTAATACAAGTGTCTGTCCTGCACTAAAGCTAATACAATAGATTGTGTAATGCACAAATTGTAAGGCAAATTTCCTTATGTATAATAAAGATAATTATTAGCAGCGCCCGAAAGGGGAAAAGACGCTTTTAGTTTTGTGCGAAATGTCTGTCCGTCCGTCCTGTTTAGATCTCGTAAACTAGAAAAGATATTGAAAATCCGACATCACAATATTTTAGACCATTCAAAGTTCTGATGCAACGGCTACTTTTTTTTTTCTTAAAGCGAAAAATCTAATTTTTAAAATCAATTATGCAAGCAGTTTTTTAAAGAGAAAAAGCTAATTAGTATGCATTATAAGTTAGACCTAATTTCAATTGAATAGTAATCTTATAAACTCTATTTTTCTGAACATTTTTTTTATTGCGGAATAAGAGATTGAGCCTTTTCAAAACAATTAGATCAATTATAAGACATCAGTTAGGCCAGGGGAGGCGCGGTGGCTGAGCGGTAAAGCGCTTGGCTTCCGAACCGGGGGTTCCTGGTTCGAATCCTGGTGAAGACTGGGATTTTCAACTTTGGAATCTTTGGGCGCCTCTGAGTCCACTCAGCTCTAATGGGTACCTGACATTAGTTGGGGAAAAGTATGGGCGGTTGGTCGTTGTGCTGGCTACATGATACCCTCGCTAACCGTAGGCCACAAAAATAGATGAACTTTACATCATCTGCCCTATAGACCACAAGGTCTAAAAGGATAACTAGTTAGGCCAGGTTCACATCTAACTTTGCATTCACTTACACCTATGCTTTGATCTGCGGGACCGTTGGGGCACTACACAAGATCTGTTAACCTTCTTTCTCCATTCTTATCTCTTATTTGTCTTTGATATAATTTTATTTGGATGTTCTTTCTGAAAATATTGAAGTCTGCCTGGGTGGACCTCTTCGGGGGCCGATTTTGAGTTTGTGTTTCCACACAAACTGTCTTTTGTAACCTTGTTATTATTAGAATTGATTTTTAAAAAATACAAAGCATAATTTTAGACAAGCTGTTTGTATTTTGAATATTTTAAAATAATGAACGTGTGTAAGTTGTTTTTTTTTACATCATCACATTTTAATACGATATTTTTTTTTTAATTCAACAGCAATACATTTAGGTCTATTTATATAATATACAATTGATTAAAAAAATACATAATAAAATAGAAAATAATTTTAAAATCTATAATAATTAAAATACAATATTAACGAAAAATGTTTTACTGAAATAACTTGAATTTTTTATATTTTAATAATTAATATTTAATGGAAATCAAGCTGTTAGACCTGAGGTATTGTTTTTTTTTATATACCAGTACATTTATTTTCTGATGTTCAATGAATTATAACTTAACAAAATCAATGATTATAACTTGACTATTTCCTGTGGAGTATTAATTTTACTTTTTAAAAATATATTTTAAAAATTTTTATTTAGCTTAAGAAAGTACATAGATAATTTCTAATGTTTGAAAATCCTTGTATCAGCTTTAGTGCAAGACAGACTCTTGTATTAGCTTTAGTGCAGGATAGACTCTTATATCAGCTTAAGTGCACAGTAGACTATCAATCTTGATTTTTTTTTAAATGATCTGTTTGAACGTTTAATCTTGTTTGCCCCTATGTAGATCTTCCTGGTTTATTACAACTTTAAAGGGCTTTCTCAGTGATCATCTTTTGCTCATTTTTTTTATGTATAGAGTAATATTTGACATGGTATTTTATGGTGTATATGTGATATCTATAAAACATTGTAGGTTACGGTACTCAAAAATAAACAACTGACAAGACTTCATCTCATTTCTTTGATTTGATTTTAAAGAATGACCTTAAGTTATGTAAAACAGAAACATTAAGTGTGAACTAAAAATAATTTGAACAAGACATACCAGATATTGAAATTACTATTGCACAACATACCTCTATACATTTGCTGCATAAATAAACAATTGAAAAGTATCCACCCACTAAAAAATCCAAATGTCCCTTGAAAAAATCAACTAAAAGTTGTTCATGTGACCTACACAATTAAACATCAGTTGAGCCTCAAGTCAGTCAATACAGTTTCAGTTATTAATATTGATTACTGTGATTCATATCACAAGATCCGCTTTAAAAAATATGACTGAACACATTGAAGAGACTAGAATGGCTGAAGAATGAAGGAAATTGATCAATAGAAAATGTGTCATGTCCTAATGGTCCAGCAGACTAGTGAAGTGACTGCCTCCTCATACAGACTATAGCCAGCAAAATGCATGTGCACATCAGAGAATGTAATGCTAGTTCAATTAGTGATGGATCTCCAGAACGCGGTCAACGAATTTGCATACGCTGCCGCCTCTTTCGGTTTATCTATAAACCTCGGGAAAACAGAAGTCACCCAATAAAACCTACTCAGCCCCAAGGATCACCGTAAACGGACAGCCCCTTAACGTGGTAGACCACTTAACATATCTAGGTAGTATAATATCAAATGACGCGTCACTTTCAAGAGAAGTTGATAACCGTCTGGCCAGGGCCAGTAACGCATTGGACGCCTTCAGGCGAGAGTTTGGCGGAATAAATCGCTCCGCCTGCCTACAAAAATCACCAGGCGATGGTTCTCTCAACCCTTCTGTATGGATCTGAGACATGGACACTATATAAAAAGCAACTAAAACTACTTGAGCGCTTTCACCAAAGATGCTTGCGCTCCATCATGAACATACGGTGGCAAGACAGCACTACAAACAGCAATGTCCTTGCGAACGCCGGTATGGACAGTATAGAAGGACTTCTTATGGTCCGACAGTTACGCTGGGTAGGGCACGTATCCCGTATGGGAGACGAACGTATGCCAAAGGCAGTCTTTTTTCGGTGAGCTAAAAGGTGGTCGACGTAACAGAGGCGCCCCGCGGAAACGCTTCAAAGACCAGCTTAGGTGCCAACTTGCCTTAGCTGACATAGAAGAGAGCACCTGGTTGCATGCGGCCTCAGAACGAGACAGCTGGAGGTCACTCACAAAGGCCGCGGGATACACATTTGAGACCAAAAGAAAATCCGCTGCCGAGGACAGACGCAGACGGCGAAAAGAAAATCTAAATCGACCACCTACGGACAATGGTTATCCTTGCCCTGGGTGTGGCAAAATATGTAGGTCACAGATAATTATGTAAATAGATGTTATGTCAATTATTTCATTCTTAATTAATTGGCTTGGCTAGTAGTCATAACTAGACAAGTAGGCCTAATATGCGGGCTCGAGTTACCTTGATATAGTGTAGTATACATGTAATTGTGAATATAGTTAATTTTGTAATTTGGTTGTGTGGGGTTAGAGTAAGTTTGGTTTGTTAGTTATCTATTTATTTAGTATATGTACTTATAGGAAAGGAAAGAGCATGAATAAGGCGATGGTGTATTTGAACCTCGGAAAGAGTTAGTAATATAATTTCGCATATTTTTGGGGGGGATCATGATCATAGGCCTACACCAGAAAAGAGTTAGGTCGCTTTGGAACGAATAAGTGGAGAAAAAAAATTAAATACATATCTGAATACCCGAAAAACGTAAAGTGTATAATGAGTGAATGGAGTGCTATAATGGTGCTAGGTCAAATGTCTGTCCTGACGAGTCAGGGAAAGCGTTGTCACCTCTGGGACATAAATCGACGAAGTACTAAATACAACTATTGTGTCAACACGGAAAAACAATGTCTGTCCCCTGCGGGACATCACATTGAATATTACAGTCTAATGACACTTGGGTGAAGAAACTTAAGTGTTAGCAGGTCAGGGGGCTCTAGGTTAGGTCTAGGCCTTGCGCTGTTAAACAGAATTTATTAAGAGTAGCTAGATGGTAATGCTCATGGGCGTAGCCAGGATTTTTTTTCGGTTTGGGAAAAAAAATTATCTATGTGTGTGTGTGTGTACATAATTTATCTTTATTACATTCATACCCTTTCGGAAGACGTTTATTGTTTATTGACTTGCGGCCCTTGCTAGCTCGGGGGTCTGGGGGTTTATTGTTTATTGACTTGCGGCCCTTGCTAGCTCGGGGGTCTGGGGGAGCTCGCAGCGTTCCCCCAGCGCGGGGCGAAGCCCCGCCGCCGAGCACTATTTCTGGTATTGAAAGCCAACAAAATGCATATTCTGAGGTATCTACAGTGCATTATCTTGCTATTAAAAAGTTTTTTTTTCAAAAACCTAATGTGCTATTCTTACTGACTTAGACCCTCTCGCGCCGTTCGGCGCATTTTCCGGCAAGCTGTTTACGCAACTCTTATTTTGCGTAATTCATTTTGTCGGAAAACATGTCCCGCAAAACCTCATGCGACGCTCTGTCTCAACCTTACCACTGGCGGATCCAGGGGGGGGGGGCGGTAGGGGCGATCGCGGACGAATTTAAGTATAGGATTCACACAATTTCTATACCAATTTATTACTTATGTTAAAAATATATACTAATTATTTATATTTCAACCTATTTTTAGATTATTTCGCCGCCCCTCTAGTATGTTGGCCGATTTGGTGGGGTCGGGAGGGGGCGATGGTATCAATCCCGCCCCCCCTACACTTTCGAGTGGGGGGGGGCGGTCCAATTTGTTTGTTGAAATCACAGCTTTCTAACAAAATCAATTAAATATCTATATTATTAGAGCTTGTTATTGATATTTTAACCGATCTTTATATTATGTCGTTCCCTGTTTGCCGATTGGTTGGGGGGGGGGGGGCGAATATCTCTACTGCCCTTCCCACCTAAACCCTTTGAGTGGGGGGCGCGGTCCTATTTTTGTGGAGAATCATAGTTTGTGAACAAAATTAGTTGAATATCTATATAATATAAACTACGTATTGATATGTGACCTATTGTATATTATGTCGTACCATACTCTAATCTCAAATTGCATCATTAGTAAATTTAAATGAAAAAGGGTTGTACCAGGTGGGAGGGGCGATACATGCAATCGCATTTCCCCTATCGGACAAATCAATACTTTTCTTTTTGTATTATAGTTAAGAAATTACAAAATTTAAAAAAAATCTGTCACTAATATAATTTATATACACTATAAATTAAATTCTTATATCGAGTCGCCCCACCCCTATTCTTTAATGCCAAATGCAATCTTTAGCAGAAATTTTTAAAGGAGCGAGGATTAATCGTTTTCACTCTACCGCCCCTCCCATTTCTAGACAGAGTTTATGTAATTTCACATGAATTTATCATAATTATTTTAAGAAAGACTTTGCATTGGAAAAGTTAGAATTCAAACGAAATGATTGAGATGAGTTCTAAACTCAAATAATGTATTCATAGTCGCCTTTTCCCAACCTTTACTCAATCTGATATTTTTCTAGTTAAATAAATTTGGGACTATAACTCACATTTATACTTACATTTTTTTTTAAAACTATTTATCGAATAATTTTTTTTTTTGGCGGCGATCCTCAAAGCAAAAATCTAAATATGTGGGGTATCCTATCTTTTCAAGGAACAATTCAGTTTTATTTGCAATGTATTATGGGCCTATATAATTATATTAGAATATTTTTCAAGTACAACATTATTCGAAAGGTCCTTTTTTAATAGTATGAATAATGAGCTTTAGGTCAGGAGAATACGTTTCTGCAGTGAAAAAAGCAAGAAAACTCTTTTGTCGTCGGGGCTTCGCCCCGAACTCTATTGATGAATAATGAGCTGTACTTGTCAGGAGAATGCATTTCTGCAATGAAGAATGTAAGAAAACGCTTTTGGCGTCGGGGCTTCGCCCCGAACTCCATTAATGAATAATGAGCTGTAGATGTCAGGAGAATACGTTTCTACAGTGAAAAAAGCAAGAAAACGCTTTTGGCGTCGGGGCTTCGCCCCGAACTCCATTGGTGAATAATGAGCTGTACTTGTCAGGAGAATGCATTTCTGCAATGAAGAATGTAAGAAAACGCTTTTGGCGTCGGGGCTTCGCCCCGAACTCCATTGGTGAATAATGAGCTGTACTTGTCAGGAAAATGCATTTCTGCAATGAAGAATGTATGAACACGCTTTTGGCGTAGGGGCTTCGCCCCTAACTCCATTGATGAATAATGAGCTCTAGATGTCAGGAGAATACGTTTCTACAGTGAAAAAAGCAAGAAAACGCTTTTGTCGTCGGGGCTTCGCCCCGAACCCCACAAGAGGACCTTATAGCTCTGCCCCAGTTATTTTTGGTTTTCGCCGAAGGTTGAGAAATGCTATATATATATATGTGTGTGTGTGTGTGTGTGTGTGCGCGCGCGCGCTGTACGCACGTTTATGCATAGGGTTAGGGTTTACTGGGCGTTAGGGTTAGGGTTTGGAAAAAAATCGCCCCCCCCCCCACTCCAAAGTTCTGGATCCGCTAGTGCGCGCGATCCGTTTCGCATAGGGCCCCGCAAATTTAAGAACTTTAAAAGGAAGGGTGTGATAATAACTTCAAAAGGAAGGATGTGCTAATATTATATGATATTACGTCATTGTTTGTTGTTTATGTTTTGTGCGAAAGCAAAAGGATTAGATGGAAATAAAAATAGAGTTTCCATTGGATTGAGGAAAGATGAATAGAGGGGTAATTACTCGAGTGTGAAGTTTAATGCTGAAATTATAGACTCCAAACCCGAATAATGGACTATTCTATCATTATTAAGAATAACTTTTGGATCTGTTATACTCGATTCTCTAAATTTTGCTTCAAGGTTAATTAGTGTAGCCATAAAATACTCGCCATTTAGATCTATTATTAGTAAAGGTAACAAGATACCTGGAATTCGCTGTATATCATGCAGTTTTATTCGTGGAAACAAAGTTTAAAATGTAAAACTAACTTTAAAAAAAATTTGATCTCTGTGGGAAAAAATATTTTTAAAATGTCAACAAAGTCAACGTACTGATAGACCTAGATCTAGGTTTAGTCTTTGTGAAAAATTTAATCCATAAATGTTGAAAAAAAAAAGACACCAGTTGACACTATTTGTCAATCAATATATTAATTTATGTATTTACAAATAAATTTCGGACACCCATTTGGGGGTCCCCCCTAGGTGGGGGCCCGGGGGGATTTTAAAATTCTCCCCCCCCCCTCCCCCCTTAGTTACGCCACTGCTCGCATTTCATCGTCTATTGTAATAAGCCTCTCTCTTTTCTTAGACTTGATTTCAGTCAGTACTGAAAATCCAAATTCACAAAACCATGAAGATTGCAGGATATAACTTGTTGACTGAAATCCAAAACATGTTTAGACTCTTTTCCACAAAATTTGACTTAAGAACTGCATCATTTTTTAAATCAATGAGCTGCTCTTCTTCTTCGGTTGTAAGATTTGTAGCTTCATTCTTTCCAAATGGATAGCTAACCCATCCATATTCAAGACTTCGAACTGTTGGGAAGTAATGCTGCAATGCTGACTGCAGGTGTGTCAAAGAGTACAGAATTTCGGGGGTGATTTCTTTAGTTAAAGCACATCCATTGTAAGTAGGAAAGCATTCGAATATATATTGATATTAAATGCAGCTTGCTCTTCTTTAACCCATCAGCTGTTAACCCTTGTCATTTCGTTCCAAGTTAACCTAAGACTTTCAACACAGTTCTTCAAAGCATTGAATAAATAGTGGCCTGAGTTTGAATATTTAACTGAATGATTTGAAATATTGCCAATAGGAATAATTAAGTTTACTTTAAGCTGTAGAGACAATGTTTCTTTCGCATCTTCATCCTAAGTGATAGGAAAGGGAAATTTCAATATTTTATATAGATATTTAAAATTAGTTATTTTTAATATATTTGCATTTTTTGTATGTATAATCTGTGGGTAAAACAGTCCGGCGGGCGCTTGTGGCCTGCGTCCGTTATTTGCCCACCCCTGGTGTAGACAATACTCATAGTTGTCACCATTATTTACAATAGCAAGGTTTCTTCTATACACAAAAATTTATAGTAAATTTATCAATAGAAAGTTTTTAATATGCACTCAACTTATCAACAGAATGCTTACATTATGTACTAAATTTTTAAACAGAATGAGCAGCCACGAAAAATGCTCGTATACTAATGTACTTAGTTTATCTCATCGGGTTACAGTCAAATGAAAAAATATTGACAATGTCATTTCAAATAAATCGATGCAAATGAAATATATCAATCATAACTATTAATATTATCTCAATGAATTACATAGTGAATGAAAAAAGTTTTGACAATGCTACTTTCAACTAAATCATAAAAGTCAAAGAAGTCTATTAATCATAAATATAATCATCAATTAGTCATGATTATTTTACACATATATGATGTATGTCTTAATGTGAGCTCAAGTTGCTTGAAAACATGTATAATCTACAATCTTTTTCAAAAAATAAATCCGTGTTTACATCCCATAACATCCAAGATATAGTTTCAAGCCATGGAAAATGATTGAATAGTTTTCACAAATCAACTAGTGTGCACGTGCACGTACCCAAGTTCCATTCTTACTTCCTCTTTCTGTGTCCGAGGTTTCTCGTGCTGTTCACCTTCTTGACTCAAGGGGAGCGAATAACAGTTAATGTCAAGCGAGACTGTGACAGTATTAAGAAGGGTATTAGATCTAGATCTAAACATATGTAAAGGTATTAGGTCAAGATCGACTAGGCTAAATAGTATGTCGACTATATTTAAGTTGCTATAAAAGATTAAAAGAATGACGTGTGTTTTTCCTTGTGCGCAATAGGCTGTCCGGGACGGACATATCTAAGGAGGGGGCAGTGTTATAAACCTGGTGGTGACACAGATGGGGATAGGAGTGTGTATGTAAGTTAGCCAACGCAAATCGCCCCAGGCGCTAGATGATAGGTCAACCGTGACGAGCAGAGACCGTAAGGTGAATAGTTCTCAGACCTGTCACGTCAAATATAGTCGGGAGACCACACAGATTGGTCAAGCCCAGGGGCGGACTAGGTATCAAAATCGGTCTGGGCATTACCATATAAACCGGCCCACAAATGGCATGTCATATATTTTCGGTGTGGGGGGGGGGGGATTTTTACCCCACTCCACAATATATATATATATATGTGTGTGTGTGTGTGTGTGTGTGTGTGTGTGTGTGTGTGTGTGTGTGCGCGCGCGTGTGTGCGTGCGTGCGTGTGTGTGTGTGTGTGTGTGTGTGTGGAGTGGAGTGGAGTGGATACCTTCTTTTCAGGAAACACCGGCCACCCCGATATCCACGTGACCCTTCCCCCTAGATGGCACCTTGTGTCCGCGCATAAAAAGGCAGACCAACGAGGGCACTGTCCATTCGACCGGCATCTCTTGTCGCTGTAGTGTCCGTATGTTACTGGACCTACGTCGTCTCCATTCCCTGTTTGTGCCTGGTTCTACACCATGTGTTTATGTATGGCTGCAGGTAATTGCATTTTACTTTCTTATGTTATATTGTAATTTTATTTAGTAGTCTACATAGAATACCACTACCCCCGGATTTCGTCCATATTGTTGGACTATCGTTATTTTTTTAGAAAACCAGCATGTAAATGATTCCATTTGCTGAATTGTGTAGCTTTAGTATACTATACGAATTAGATCATATATAGAATGTTAAATGTCCATCTTGTTAATCTAATTCTACAACCAGTGTGTAGATACTGGCTTTTATGCACCAGTTGTTCTATTTAATTGTTATTGTCATTTATTTTTAGAGAATTACTTTGTCATTAATTTGTATAATGTTTGTGATGTCTCCTATCCCTCCTTATGTTCTGGTAAGAGATGATTGGCTTACAGTATTAGATTTTCTATTTGTTGATGTAGTATTTAGACTTGATGTTGTGTGTACAACTTGGTCTAACCATTTAGGCTTATTAATTATGTTTAGTTAATGCTCAATTGTAATTATGTTTTATGTTTGCCTTTGGCAGGTCTTTAGTGTATAGGTGGGAATCGTCCTACGAGTTGTCTTCGTCATGTCATTTAGTTTGTTCTGTGCCGAACCCACCATATATATATATATATATATATTAGTGTGTGTGTATATGTAATTAATCTTCATTACAATCTGATCTTTCTTTTTTCAAACATTTGTTCTACCCTAGAATACTCTCTTACTATAATTAAGTGGAAAGACATTACTCACCGCCGAGCATCATTTCCGTTATTTTAAGCTTTAAAAAATGTATATTCTGAGTTATATACAATGCAATTAGCCTGCTACTCTTCCGCTAAAAAAAAAAAAAATTCAAAAACTAAATGTGCTATTCACTGGAGTTCAGCGACTGGTAGAAAATGATAAAATGCTTTAGTTTTTGTATTGGAGGGGGGAGAGCAACCACAAAACCCCTTTTGGCTACGCTCATGAAATTTGGTGACTGTAGTTTGCTTAAAGTTGGCTGCACAGGGGCAGTAAGTAAAGTTTCCCTTTCAGACAATGAGGTCTGAGGCAAGTCATGGTTTGAACCCCTCCTCTACTACGCCCATGTGTTATATTATAGGTGTAAGCCTAATTCTCTACAAAATATATAAAGTTTGATAACGCATTGAAAACTGGATGGATGCATTCGTAGGATTACATAATGTATTCTATTTATATATGTATGTAGTCTGGAAACTATAAACAATAAAATAGCAGACTAATGAGTTTGAAGCTTTTGGTATTACTTATAGATTACAGACGTTTCTTAAAAAAATAAGATAATCACGTCCTACGCATTTCATGTGTCAATCTAGTCATGCATGTTGATCTGTGACTTAAAATATGCTAAATCATTTGTTTCCTGGCTGACTCAGGCAACCCATTCCATTAAAAGATAAGAAAAAGCAGAGCGGTTAAAGGGGTAATGTGGTTCGTTCTAGTACATTCTCAAAAACGCGATTTGTATATATATGAATGCTCATATGACCCATTATTTAAAATATAAATTAAATCTCCTCAATTAAATATGGGATGTGACAGCGCTATATAGAACTAAGAATGAGCTAGCCCCAGTGTTCAAAATACTCTTTCAGGCTTCACTTAACCAGGGCAGAGTACCAAAGGACTGGAAAGACGCTAATGTCACCCCCCTATTTAAAAAAGGAGAAAAATCTGACCCAGGAAACTACAGACCAGTATCACTTACCAGCATCACATGTAAATTCCTAGAACACATAATGTGTAGCAACATCATAAACCACTTAGACAAACATAATGTCCTCACACTATACCAACATGGCTTTAGGAAATATAGATCATGTGAAACACAAATTAATAGGACTAATTGATGATTTTTCAAAAGGTTTAGATAATAGTGAACAAATAGATGCTATCTTACTAGATTTTTCTAAGGCTTTTGACAAAGTTCACCACCATAGTTTTCTTAAAAAATTAAAATATTTCGGCATTAATGGTCCACTGCATCAGTGGGTTAAAGATTTTCTGATAGGGAGAGAACAAACTGTAATAATAAACTCAGGTGTACCTCAAGGAACAGTCTTGGGTCCACTATTACATTTACATAAATGATTTACCAAATTGCATTACTTCAGGAACAAAATTCAGATTATTTGCAGACGATTGCATAATATATAGAACAATAAAAACAACACAAGACACAGATATTTTACAAAGAGAATTAGATGAATTACAGAAATGGGAATCAAATTGGAGCATGTCTTTCCACCCAGAAAAATGTCAGTTGTTAAGAGTAACAAAAAAACTAAAACAAATTAATTCCACTTATCTTATTCATGGCAAACCAGTAACACAGACTAAAAACGCAAAATACCTAGGTGTTATAATAAATGAAAAACTGTCATGGAATCCACATATTGATGAAACTACAAAAAAATCTAACAAAAGCATTACGATTTATTAAAAGAAATTTCTATAAATCAAATAAGAACATAAAACTAAAATGTTATTTAACCTTGGTTTTTTGAAATTTTCTGCTAAAATACTGTAACGGTACTGCGCATGGCCCATTTTTCAACATTTCCAATATACAGGTTTTCCTTTCACAGCGAATATTAATTTGGACCCAGGTTAAAGTTGACAGGTGTGGAAGCGTCCATTATTTTTCACGTACGAGGAGGACCGCATAGGTCAAGGCTTAAGGCTTTTTAAAATGATAATGACCTGCATGATACTCCAAATTTTCAGTTTATAAAGAGATATGGAAAAACGTCATTTCATAGACATCTACGAGGAATTGAATTTTAAAAAAAGGGAGGTGTTTACCCAGTTTTTAGCTTTTTAAAGATAGTCACAATTGTGAAACACTATAGATGTTATTTATTTGACCTGCGCATTTAGCGTAATATTTACATAGTGATTTAGATTATAGGAATTTTAATATGAGTTACTAGTATTAGTATACACAAATTTAAAAACGTTTAGAGAATAATATTACATATAATATAGAATTAATGATTATAAGACGTCCGGCAAAAAGAGGACATTTCCTCCTTTTTAGGGCGTGTCCTCTGTCCGGCAGATATTATGGACCCTAGCTATCGGTACAAATTTTTTTTTTCAGAGTATGATTTAATTATATTTTAAATCAATAACATTTTTGGCCTATTTTTTTTTTAACATCTTTGTCTTTTTTTTTTAAATATTTATTTATTTATTTGTAATCTATCCTCCTATCCTCATTGAAAGGCTTTGTCCTCCCTACCTAATAAAATATTTGCTTTATATATGCTTTGTTCCGACATTTTTACCGTGTTCCGCAATTGTGACTTTTTAAAAAATCATTTTCCGTAATTGTGACTGACCATATCACAGTCGATTTGTATGTAAAATTTAAATATGTGTTGCAAAACTAAACAATGCGTCTATTTTTATCAGAAAATGGATGGGCAATGCCTAGGTACTTTTAGTTTTTCCATTACGGAGCAAAAAATTGAAAACTAAAAGTAGCAGCAAATTTTTCCGCAATAGTGACTCTACTATATATCATTTTTATGTGCAGCAACAAAGCCCATTACCATGATTATTATTTGGCATATTATATTATTGCTGTATTTGTAAATATGATTTTTAAAAAAAATATAAGTTTGTTGTTGGCCCAAGTGGATATGGGTCACCTTAAAGTTGTTCGTTGTTGGGTTTTTATCTTGACGTGTATTGTGGTTCATGTGGTGACCATTGGCGAATCAATTCGCGATTCCCCATCATTTAGACGCCTTTCTTTTTTTTTCTTGTTCATTCTATGAAATTTTGTCTTCGAAAGGATTCTTGATCGCTGGATTTTTTTTCAAAATGTCCAGTTCATCTAGTAGGGGGGATGTCACGCGTAGTTTGGACAACTGTCTTTTGCTTTCTCTCAACTCTGTTAAATTTTTATAAATTTCTACTCGTAATCCTTGTATTGGGCGAGAGCGCCTTGTATTTTTGTTTTGAATTGTTTGCTACGCCACAAAGTCCGGTGACATTTATTGGTCATTCTTTGTCAGGAGGCAGTTCACTCTCTAAAGTTGGTCGAAACGGACGGTGTGTTGGTCCGTAAAAGACTATTAATCTGCTTAAACAAGTACTATTTCCTTAAACTTATTATTCGGTAGGAGTTACTTCGTTTGTGATATCTCTTGTTATATGTTCTATGAGGTTGTCACTATTTCTAGTTTTAGAGTAGCCTAGAAATTTGTGTTTATTTTGTTTATAGGGTACCATTACCAATGTTAGAGTTGTATGTACTGAACTCGATTTTTTGCCAGTGTTTGGCGTCGCTTATCTTCTCAGAGGTATATATTACAATCTTGAGTGTCATTGTCAGACACAACTGTTTTCGAGATCCGTGTCCATTTGTAGATTTCGTGATCTATGAGGCAGATGATGTAAAGCTCATCTTTCTATGGCCGTCGGTTTACCAGGACCTCATGCACAACGACAATCATCTTTGCTTCCCCATCGTATGTCAGGTACCCATTAGAATTGGCTAGACTCAAGAGAGGCGTAAAAATCTAGAACTTAAAATTCCAGTCTTCCCCAGGATTTGAACTGGCGACCACACAGCTAGGAAGCCAAGTGCTTTACCAGTTTTCTGAATGCAGGATACACTAAGTTCCAACATGCCATTTGTAATGAGAATCATCGTTGTATGTTACAGTTGTCATATAAATATATAACAGCGTATAAAACATTTATAGAAACTAGATTTAAAAGACCTAATGGTTAAATTGTTGTCACTGTTGTGAATGGCAGCTATTAACGTTGGCGTTTTTGTAAAGTATGGCTGACCCGTAGAGAAAAATCTCTTGGGCATGTTTTTTTTTTCTTCAAGTGCTCTTAAGTAGACTTAAGGCTTGAAATATTGAACTGAAATATATATATTTTAAAACTGACACATGTAAGGGCATAAGTATTATTTCAACAAGTTCAGTACACAATAACTTTCTTCAAGTAGTGTACTTGGTACAAAAATTTAATAACACTTGTATAACTTACAGAAAATAGACAAAACAACACAAATATATATATATAATGAAGAACAAGTTTATAGAAGTCAACTTAAAACCAGAGTGACAACAAATGTGTTTAAAATATAGTAATGCCAGACATGTAATTACAATTTTAATTTGTTTACAAAATTGATTGTTTTAAAAGTTATTCTTTAACTACAATGAAAACATATGTAAACAAAAATTGATTTTAATTCTAATACAATTTAATTCATTTGAATTTTTTCTCAAGCCCAGTTAAGCTCTTAAGTAAAACGGGCATCTCGTTGTTATATTAATGCTTCCAGAGCCCTTCCACATCTTATACTATAAAGTAGAATGTAAGGCGTATGTATGTGCGAATAGAAATCAAAACCGTTTGACCAATCTTGATTAAACTTGGCAGAAATGTTCCTTGGGTACTAACTTAGACCGTAGTTTATGTACTGTAGCCCTAAAACAAACTTAAGACCATCAAAAAAAAAGTTGACCAACTCTATGAAAGCATTATAACTTCATCGATCTAGGCTATGTTTACCATATTTACATGAAAAGATAGAAACGATCTAGATCTAATTTTAGAAACTACACTTTGCGCAGATAAGTTTTTTACTTTGACACATGAAAATACAAAATATAGTCTATTGATTTCATTATTTAATAAAATTAAGCTTCAAATGTGTGTTTCAAATGCATTTTTACAGAAATTCGTTCCTTATATCTGCGAATTTAGAATTCCTGACGAACATTCCTTCATTAGACACTAAGCGAAATGTTACACATCTCTCTATTCCTAGGTCTAAAACTCTAATTCCTTCTAAGATGATACAACTTCTCTTCGCAAAGATAGTTTTATAATTAAACACATGAACATATTAATTATAGTCCATTCATTTCATATTTTAATCAAATTAACATTCAAATTTGTTTTTCTAAACCATTCTTACATAGATCTACATTCGTTCGCCAATGTTTTCATAAAAAATTGAATTCAGGTCAATTAGCTATTTTTAACTCCATTTATAATATTTTTTTATTCATGAATTCATGCATTCGCTTTACTTATAACATTATTATTTTCTTTCATTGTTTCTAATGCACTATATCAGTGACTACATCAGCAATACGCGGGCAATATATGTCTAGTTTCAAATATTTTAAAGAAAAACACTTACAGGTTCAACCCGACTGTTTAAAAACTTTGGCAATATAAATGTCTGGAACCAAACAGACAAGTTTTTATAATGAATTAAAAATTTAAAAAAAAATGAAATTGTAGGTGCTTATAGATATAAAATCATACAGATAGATATTAAGTGTGGAACATTATAGTATTGAGAAAATATGACAGCATATATTATCTTTGCTGCTTTTTTTTGAGTTTCTTTTCATAATGATGCTCATTCATAAGTTTCTATTAGCATTATTGGTGGAATTTTCTATTCTTAATAAATTATTAAATTTCTGTTTATATTAATTAAATTCAAAATGAAGTTTCACTAAGCCAGCAAGCTTACAATTGTGTCCTCTTCGAAAAAATGTGTGACCAAAGCCATATGCAGCCAACTCCTGGGGAAAAGAAGTTTGTTTTGATGAGCTTAGATAGAAATATAACTAGTAGACCTACTTACTAATTACTGAAAAATACTCATTTAAGGAAATTCAAAATGCAACAATTTTAAAATGATTTCCAAACTTAAAATAATAACAAAAAAAAAGTCTTGAGTTTTGCAATACTACTTACAGCTCTATTATAAAACGAGGCTTAACATATACAATGAATCAATTGCTTTGGTACAACTACTTTAGGCCTATATACGCAATTGTAAAAATTTCGTTTCATTTCAGACACATTGTTTTTTTTTGGGGGAGGGGGGAGAATCCACAATTAGCGGGTCAAAGGTGATCTCCATTCTGTTTCATTGTTGCCAATTCAAATTGATTAGAAAATTCATAAAGGAAAATTAGTTTCAATTTACAAGTATTCTATTTCTTCCTTCTAAAATATGGCATGCTTTTAGATGTTAGTATTATTAAATGCGGCCCTGCCCCAGTTTACAGCACTCTACAAGCTCTCAGGTTGGCATGAGGTTTCTTCTCTGTTTGGGGATATAGAAACAAGCTCTAAATGTTAATTTGGGTCCCTAGTTTTGTTGTTGTTGTTTAAATGTTCCTATTAATTAAAACATTAACAAATGATATTTTAAGCTAACCTTTCTTTCGTCGCTATAGACTGTTAGATCTTAACATCTGGGGATAAAATATGATTATGAAATGTAACTATGCAATGGTGGAAAAAAAAAATTAAATACCCAGTTTGTCAAAGCATTTTAAAATACCCATATCTATCCACTTTTTGTTACAAAATTTGTAACGGAATTATTAAAATTTAAAAAGATAAATATATCTTTAACAAGGTAACAAAGACAGTTTGTGTGGAAACACAAAATCGAAATCGGACCCGAAGTGGTCCACCGAGATTCGAACAAGGGACTTCCGCTTCCAAGTGCTTTACCCCCCCCCCCCCAGCACCTCCATACATTCATTTAACGTACACTAATATTTTTTTAAATAATAATTATTAACCGTATCCATACATTGAAAATTAATAACATGTTACAATAATAAAAAGAAACTAAAAAAGATGTATAGATTACTTTAGGTATGAGCTAGCTACATTTGTGTATAAATGACTTGAAAAGACTTTCCCCTCGCAATTAAAAATTAATATCTCCGTTGTCATACAATCTAGACCTATACCTAGTTCTAGATCTAAATATAGATTCAAGATACAAGTCTAGATCTGTACCATAGGCCTTTTCTATATCCAGCTACTAGATGTTCTCGTCTAATATATGCATTCCTGATGGAAGCTTCCAGCCTTACCAGGTGTCAGTTGTTGTCCGCCCCTGCCGGAATCGGCACTGGTAGTTGGAGATGATTTTATTTCTCTCGAGGTACCAGACCAACATATTGTTTATAATCCTTTCCACGGTTTTGCAGATGCAGCTTGTTAGTGCGATAGTTAGCTGGGTCAGACCCATCTCTTCCCGGTTTAGGTATCGGTATAACCGTGGCTTTCCTCCAGCTATATGGGAAATAGCCTGTTTGCCATACACAGTTATAGATTTTTAGCAGGGTTGCCAATAAAGGTTTAGGAAGAATATGCTTGAGGAACTGATATTGGATTTCATCTTCTCCTGGCGCTGTGTCATGTGATATGCCCAGCGAGTCCCTCAGTTCTTCAAGCAAGAGCGGCTTGTTATAATCATCATTGTTCTCTGATCTGAAGTCAATGGGGTGTCTTTCCTCCCTGATTTAGATTTTTTGGAATTCTGGCATGTAGTGTGCAGTGGATGATTTATCTGCTATTGAGGATGCAAGGCAGTAAGCTATATCTCTGGGGGACGTAACAGTTCGTCCTTGGTTTTTCAATTACCCTATAGCATTTGATTCTTTCCCTTTGATCCGCCTTACTGCCTTCCAAACCGCTCTAGCAGAAGTTTTGGCATCCAAACTGCTTACAAAATTCCTTCAGGAATTCCTTTTCGCTGACCGTACGGTTTGTCTAGCCTTCGTTCTAACTATCCTGAATAGATTTAGATTTTCCTGGGAAGGATTCTTTATAAATGCAGACAGCCGTTTTTTCCTATCGCCAATAGCACTTTTGCAAGCTGTATCAAACCATGGTTTGCTAGGCCGTTTTAGGTTTGCGGAGGTTAGGGGGACAACTTTCAGGGCAATATCGAGTAGCTTGCTAGCAAAGATATCAGCTGGGTTCTGTTCATTTATGATATTTTCTGTGATATCCTTAAAATTGTTCCCAATCAGCTTTATTCAGCTTCCACGGCTGAAGCCGTCCCAATGAGGGGAGCAATGATGATTGGAAAGTGATCACTTCCCCGTAGATCATTGCTTACTGTCCACTTAAAATCGTCCAGAAGTCCGGGGACACATACGGTGAGGTCAATGCACGTGAGAGATCCAGTTCTTGGGTGCAAGTAGGTCGGTGATGCATCATTAAGTATGCATAAATCATGTTGGAGGAAGATATCCTCCAGCATACGACCTCTTGTGTCAGTATTGCTGGATCCCCACGTAGTGTTATGGGCATTGAAATCCCTAAGGATTATATAGCACGAGGGAGTTGTTTTATGAGGTTTTCCATGTCTGTTGGGTTCAATGGAGCGCCCGGAGCAAGTGATAACCTTGTGAAGGGTTATCCTAGCTGCTACGGCCTGTAGTGTGGCCTGTAGTTCTACCCTCTCATGGGGGACGCTGTCCTTCACAAGGATACAGATTCCACCTGATGCTCTCTTCGCATCCTCAACATTTCTGCTGTAAGTACTATAGCTTCGGAAACTAATGCTATCTTTCAGAAATGTTTCCTGTAAGCAGACAGCTACAGGGGTCTCAGAGTCAATCAGTAGCTGCATTTCCTCATAATTGGCCTTGAGGCCTCTACAGTTCCACTGCACAATCCTGGAATCCATGGCTTATTCTAAGTAGCCTACTTGGAGCTATTAGGCCTTGGGAGGCCCCCGGAGGGGTTTCCCTTTATTCCAGTGACCTTGGTATTTTTAGTCTTGGGTTTGGATGGATAGGAGGACAACCTCCTTTTGGAGGAGGTCTTTCTCTCTGGAGAGGGGAGATCCATCCGATTAGAGCGGAGGCCGCTTCCTCCTCTCTCACTTCGGGCATCTTCTTTAACTGGGCTTCTCCCCTTAGGGAGTTGGTCAACCTCTAACTCAGTTGAGGTTGGGGTGTGGCTATGTTCTCTGAGGAGAACCTGTGTCAGACATAATGTCTCTGGGTTCTCCCGGAGTGTTGGTTTTGACATGCTGCTCAGTCTCCATGCTCTCATCAGCCAGCACAGAGAACCTGTTCTTTAGCATGACAAAAGGGCTTTCTTGTCTCTTTGGAGGTGTATCCTTTGGCGGTGTTTTGAGTTTCTGAGTTGGAGGAGGAGCAGGAGGAGGTGGTGGGGTCAATGTATCCGTCTGTGTGGCTATGGATTTCTCTATCTTAACCACAGGCTGGGCGTAGGTCTTTGTCCAGCATGGCTGAAGGTACATCCATTTCTTGCCTTGTACTCCTGCACGGCAACCTCCTGTTTCCACACAGGGCAGTCCTTGGAGTCGGCTGAGTGGCCACCGTGACAGTTTGGGCTTTTGAACTGGAAGACGCTGGAACTGCAACTTTGATCGAAAGGTTTCTAGGGAACGTGAAAAGATCTAGACGTGTTTGTGGAGTCAATCAATGTGTGTTGTGTCTGTTGTTCTCCTTTCTAGAATTTTGTTGGTTATAATTGAAAAAAAAGTCCTTGTAGTTACACCAAATTTCCAATAAGGATCAATAAAGCAGTCTTAGTCTTGATATCATTTAATTATAAACCAAGAGTGTGGAAAAAGTTGGAATTTAAAGCATGTTATGATACCAGTTATGAAATGTGTAAATAAAATCTAAACAAGAGGATTGAACAGAAAAGAGAATACAGAGAATATTGTGAACTGTTAGAAATGAAACAAGGTGATCTTATCCTTCATTGCGAGGTGAGTTGGTTTTCTAGATAACAAGTTCTCCTAAGATTATGGAAACTGAAAAACATTAAACATGATTTTGGAAAAACAACAGATGCTTCAAGTGCATTGTGACCTAAAGAGGATTCATGAACCAATATGATTAGTTCACATTACCTATTAGCGGGTATAGCTAAAAATATTCTATTAGAATTATAGCTAGACTTAGGTACTTTAGATCAACAGATCAGTGTTAAAAGAATGCTGGCACGTTCGTCCAGAGGTGTGCTGGTCCCTTCTTGTACTGCCTAGGTTATTAGGTATAACCTCCAGGTATACAATTCAACTAATGTATGCAACAAAAGACTTTACAAAGTCGCAGGTAAACATATTTACAAAGTTTATTTACATGAGAAAAATAAATGTGTAAATAAATGGCCATCAACTAACAGGCCGACACAACAAAAAGTAAACAAAAGATACTCAAAAATAATATGGCACACTGCCCTAGTCATATGTTACATTATCGTCACATTCTGGAGAATACACATTTACAAGAGTAAAATAAAGGTCACAGGCCTCAGGTTAACACATGACCACTTTTGACCACTGGGTTACAAACTTCCGGCTTACACAGCCAACTGAAGGTCACAGGCCTCGGGTCGAAACACGACCACTTTTGGCTACTCTAGGGTTACAAACTTCAGGCTTACACAGCCAACTAAAGGTCACATGCCTCAGGTCGAAACACTACCACTTTTGGCTACTCTAGGGTTACAGGCTTCAGGCTTACACTAGCCACTTTTAGCCAAAAAAAAAATGGTCATGATGAACTATAGGCTTCAGGGAAACCTATGAGCCTACAAGCTTCATAGAATCCCACCTATAGACATCCGTTTGGTAAAGCCCATCTGATGATTCAATACAGGTTGAATCCCTCAGAGAGAAGGCTATAAAAAAAATGTAAACCCCTCTGATGATTCAATACAGGTTGAATCCCTCAGAGAAAGGCTACAAAAATATGTCACATTTGGGAGTACCCCAGGATGCAGAACATCAGGGTAAAAGTATACTGCCCGGAAATCATTTGGGGCTATATCTATTAATAAATACATAATATAAAATACAATAATACTGTTACGAATCTCACTATCCAGGCTCTCTGCAAACTGCACCTTACACCACCAACTTAAAGAACTTGACAACTCAGGGCTCCAAAGTAACGTAACACTTTAATAGTTGAATAAATAACAGCCAATACTGTACAATTGGCAACACGTACACTGTACAAATATCTTTCCGATAACACCGTTCCGCCGTATCAACTCTTGCACTGGCATCTCCGTCTCGTTCCGGGCTTGCACTGGGTTCAACAGTTCAGGACTGACCTCACACACTAGGCTCGTTGTGTCGGACTCGATCACAGACCAAGATCAAGACGCCGTTCGCCTCAACTGTACTTGATAGTACTCCGCACTGAACCGTCGTAATGCTCCGTACAGAACCACACCGCTGAACTGTGCTGTAGTCAACCGGACTGTAGTGAACCGGGCTCTGAACCCCTGCCGTGAACCTCCTGTCGTGAACCTCGCTGTATTGAGCCCCTTTTGAAATTCCAGACTTTTTCCAGACTTTCCAGACCGCGTACGAACTAATAGCCAATGGAGGCAAGGGGCATCAGAATTGGAGGTGGAAAGCTGACACGTGTCAGTTGTTTAAATACCTCGGAGCTATCGTCTCAGATGAAGGAACCAAACCTGAACTACTGGCCCGAATTGCACAGTCCACAGCAGCACTTGCAAAACTCAAACCAATATGGAAAGACAAAGGTATAGTTCTCTACAGCAAAATCAGACTGACGTACTTCCTGGTCATGACCACATTGTTATATATGTTTGCGAGTCTTGGACGCTGACTGCAGAACTAGAGAGGAGAATACTAGCAATGGAATTGAGATGCTACAGAAAGATTTTAGGTATCACATCACCGCATCACAAGCGAAGAGATTAGAGACACGGTTATTACAGCGATTGGAATCCACCATGACCTGCTAACTACTATTTTAAAATAACGCAAACTAAAACTCTATGGCCATATTACAAAGTGCTCAGGGCTTGCAAAGACGTTCCTTCAGGGAGCAATACCAGGAAAAAGAAAACAGAGAAAGCGATGGGATGACACCCTAAAAGCGGTTCTATCCAAGGCAAAAATATATTTACAAATATTCAATACTTTAACTACCAAAGAAAAAAAAAGAGTCACATACACATTTTAGAAACCTCTCGTGAGTTACGTATAGAAATTATAGGGGGAACTCTTTTCTTCTCTCTCCCTCTCTTTCTCTCTCTATGGCCCCTTTTTTTTTACCATGCACATCATAATGTTCTCTTGACATATATGGCTTTTGTCTTGATTCGAAACGCCCTCATAACGCCTCCCCCGACAAACACATACTATTGTTTTTTTTCCTCGCATCCTTAGAGCACTTTGGCACAAAATTGATATTTCTTTTCTTTTTTTAAAGAGGACACAGTGCCAAAGTGCTCTAAGGATGCAAGTAAAAAAAAAAACAATAGTATGTGTTTGTATATATATATTATATATATATATATATATATATATATATATATATGACTATTGTTTCTTCCTCGTATCCTTATCTACACACGCACGAAATATCATTACTAGCATTACTAGCTCACTCTCTCTGTTGAAAAAAAAAAAAAAAGACTTTAAAGTTTAGTTTGATACTATTAGGCTAAGTTTTGTTTTTTTACTAAAAGGGAAACAGAAATGAAATAAATTAATTAAATAAGTTGACTTCGGGAAAAAGAAAGAAAATATGCTTTTTAAACAATTTCATGTGAATTCATTTTGCTAGTTTAAGAGATCTCTTTATGTGTACATAAATAAATTTTATATCAGCAAAAAAAGGGCAGCAAAGATTACGATTACCGGTACTGAGAAAACTGTCCTCGTTTAATGTTAGCGAAAAGGCCTTGGCTATGTTTTATCACGCTCTCATTTGCAATATTTTAAGTTTTAGTATCACTGCCTGGTATGGCAATCTGAGTATTAAAATAAAAATAAACTTCATAGAATCCTAAATGCTGCTGGTAAAATCATTGGCAAAAAAAAAAACATTAGGGCATCTGTTTGAGACAAACATCTGTAATAAATCTAAAAAGATTCTAGGAATAAAAAATCACCCTTTGGGTCAGGATTTTGTGATTTTATCATCACAAAAGAGATAGAACCTACAAGACACCGATAGCAAGGAGGGACAAACAGACACAAACACTTTTTTGTTCCCCTGGCAATCAAATCATTAAATAGAAACAATCTGATATAAACTTTTCGCATGTAAATTATGAGTCTGGTGTGAATGTACATTTTGATTTGTTATAGTTCTAAATTGTAATGTTTTTTGTTTGGTGTAATGCACAAATTGTAAGACAAATTTCCGTAAGGACAATAAAAGATTATTATTACCATTATTATTAAACCAGTGAGTGGTGGAGTGATCGTTAAATGAACTTGTGTGTTACCCGTGCTTGTAATCGTGCTAGTATTTGTAATCGTGTTCGCATTATCGTAGTCTGTGAATCGTGACCAGTCTGTACTGTGTTATTGTGTGTATCAGTCGTGTTTTATTGAAATAAAGCCTTGTTTCTAAGGTTATGAATTGACTTAGTATATTACAATTTATTTCAATATTACCATTCTTAAATGGACAAGTTTTTGCGTCCCAATAGACTGGATGCTGATCCTAGTTCAACTAATGCTTCAGTTACATGGAAACATTGGATTTCTTGTTTTGACAGATTCGCAATGAAGGTAGGGGCTAGTGAAAGCGAACAGTTTGACCTGCTATGCAACTTTGTGTCTCCATCCTTATATCAGTATATTTCTACCTGTTCTAAATACTCAGAAGCAAAATCTATTCTTGAGAATTTATTTGTGAAGGCCCCTAATGAAACATTGGCCAGACATTTGCTTGCAACTTGCAAACAAGAAGTCGATCAAAGTCTTGATCAATTTGTACACAAGCTGAGAGTGATGGCCAGAGATTGTCAGTTCCGAGCTGTCAGTGCTGACAAAAATGAAGAGGACGCCATTCGTAATGCCTTTGTTAGCGGCATGCGTTCGAGTGTAATTAGACAGAGGCTACTTGAGAAAAGATCCCTTGACTTGAAAATGGCTTTAGATATTGCCAAGACACTCGACATGGCCCAAAAAGAATCCAGTTCGTTTAGTATTCCTTCTCAATTGGTAGAGTCATCTCTTTCGTCATCGGCAATCTCAACCGAAGAAATGGTGGACTCAGAAACAATCGCAACAGTGAATACTAAATGTTTCTTTTGCGGAGGTAGTCGGCATCTCAGAGCGAAATGCCCTGCCAAAGACTGCATGTGTCATTCGTGCGGGAAAAATGGACATTTTTCGAAGGTTTGCAGGTCTCGCAACACTCCTATAACCAAAACAAAAGTCAAGACATCTCCTAGCCACGAGATTAAAAGACAATCTTGTAAAGATTGTAGCTGCATTAAGGACTCTACACATCTAACATCACTAATTGCTACTTCGTCTGTACCTGGTTTAACTAAATCAACAGTACACATCTCTGTAAATGGCGTGAACCTAAAAGCCCTAATTGATACAGGTAGCGGGGAAAGCTACATTTCTTCAAACATACCAAGAGAGTACGATTGGTCAGTGACACGTTCAAAGCACACAATTTCTATGGCGTCATCTCAACTGTCAAGCGTCACAAGAGGCCACACGTTTGCATCGCTAAAATACAAAGGGGAAGTTTACAATCAATTCAAACTTTCGTTACTAGATGAACTTTGCACTGATGTAGTGCTTGGGTTAGATTTCCTCGCATTACACAAAGAACTGATAATTCCATTCAACGGTGGTCGACCTGCATTTCATGTCTGCTCGCTCAATGCTGTTAAGGTAGAGGCACCACAATTGTTTGCAAATTTATCCCCTGATTGCAGACCTATTGCTACTAAATCTCGTCGTTACTCCTTCCAAGACACACAATTTATTAAAGCTGAAGTTGAGAAATTGATACGAAACGGTATCATTGAACCTTCCAAATCACCTTGGAGAGCTCAAGTCCTTGTCACGACCAATGAGCGGCACAAAAAGCGAATGGTCGTTGATTATAGCCAAACTATAAATAGATTTACTTACCTGGACGCTTACCCCATGCCTAGAGTGGATGAAATGGTGGAGAAAATTTCCAGGTATGAAATCTTTAGCACATTGGATCTGGAGAGTGCTTATCACCAAATACCTATCCAACAGAGCGAAAAGAAATACACAGCCTTCGAAGCTTGTGGTAAACTCTACCAGTTTTGCAGAATACCCTTTGGGGTCACTAACGGTGTAGCTTGCTTCCAGAAAACCATAGACACTATTATAGAAAAAGAAAAGTTGTCTGACACGTTTGCCTATGTCGACAATGTAACAATATGTGGTACAGATGTAGACTCCCATAACAAAAATCTGTTGCATTTTCTGAAGGTAGCTCTGGAATACGGAATAACTTTCAACGAAAGTAAAAGTGTATTTGCTACTAAGAAGGTAAAGCTGCTTGGATATGAAATATCCAAAGGGCATTTGAAGCCGGACCCTGATAGATTTCAAGCTCTGCGAGATTTGCCACCTCCAAAAGATCTGAAGTCTCAGAAAAGGATTGTAGGACTTTTGGCATATTATGCTCACTGGATACCAAATTTCTCCGACAAAATGTATCCTATAATGAAAAATCAAATTTTTCCTGTACCTACAGAAGTAAAAACAGCGTTGGAAGACTTGAAAGAAGAATTGCAGAAAGCAGCAATTTTCACCATAAAGTATGACCATCCTCTAATTGTGGAAACTGACGCTTCTGACATCGCAGTAGCTGCCACTTTAAATCAGGAGGGAAGACCTATTGCATTCTTCTCTAGAACTCTTTCACCTACTGAAAGGCATCAATCTGCCATAGAGAAAGAAGCCACTGCAATAATTGAAGCCATACGCAAATGGAAGCATTATTTGTGTGGCAATCACTTTACCCTTATTACGGACCAGCGGTCTATTTCATACATATTTAAAGACACTCATGACAAGAAAATTAAAAACGATAAGATACAAAGGTGGAAATTGGAACTAGCAAGCTTCAAGTTTGATATACAGTATAGACCTGGGAACGCCAACACAGCAGCAGACACCTTGTCTAGAGGGCACTGTGCAACCATGACGAAACAAAGTAGCCTGAAGACGTACCATGACTACCTGTGTCATCCAGGTGTCACTAGACTTCTACATTATGTCAGGTCAAAGAACTTACCCTTCTCGGTTGAAGAGGTCAGACAGACCATTCAACAATGCAGAACCTGCAATAGAATTAAACCGCAATTCTATAAGGAATTTGCAGGTACGCTCATCAAGGCCACACAGCCGTTTGAAAGAATAAGTGTTGACTTTAAAGGTCCTTTGCCATCAGCTACTCGCAACAAGTATTTGTTAACAATGATTGACGAATATTCGCGGTTTCCATTCGCTTTTCCCTGTCCTGATATGACATCTAAGACAGTAATAAAGTGCTTCGACCAGTTATTTTTCCTCTTTGGAACACCCAGTTACATCCACTCTGATCGTGGCACATCATTTATGTCCACAGAAACTACAGAATATCTACATTCTAAGGGCATAGCCACTAGCAGGACAACGCCCTATAATGCCAAAGGAAATGGGCAAATAGAAAAGCTGAATAAAACATTGTGGCAGGCTATTTTATTAGCGTTGGACTCAGGGAAGTTGGAACTATCACAGTGGGAATCTGTGTTGCCCCAGGCACTTCACTCAATTCGATCATTACTGTGTACTTCTACTAATGAAACTCCACACGAACGGATCTTCAAATTCAACAGAAGATCGCCAACGGGAACATCCTTGCCTACTTGGCTACAGAACCCAGGCAAAGTATTACTAAAATCCCCTGTAAGATCTTCAAAATTTGACCCATTGGTACAAGAGGTTGAACTTATTAGCTGCAACCCACAGTACGCCCATATACGATTTCCAAACGGCCGGGAGGAGACAGTGTCGCTTAGGCACCTGGCACCAAAGGAAAGTTCCACAAACGACTATTTCGAACCAGAGAACGGTATTCTGCCTCAAGAGGTCGGTGACTCTTTGGATCTCTCACCAGGGAGTCGCTACGGGCCTGAAACTATCAGTAATTCACAGAGTCCCACCCCAATGATGTACAACCAGCCAGAAGTCATCAGTGACTCACAGGGGAGCCACCCAATGCCAGAGGCCAATATTGACTCGAGTCCCGTACAGGACAGTTACGACTTGCAAGGAGAAAAGTCTACGCCAGAGATACCTCCGGATCCTTCCCTTCATACGCATGGTTATAACCTAAGACCCAGAAAGAAATAAAGGAGGGGTGAATGGAGTGATCGTTAAATGAACTTGTGTGTTACCCGTGCTTGTAATCGTGCTAGTATTTGTAATCGTGTTCGCATTATCGTAGTCTGTGAATCGTGACCAGTCTGTACTGTGTTATTGTGTGTATCAGTCGTGTTTTATTGAAATAAAGCCTTGTTTCTAAGGTTATGAATTGACTTAGTATATTACAATTTATTTCAATACAACCATTCTTAAATGGACAAGTTTTTGCGTCCCAATAGACTGGATGCTGATCCTAGTTCAACTAATGCTTCAGTTACATGGAAACATTGGATTTCTTGTTTTGACAGATTCGCAACGAAGGTAGGGGCTAGTGAAAGCGAACAGTTTGACCTGCTATGCAACTTTGTGTCTCCATCCTTATATCAGTATATTTCTACCTGTTCTAAATACTCAGAAGCAAAATCTATTCTTGAGAATTTATTTGTGAAGGCCCCTAATGAAACATTGGCCAGACATTTGCTTGCAACTTGCAAACAAGAAGTCGATCAAAGTCTTGATCAATTTGTACACAAGCTGAGAGTGATGGCCAGAGATTGTCAGTTCCGAGCTGTCAGTGCTGACAAAAATGAAGAGGACGCCATTCGTAATGCCTTTGTTAGCGGCATGCGTTCGAGTGTAATTAGACAGAGGCTACTTGAGAAAAGATCCCTTGACTTGAAAATGGCTTTAGATATTGCCAAGACACTCGACATGGCCCAAAAAGAATCCAGTTCGTTTAGTATTCCTTCTCAATTGGTAGAGTCATCTCTTTCGTCATCGGCAATCTCAACCGAAGAAATGGTGGACTCAGAAACAATCGCAACAGTGAATACTAAATGTTTCTTTTGCGGAGGTAGTCGGCATCTCAGAGCGAAATGCCCTGCCAAAGACTGCATGTGTCATTCGTGCGGGAAAAATGGACATTTTTCGAAGGTTTGCAGGTCTCGCAACACTCCTATAACCAAAACAAAAGTCAAGACATCTCCTAGCCACGAGATTAAAAGACAATCTTGTAAAGATTGTAGCTGCATTAAGGACTCTACACATCTAACATCACTAATTGCTACTTCGTCTGTACCTGGTTTAACTAAATCAACAGTACACATCTCTGTAAATGGCGTGAACCTAAAAGCCCTAATTGATACAGGTAGCGGGGAAAGCTACATTTCTTCAAACATACCAAGAGAGTACGATTGGTCAGTGACACGTTCAAAGCACACAATTTCTATGGCGTCATCTCAACTGTCAAGCGTCACAAGAGGCCACACGTTTGCATCGCTAAAATACAAAGGGGAAGTTTACAATCAATTCAAACTTTCGTTACTAGATGAACTTTGCACTGATGTAGTGCTTGGGTTAGATTTCCTCGCATTACACAAAGAACTGATAATTCCATTCAACGGTGGTCGACCTGCATTTCATGTCTGCTCGCTCAATGCTGTTAAGGTAGAGGCACCACAATTGTTTGCAAATTTATCCCCTGATTGCAGACCTATTGCTACTAAATCTCGTCGTTACTCCTTCCAAGACACACAATTTATTAAAGCTGAAGTTGAGAAATTGATACGAAACGGTATCATTGAACCTTCCAAATCACCTTGGAGAGCTCAAGTCCTTGTCACGACCAATGAGCGGCACAAAAAGCGAATGGTCGTTGATTATAGCCAAACTATAAATAGATTTACTTACCTGGACGCTTACCCCATGCCTAGAGTGGATGAAATGGTGGAGAAAATTTCCAGGTATGAAATCTTTAGCACATTGGATCTGGAGAGTGCTTATCACCAAATACCTATCCAACAGAGCGAAAAGAAATACACAGCCTTCGAAGCTTGTGGTAAACTCTACCAGTTTTGCAGAATACCCTTTGGGGTCACTAACGGTGTAGCTTGCTTCCAGAAAACCATAGACACTATTATAGAAAAAGAAAAGTTGTCTGACACGTTTGCCTATGTCGACAATGTAACAATATGTGGTACAGATGTAGACTCCCATAACAAAAATCTGTTGCATTTTCTGAAGGTAGCTCTGGAATACGGAATAACTTTCAACGAAAGTAAAAGTGTATTTGCTACTAAGAAGGTAAAGCTGCTTGGATATGAAATATCCAAAGGGCATTTGAAGCCGGACCCTGATAGATTTCAAGCTCTGCGAGATTTGCCACCTCCAAAAGATCTGAAGTCTCAGAAAAGGATTGTAGGACTTTTGGCATATTATGCTCACTGGATACCAAATTTCTCCGACAAAATGTATCCTACAATGAAAAATCAAATTTTTCCTGTACCTACAGAAGTAAAAACAGCGTTGGAAGACTTGAAAGAAGAATTGCAGAAAGCAGCAATTTTCACCATAAAGTATGACCATCCTCTAATTGTGGAAACTGACGCTTCTGACATCGCAGTAGCTGCCACTTTAAATCAGGAGGGAAGACCTATTGCATTCTTCTCTAGAACTCTTTCACCTACTGAAAGGCATCAATCTGCCATAGAGAAAGAAGCCACTGCAATAATTGAAGCCATACGCAAATGGAAGCATTATTTGTGTGGCAATCACTTTACCCTTATTACGGACCAGCGGTCTATTTCATACATATTTAAAGACACTCATGACAAGAAAATTAAAAACGATAAGATACAAAGGTGGAAATTGGAACTAGCAAGCTTCAAGTTTGATATACAGTATAGACCTGGGAACGCCAACACAGCAGCAGACACCTTGTCTAGAGGGCACTGTGCAACCATGACGAAACAAAGTAGCCTGAAGACGTACCATGACTACCTGTGTCATCCAGGTGTCACTAGACTTCTACATTATGTCAGGTCAAAGAACTTACCCTTCTCGGTTGAAGAGGTCAGACAGACCATTCAACAATGCAGAACCTGCAATAGAATTAAACCGCAATTCTATAAGGAATTTGCAGGTACGCTCATCAAGGCCACACAGCCGTTTGAAAGAATAAGTGTTGACTTTAAAGGTCCTTTGCCATCAGCTACTCGCAACAAGTATTTGTTAACAATGATTGACGAATATTCGCGGTTTCCATTCGCTTTTCCCTGTCCTGATATGACATCTAAGACAGTAATAAAGTGCTTCGACCAGTTATTTTTCCTCTTTGGAACACCCAGTTACATCCACTCTGATCGTGGCACATCATTTATGTCCACAGAAACTACAGAATATCTACATTCTAAGGGCATAGCCACTAGCAGGACAACGCCCTATAATGCCAAAGGAAATGGGCAAATAGAAAAGCTGAATAAAACATTGTGGCAGGCTATTTTATTAGCGTTGGACTCAGGGAAGTTGGAACTATCACAGTGGGAATCTGTGTTGCCCCAGGCACTTCACTCAATTCGATCATTACTGTGTACTTCTACTAATGAAACTCCACACGAACGGATCTTCAAATTCAACAGAAGATCGCCAACGGGAACATCCTTGCCTACTTGGCTACAGAACCCAGGCAAAGTATTACTAAAATCCCCTGTAAGATCTTCAAAATTTGACCCATTGGTACAAGAGGTTGAACTTATTAGCTGCAACCCACAGTACGCCCATATACGATTTCCAAACGGCCGGGAGGAGACAGTGTCGCTTAGGCACCTGGCACCAAAGGAAAGTTCCACAAACGACTATTTCGAACCAGAGAACGGTATTCTGCCTCAAGAGGTCGGTGACTCTTTGGATCTCTCACCAGGGAGTCGCTACGGGCCTGAAACTATCAGTAATTCACAGAGTCCCACCCCAATGATGTACAACCAGCCAGAAGTCATCAGTGACTCACAGGGGAGCCACCCAATGCCAGAGGCCAATATTGACTCGAGTCCCGTACAGGACAGTTACGACTTGCAAGGAGAAAAGTCTACGCCAGAGATACCTCCGGATCCTTCCCTTCATACGCATGGTTATAACCTAAGACCCAGAAAGAAATAAAGGAGGGGTGAATGGAGTGATCGTTAAATGAACTTGTGTGTTACCCGTGCTTGTAATCGTGCTAGTATTTGTAATCGTGTTCGCATTATCGTAGTCTGTGAATCGTGACCAGTCTGTACTGTGTTATTGTGTGTATCAGTCGTGTTTTATTGAAATAAAGCCTTGTTTCTAAGGTTATGAATTGACTTAGTATATTACAATTTATTTCAATACAACCATTCTTAAATGGACAAGTTTTTGCGTCCCAATAGACTGGATGCTGATCCTAGTTCAACTAATGCTTCAGTTACATGGAAACATTGGATTTCTTGTTTTGACAGATTCGCAACGAAGGTAGGGGCTAGTGAAAGCGAACAGTTTGACCTGCTATGCAACTTTGTGTCTCCATCCTTATATCAGTATATTTCTACCTGTTCTAAATACTCAGAAGCAAAATCTATTCTTGAGAATTTATTTGTGAAGGCCCCTAATGAAACATTGGCCAGACATTTGCTTGCAACTTGCAAACAAGAAGTCGATCAAAGTCTTGATCAATTTGTACACAAGCTGAGAGTGATGGCCAGAGATTGTCAGTTCCGAGCTGTCAGTGCTGACAAAAATGAAGAGGACGCCATTCGCGATGCCTTTGTTAGCGGCATGCGTTCGAGTGTAATTAGACAGAGGCTACTTGAGAAAAGATCCCTTGACTTGAAAATGGCTTTAGATATTGCCAAGACTCTCGACATGGCCCAAAAAGAATCCAGTTCGTTTAGTACTCCGTCTCAATTGGTAGAGTCATCTCTTTCGTCATCGGCAATCTCAACCGAAGAAATGGTGGACTCAGAAACAATCGCAACAGTGAATACTAAATGTTTCTTTTGCGGAGGTAGTCGGCATCTCAGAGCGAAATGCCCTGCCAAAGACTGCATGTGTCATTCGTGCGGGAAAAATGGACATTCTTCAAACATACCAAGAGAGTACGATTGGTCAGTGACACGTTCAAAGCACAAAATTTCTATGGCGTCATCACAACTGTCAAGCGTCACAAGAGGCCACATGCTTGCATCGCTAAAATACAAAGGGGAAGTTTACAATCAATTCAAACTTTCGTTACTAGATGAACTTTGCACTGATGTAGTGCTTGGGTTAGATTTCCTCGCATTACACAAAGAACTGATAATTCCATTCAACGGTGGTCGACCTGCATTTCATGTTTGCTCGCTCAATGCTGTGAAGGTAGAGGCACCACAATTGTTTGCAAATTTATCCCCTGATTGCAGACCTATTGCTACTAAATCTCGTCGTTACTCCTTCCAAGACACACAATTTATTAAAGCTGAAGTTGAAAAATTGATACGAAACGGTATCATTGAACCTTCCAAATCACCTTGGAGAGCTCAAGTCCTTGTCACGACCAATGAGAGGCACAAAAAGCGAATGGTCGTTGATTATAGCCAAACTATAAATAGATTTACTTACCTGGACGCTTACCCCATGCCTAGAGTGGATGAAATGGTGGAGAAAATTTCCAGGTATGAAATCTTTAGCACATTGGATCTGGAGAGTGCTTATCACCAAATACCTATCCAACAGAGCGAAAAGAAATACACAGCCTTCGAAGCTTGTGGTAAACTCTACCAGTTTTGCAGAATACCCTTTGGGGTCACTAACGGTGTAGCTTGCTTCCAGAAAACCATAGACACTATTATAGAAAAAGAAAAGTTGTCTGACACGTTTGCCTATGTCGACAATGTAACAATATGTGGTACAGATGTAGACTCCCATAACAAAAATCTGTTGCATTTTCAGAAGGTAGCTCTGGAATACGGAATAACTTTCAACGAAAGTAAAAGTGTATTTGCTACTAAGAAGGTAAAGCTGCTTGGATATGAAATATCCAAAGGGCATTTGAAGCCGGACCCTGATAGATTTCAAGCTCTGCGAGATTTGCCACCTCCAAAAGATCTGAAGTCTCAGAAAAGGATTGTAGGACTTTTGGCATATTATGCTCACTGGATACCCAATTTCTCCGACAAAATGTATCCTATAATGAAAAATCTAATTTTTCCTGTACCTACAGAAGTAAAAACAGCGTTGGAAGACTTGAAAGAAGAATTGCAGAAAGCAGCAATTTTCACCATAAAGTATGACCATCCTCTAATTGTGGAAACTGACGCTTCTGACATCGCAGTAGCTGCCACTTTAAATCAGGATGGAAGACCTATTGCATTCTTCTCTAGAACTCTTTCACCTAGTGAAAGGCATCAATCTGCCATAGAGAAAGAAGCAACTGCAATAATTGAAGCTATACGCAAATGGAAGCATTATTTGTGTGGCAATTATTTTACCCTTATTACGGACCAGCGGTCTATTTCATACATATTTAAAGACACTCATGACAAGAAAATTAAAAACGATAAGATACAAAGATGGAAATTGGAACTGGCAAGCTTCAAGTTTGATATACAGTATAGACCTGGGAACGCCAACACAGCAGCAGACACCTTGTCTAGAGGGCACTGTGCAACCATGACGAAACAAAGTAGCCTGAAGACGTACCATGACTACCTGTGTCATCCAGGTGTCACTAGACTTCTACATTATGTCAGGTCAAAGAACTTACCCTTCTCGGTTGAAGAGGTCAGGCAGACCATTCAACAATGCAGAACCTGCAATAGAATTAAACCGCAATTCTATAAGGAATTTGCAGGTACGCTCATCAAGGCCACACAGCCGTTTGAAAGAATAAGTGTTGACTTTAAAGGTCCTTTGCCATCAGCTACTCGCAACAAGTACTTGTTAACAATGATTGACGAATATTCGCGGTTTCCATTCGCTTTTCCCTGTCCTGATATGACATCTAAGACAGTAATAAAGTGCTTCGACCAGTTATTTTTCCTCTTTGGAACACCCAGTTACATCCACTCTGATCGTGGCTCATCATTTATGTCCACAGAAACTACAGAATATCTACATTCTAAGGGCATAGCCACTAGCAGGACAACGCCCTATAACGCAAAAGGAAATGGTCAAATAGAAAAGCTGAATAAAACATTGTGGCAGGCTATTTTATTAGCATTGGACTCAGGGAAGTTGGAACTATCACAGTGGGAATCTGTGTTGCCCCAGGCACTTCACTCCATTCGATCATTACTGTGTACTTCTACTAATGAAACTCCACACGAACGGATCTTCAAATTCAACAGAAGATCGCCAACGGGAACATCCTTGCCTACTTGGCTACAGAACCCAGGCAAAGTATTACTAAAATCACCTGTAAGATCTTCAAAATTTGACCCATTGGTACAAGAGGTTGAACTTATAAGCTGCAACCCACAGTACGCCCATATACGATTTCCAAATGGCCGGGAGGAGACAGTGTCGCTTAGGCAGCTGGCGCCGAAGGAAAGTTCCACGAACGACTATTTCGAACCAGAGAACGGTATTCTGCCTCAAGAGGTCGGTGACTCTTTGGATCTCTCACCAGGGTATCAGTAATTCACAGAGTCCCACCCCAATGATGTACAACCAGCCAGAAGTCATCAGTGACTCACAGGGGAGCCACCCAATGCCAGAGGCCAATATTGACTCGAGTCCCGTACAGGACAGTTACGACTTGCAAGGAGAAAAGTCTACGCCAGAGATACCTCCGGATCCTTCCCTTCATACGCATGGCTATAACCTAAGACCCAGAAAGAAATGAAGGAGGGGTGAATGGAGTGATCGTTAAATGAACTTGTGTGTTACCCGTGCTTGTAATCGTGCTAGTATTTGTAATCGTGTTCGCATTATCGTAGTCTGTGAATCGTGACCAGTCTGTACTGTGTTATTGTGTGTATCAGTCGTGTTTTATTGAAATAAAGCCTTGTTTCTAAGGTTATGAATTGACTTAGTATATTACAAGTGGTATTTGGTAAATATATATATATAAGATTAAAAAATGATAGGAAATAGCTTTAAACTGAACTAAAAATCAGTATATCATAAAAGCAATTTTTGTTACCTTTAAGTTTACAAGTTTTAATCCAGGTGACTTGAACAGACAGACATCATCTTTATACATTTGAGATGGAGGGAAATCTGATTTTAGGTTCTGTCCATCTGGCAAAAGGTCACAGATTACCGGTATCAGGTTTGAACTAAAATGATTTGCGCAGGATGGTTTACAATCTTTCAGATGACTAGAAAGCATATACTGGCTAGTTTGATTGCACTTAAAACAGTGAATAGATGGGTTTACAACAGCACAAAAAAATGAGTCATCATTTCTTAATTTTTCATTTTTAACCAAAGGTATCTCTTCACATAATTTATGTTTTTTAATTGATTCATAATTCTCACAATTTTTTTCTTGACATAATATTTCACCAGTTTGTTCCTTTCTTTTTCTTTCCAAATACCATGAGTTACAAACATTCCCTTTCCTTCTACATGTATTCATTTGTATTTCAAGGTTACTTTCAGCTGAACTCTTAGTACGTTGAATTAAACATTTTTGAAAAAGATCAATATTATGTTTAGTATTAACATTACTTTGCTTTCCTTTGAAAATTTTTATATTAGGCGTTACCCCTGGTAGCTTTTGGTCAGCTTTAAAGAAATCCACACAAGTCTGACAGTTTTGCTTGGTGCTTCTTTGTAATTTTGAAATGTTAGCAGGCCTATTACATTTGCTTTGCTGAATAATATCACCTTTTGTTTGCATTATAAATGAATTGCAAGCTTTTGAAGTTTTTTTAATGCTGTGCTCACATTCATTAGTTTTCTCTTGTCTTGAAGCTAACTCACAAGCTATATGATTTACATTAAACTGTTCTCTAGATGACTTTTTACACTTTTTACTATGGCTGTTTTTTGTATCCTCAAGTTCATGCAAGATTTCTGAAATTTTACTTTTTTTTTTCAAACTATGACTTTTCCTATTATACTCAGAGATGAGCTTTGGAGTAGCCAATAATAATGTTTTGTTAGTCACATTGGTTCGTAACACTGGACATTGACCATTTACTTGATTTTCTAAAGAGTCCACATGACACTTGTAAGATTGGGATGCTTGGTTTAAAGATGCTACATTCTTCTTTTTCAGAAAGTCTTTTAATGTAATTTCAAGTATAAGCACTTCAGGGAAATAGTTCAGAAAAGTATCTAGTGACTTAAAATGAAATATATAACCCTCTTGCCACTGTTCTGTTTTAATGTTTATCTCAAAATTTTCAGTAACAATTTTTTGCACTGGTTTACTTTTCCTTATAGAATTTAGTAGCTCTTCTAAAGCATAGCATATCTGGTTACATGCTTTTGCTTCAAAGCATCTATTTAAGCTTTCTTCTTTTTCTTTGTATTTGAATTGTATTTTGTAAACAAAGGTATCACTTATTGTTAGAAATGTTTGATTCTTTAGCAATGTTGTCTCATCCATAGCAGTGTCTAACAATGAGATGGAAAAAATATATATATGAAAGATGCAATATGTTAATAGAAATTAATATAACTAAAAACTGATAAGCCTTTCATTTTATTTATTATTATACATTGACACACATACTAAAACAAGTCAATGGTTGCCAATAACAACATAATTTGTTTTGCTACACTGTTGTTCTCAAAACTACTATAAGCTTACAGTAGAGATTACAATAGTACAAAAATTTCAAAGGCACTAAAAATAAATAAACTATATTTCACAGTTTCAACATTTTAAAATCTATTCTTAGATCAAAACCATGAAAAGGGGCAAAAGAGAAAATTTGAGTCATTTATTTATTGTGCTAAATTTCAATACTTTCATAATAGTTTTTTTTTTATATTGTGCCTTTCTACTTGAAGTATTCTGTGTGACTAATTATTTCATTATACAAGTTCATGATATAATATTAATCAATTTTCTTAAGTAGATTTGTGTTCATTGAATTCTATTCACTGATCCCTGACATACACTTAAATATTGTGTCACTAGATTTACTTAATAGTATTACTACTTTGTAGTATATGGTAACATAAATTCAACCAAAGACAGTCCCAAGCCCTACTGAAAAAAGGAGGAGGGTTGGGCAGCTACTCTACTGTGTTGAAAAACCACCAGCTACAGTAACAGAAACAACTAACAGCATATCAACAGACGTTGTGGACCTGAGAGAAGATGTACTTCCAGTTAGAAGGATAAAAGCCAGATTCCCTAACAAACCAAAATGAAAGAAAAAAAGCCAAGAAGCACTGGGTTCAAAATCATACACCCACAAGGAGTAGATTTCAGCAGAAACACATCAGAAGATTGAGGACAAAAGAGAATAGAAAGCAGACGTAAACAACAGTAAAACAATAGCAGTAAAAGCAAAAGCACAAAAAGAATATAAAGAAGCTGAAAGAAATGTCAAGCATAGCATCAGAACAGACAGGAGGAACTACATAGAAGCAATGGCAACAGAAGCAGAAGAAGCAGCCCTTCAGAGCAACACTAAAGACCTGTACACTATCAGATAGAAGATATCAAGAAAATTTACCAAGCCTATGAGACTTCATAAGAGACTTCATAAGAATGAAGAAACAATAGCAAATGAAGGAGAGAAGAGATGGATCAAACATTTCCAGAAGCTACTGAACAGACCTATTCCTGCACACCTACAAAAGATACTGCCAGATGCAAGAGGCCTGCCTTTGAAAAGCACATCTTTGCTATTTTAAATGAGTGAAATTTTTAACTATATTAGACAAATAAAAGTTATATGTTGTTAACCTCATCTGCTTTCTCTGAGAAAAATGGCTTTGAACCTGACAAATGAAATACAATGATAATTTATGTAAAAGAATATTTACATATTCTTGCAGACATCCCTTTTCCACTTATCTGAAGTCTTCACAATGAAAGCTGAAGATCTTTCAGAGATATCACAAGAAGAGTTTATCAAAGACAGTTATGACATATAAAATGTTTTGTGATTTTAAACATAAAGCTTTGGCTATGGTCATTTTTTTAATAATAAAAATAATAACAACAAAAATTTCATGCATAATCAATATTTACATTTTGATTAAGATTACCAATTTAAAACCATTATTAAAAGCACAGTTAGGCCTTTGAATAAAATACTTTTATAAAAATGGTAGGGGTAGCCACTTAGATCTCTAGAGTGGAAAATGTATTATTAAATAATGGCTGTCTGGTTGCCTCATGGACTGTCATTCAATGGCCTAGATGGTCCTGGGGTTCTAACCCATATCCCTTACTGTCCTAAGGGAAGTTTGAGCTAGGATAAAGACCTTCTATAGGCCCCTAATTACCTTCAAATCTGAAGCAACACCTGTATCCAAAACATGTGTAAAACATTTTTCATCAAAACATTTACAAAGGCTGAGAACCACTCAGACCACTGTTCTAGAGATAGATCTATATAATATAATGACTCAAGGTTTATGATAATAATCTACAATTAATCTTATATGAAGTAGATCTTCTATATAATAATATAATGAGTATAGGTATATCATATGATATCATGTCTTAATGTCTAGATCTAATATGATAATAATATGACTTTATAATATAATATAAATCTAGATCTTGAGATGTGGGCCTACTGATAAAAATTTTAGATAGACTTATTCTAGATCTAGAATAGGGCCCATGTACTTTCAAGTAGCGCGTTCTGAATAAAGCGCTTGTAGATCTAGATCTCTAGATTCTATATCTATTTATTTAGATGTGTAATAATGTAATAAAGTTAATAAACGAATTTCCAAATAAAATAGATCTAGATCTAGATGGTAGAGATACTGATAGACATAGGGCCTACTGAAACTAAGTAGGCCTAGTAATACTACTATATAATACTAATTACTATCCTATCATCCTATGTAATGTATCTACTAGAGTGACTAGACCTATAATCTAGACTAATCTAGAGCTAAAATTAAAATAAAATATATTTTAATATTTCATATAGACTAACTAGATCTAGATTACTATAACTATTACTATAAGTCTAACTCTAAGTATAATTTAACTAGATCTAGATCTATAAGTTATAATATTTAATATAATAAATATACATTAATTTAACATTATTATAATTATAGATCTACATCTGGCATGATCTGGTAACATCTTCTATCATATTCATAAACTAATAAACTGAATATCATCTAGATCTAGAGTCTATAGACTGTCATGTATAATATAGTAGCTTCTTATATTAGGCACAGCTCATCAAATTCTCCTTTTAGAAACACGTCGCTTTTTTTGTTTATAATTAATTTGTTTTTATGTTTGGAGCTAAAAACGATGTTTCGGGACAGTGCATGTCCAATTTAAGATAAGTTCCTGTATTTTTGTTCCGCTTTTCCAAAGCAGATGGCAGTTTTTTAGATTCTCGGTAACCAAGTATGTAAAGCTATTGTTTAAACCTCCCCCGGCAATTCATACCCATATAAGGGATGAAGGCTATATTATGAGCCTGTTTGATCGTAGGCTGGTGGATCTATCAAAATAAGCTTCCAAACATCTTTAGAAAGACATTCCAATCACATTCATACTGTTAGCTGTTAAATAAAATTAAAAAAGGAGGTGTTTCAATGAATAATAATGAATTAAACACATTCTCCTATAGTGCACAAGGCAAAATCGTAATAAGAAATATTATTGGGATTAATAAATCTATGATTTTTTTCAATAAATAAATGTGACCTAGATCGAGATATCTAGAATATATAATTTATGAATGAAAGAAAAAGTGCGGGCTGCTAATTTGAAGCCAGAGACCATGCCCACTGCAGGTGATCACGCCAGGCGAGCGCTGGTGGTGAGGAGAGGTATACACTAAGCGTGTAGTGTCACAACCTATCATACAGGCAGTGGAGGGAAGGGGGAGAGAGTCATGAAAAGAATTATAAGCATCTATGGGAGGGAGGGGATGTAACAAAACGAACATCCAAATTATGAAAAGAAGAGGGTCCTTGGATGGGAATTAAAAGAAAGAGACAGAGAATACATGTAGCCTAGTTGAAAATATCATGTTTGTTAAATTATAATAATTAATTTATAGATCTATAATTATATAGATTTATTTCTGTTTCTACACATAGATTATATAGGTAGGCATATATATATAATAGAGAGAGAGAGAGGCAATATACTATAAATACATATTGCAGAAGTGAATCTACTTCTTTTAATACAATCTAAATAATTTTTAATTAACACAGATATAATTTATTAGCAATAACATAGTGGTGTTTCTTAACGGTGCTCGATGATTGCTGAAGGAGAAAGCACAAAAACTGCGTTTATTATAGGAGCATGAAGTGACCTGATTTATTTTAAAATCAAATCTTGACTATGAGTGGTAATTCAAAGAAACACAGCTATTTTTATAGTCCTTTAGTTGCAGAATAAGAATCTGCTTTCAGTTTTTTTGTAAGTTAAACCGTCACCAAATAAAAAAATAAAATAAAAATTTGACCTAGTTCCCGAATACGGTGTGCCTAATATAAGAATCTACTATATATGATAAACACCTGTCTTGTATTACACAGTTATTGTAGATCTACACATGGTAAGAGTAAAACTTAAAAGAAAAATCTTATACAGATAAAGGTTGCTTTTTACAAGTTTGAGCAGCCAGTAGATCTAGTAGAAGCTGGACTAGATCTAGATCTAATTAAATCTAATAAGGGATTGTGATATCGAGAGTTTTTGAGACTCCAACAGCAGGTGAGCTTTTGTTTCAAAGACCGGAATCACCAGTTAATTTGGATTACAAATTTCGTAGGCTGCAAATTGGGCCTTTTTTATGCTTAATAAAATGTTAATAACTTTCAAACTCAAAGACTCTAGAGTACTCTGGAGATCTAGATCTAGTGACAATCTTGTCGCTAGATCTAGATCTAAATAAAATGTAACAATAATGCACATTTTAACAGCAACAAAAATACATAATTTGACGTTTTCGCCCATTAGATTTTAGATCTGCTACTCTAGATTCTAGTTCTATTCTATCACTTATCTGGACCACTTGAGAAAAGTGGGTGGAGGTGAAAGAAAAAAGGGATATCTGGTTGAATTTTACCGTAATCGTTTGTATGAAAATAGAAGATTGTTTTATAGTTATCTTCTGTATGTTTCAAACTTAATTTTAAAGCGGCGAGCTATAAAGGGGACTAATTCAGTTAAGTACTATTCCTTTCCCTTGTTGGAGATATCAAACAAAATAAATAATTACTAATAGTTAATTAACTAGTTGATTAATTATTTTTTTTTAAAGATTCTTGTGTTGTCAGGTGTGTTTCTCCATACAAGATCCTCTGGAAAACTATTTAATGTATCAAGGCTGCGGGCAAAAACCAAGGTTAGGAAGCTACTCGTCAGGGAACTCCTGTATGCTGATGATGCAGCTATTGTGGCTGATTCTGATATTCAGCTACAGTCCCTGGTTGACAAACTATCTGCTGCTTGCCAGAAGTTCGGCTTAAACATCAGTCAAAGCAATTAAGACTAAGATACGTACTTGTCCAAAACACAAACACTGCACCTCAAGTAAGCATTAATGGCCAATAACTAGAAATTGTTGATCACTTTTGTTACCTTGGCTCCATCATATCCAACAACACTCTACTGGATAAAGACATAAACAACAGGATAGCCAAGGCAATGGCCACCATGTCACGGTTGCAGAAAAGAGTCTGGGACAACATATTGCTGACTAGCAGTACTAAAGCCCTAGTCTACCGGACCTGTGTGTTGAGCACCTTGCTGTACGGAAGTGAAACATGGTCAACCTACTCATGGCAGGAAAAAAAGCTGAATGTCTTCCATCTCCGATGCCTAAGGCGGATCTTTAAAATAAGGTGTCAAGATAAGATAACCAATGAGGAAGTGCTACAAAGAGCAGGGTGCCAGTACATCCGCTCTGTTATCAGCAGCAGACGCCTTGGCTGGCTTGGCCACGTTCGTAAAATGCCAGTAGGTCGACTTCCACAGGACATCCTGTATGGCGATCTAATAGAAGGCAGGAGAACATGTCCCGCAAACCTCATGCGACGCTCTTTCACAACCTTACTAAGGTCGACTCCCACTTCGGTATAGGATTTCCTTGATTGAGACCCGATCTCTATAACTGACGCCTAAAATCTGTCTTAGCCATCTTTGTTGAGCCACATTTAGTGTTTTTCAATTTCGGCAGATTCACTTTATTAATATAGCCCCACCTCTTGTAGAAATGTGTAACCTCTCTTGAATACGCTCTAAGAATTAAGTGACTGTAGTTTGCTTTAGATTTTATATCGCAAAGATAAGTTTTATCGTCAAAATCATCTGTTGGGGGTTTTAAACTAAAAAAATCTCTGTAGTTGTTTTTTTTTTTTTAATTCAAAACCCCATTTAGCTACGGTAATAGAATTTAGTAACTGTAGTTTGCTTTAGAATAATATTGAAGATAGAGGTTTTCCACCTAAAATGCTCTGTAGGGGGATCTTAAACTCAAAACCATCTAGAGAGGTTTTAAACTTTAAAAAAAAAGCCATCTGTAAGAGAGGGGTTTAAACTCAAAACACCCAATTGGATTGGCTACGCTAAAATAATTTTAGTGTGTAACTTGCTTTTTTTTTATATTGAAGATGTATTTTTTAGCATCAAACCCCTCTGAAGAGGGGGGAGGGTTAAACTCAAAACCCCTTTTGGAAACGGTCATAGCATTTTGAGTGCGTAATTAGCTTTTTTTTCTTATACTGAAGATGTATTTTTTAGCTTCAAACCCTGCTGGCGGGGGGGGGGGGCGGTTAAACTCAAACCCTCTTTGGCTATGCTCTTAGATTTTAGAGTGAGTAATTAGCTTTTTGTTTTATATATTGAATAGGTATTTTTTAGCTTCAAACCCCACTGGAGGGGAGTTTAAACTCAAAACCCCTTTGACTACACTCATAACATTTTGAGTGTATAATTTGCTTTGTTTTTATTATTAAAGAGGTATTTTTTACCTTCAAATCTCGATGAAAAAAAGGGGGGGGGGGTAAACTCAAAACTGAGTCAAAACCCATTTAGCTACGCTCATAGCATTTTGAGTGCTTAATTTGCTTTTTTTTATATTGAAGAGGTAATTTTTAGCTTCAAACCCTACTGAAGAGAGAGAGGGGGGGGGGGTAAACTCAAAACCCCTTTGACTACGCTCATAGAATTTTGAGTGTGTAATTTGCTTTCTTATATTGAAGAGGGGGCTTTATCGCAAATTTTGTAGGGGGTTTCAAAATCAAAATCTTCCTTAACGTGTACTGTGCTCTTGGAATTTTGGGATTGTCGTATGCATTTTCTTTTGTTTTGTTTTATAGAAGAGGAGGATATAACTGCAAAAACCCATGGTAGGGGTTTTTTAAACTCAAACCCCCCTGGTAGGGGGTTTTAAGTATATATATATATATATATATATATATACCGGTATATATATATATATATATATATATATATATATATATATATATATATATACAGACACCACTAAGTAAAATGGTTCTCAAGCACTTTACCAAGTTACATGCCAGCAATCCAAAGTGAAAGAAATAGGGAAATTTAATCACAAGAAAGATGACGCTTATCCCGACAAGACCAACGTTTAATCTTTCGACTCAGGACCGGACACAACCGTATGCGACAACACATGTACCGGAAGCTCAAAATTGGAACCAGTGAAATCTGCCCATGTGGAGTATCACCCGAGAATGCCGACCACGTCCTCCAAAACTGCTCTCTTTATCATGAGGCCCAAATAGGACACTGGCCCCAAAACACCCCAATAGAAAGAAAACTATATGGAGAGCTCCCTGATTTGGAAACCACTGCGCATTTCATCTCATGTATTGGTCTAGTCATCTGAACACTCCAACATAACAATGAGAACGAAGAAGAAGAGGATTGGAGGAATCTTTATTTGTCTTTCTATATGGTTTTCGTCTCAAGTTTCAGGACTGAGGTTTTCGTCTCAGGTTTCAAGTCTCAGGTTTTTCGTATTAGGTTTCAAGTTTTGAGTTTCAAGTCCGTGGTTCCAGATTCCAGACTTCTACACTCAGTCTTGGTGTTATATTGTGAGTTTTGATGCTACTCTTAACCTTGATTCCTCATCGTGGTGAACATTTTTCTTGGCTAGAGGACACCTTGATCAGCTTATTGAAGTGAATCGTCCTCTTACAGAATCTTTGTCTTGGAATGAAATATTGTGAGGACAATACTATCGGATACCATATCTGTCACAGTCTTAGTTGACATTGCATGATCTAAAGTTCACGTCATGTTAAGAGTTTAAAAGACACGTGGAATTCCTGATGTAGAAAACAGGAAGTAGAATGAATAAAGTTGACTTGGAGTTCAGTCAAGGCAAGTCAGTAAGGTCTTGCTCCCGGTCCAGGAAGGTTGGACGTTTCTTCCTGGACTGGTGTATATATGTGTATAGTCGATGGACTAATGATTGTTGATTAATTATATTTGAGAGTTGATTTCATCATGTGCCTATTGAATATTAAAGTATTATTCGTATTTCAATAGATATCTATAGTTGAAGCTCCAGTGTCATTAGTAGTAGTTGTTCTTATTGTTACCCACTGAGATGCCGACGTGATTTGTAACTGACACACATGGGATACTTTTGATACCGCTGTTATGCGGATAGGATTGTTATTTCTTGACTTGTAGCACTAACAAGGAGTGCAGTGTATTATTATTGTAGTAAAATAAACTTCATGTTGTCTGCTGAAACGGACTTAGCTCAGTTTGTACTATTTGTCTTGTCCCGTGTCTAGAGTAGCCTACTTCAGGAAGCAAGAACTCAGTATTACACCATTTAACGTTCATTGACAATATCACAAGGTGGTTATCATTGTACTAGAAATAATAATTCAGTAGCTAATGGAACTAGACTATGATTTAGTAATTTCTCATATCATATCGGATCTATATGTAATAGTATTCATTTACCATTACATTAATCATATGTCATTTCATTGTATATTTTCTCATTTTATTAAATTCATAGTTTAATTTAAATCATCATACACATCGTTTATTGGTTTATGTACAACTGGGTGTGTATGGTGTGTCTGTTGGGCTGAGCTTTGGGACTAAAAGTAATAATCAAATTTAATTTAATTATAACACACAAACACATTGCAATTAATATTACTTTTAATTTTTAATACCTAAACACGTTAATACTTAGTAATTATTTCAACAAAGTCTTGACACGGGGGAACGACATAATATAAAGATCGGTTAAAACACCAATAACAAGTTTCAATCATATAGATATTTAACTGAATTTGTTAGCAAGCTGTAACTTTTGCAAATAAACTGGACCGCCTTCCCCCACTCGAAAGTTTATGGAAGGGGGGATGGGGATTGATGCCACCTACCCCACAAAATCGGCCAACATACTAGAGTGGGGGGGGGGCGAAATAATCTAAAATTAGGTTGAAATATAAATAATTAGTATATATTATTAACATAAGTCATAAATTCATATACAAATTGTGTGAATTCTATACTAAAGTTCGTCCACCCACCCCCCCTCGATCGCCCCTACCGCCTCCCTGCAACCACCAGTGGGACTGACAGGGGTGGACTGGGTGACTCAATGGGCTCTGACATTGCCATTCGAACCGGCTCACAAGTAGCGTTACATGGTTTCAAGTTTTTGCAAATTATTTAATTCTTGATGGGAAAATCCAAGGATCTTGCGACCAACCGACCAACCCAATAATTTAGAGCAAATGTGACTAGACATGTCATCGGAGACAATTGCATTACCAGTGGAACTCACTGGTGGATCATGCGGGTGGGGGGGGGGGACGAATTTTAGTAGAGAAATCACACAATTTGTAAACGAGTTCTTTACTTATGTTAATAATGTATACTAATTATTTATATTTAATCCAATTTTTAAATATTGCCGCTCCCCTCTAGTAGACTTATGTTGGGAGGCTTGGTGGGGTGGGACCGTGGGAGGGGACGATCACATCGATCCTCCCGCCCCCACCGCCTGATCCTAACTCTTCGAGTGAGGGGGGGACGGTCAAATATTTTCGATGTAATCAGTTTGTTAAAAGTATTATTTTTTTAACATATCTAAATGATATAAGCTACTTATTGATATTTTAACCAATCTTTATATTATATCGCCCTCTTCTGGTGTGTTGGCCGATTCGGGAGGGGGTGATCACATCAATCCTTCCCTCCCCACCCCTTTGGGTGGTGGGGGCGGTCCAATGTTGTTTTTTTGGGGGGAAATCAGTTTGCTAACAGTATTAGTTACATATCTATATGATATAAAATACTTAAATTAGTATCATTATATTAAGCTATGTCGCCCTCTTCTTCGATTACATCTACTGCTCTCCCCAGCATAAATCTTTGAGTGGGGGGGGGGGAGGAGGGGGGGGGGGCTGTCCAATTTTTTGTTGAAATCATAGTTAGTGAATAAATATGTTGAATATCTATATAATATAAGCTACTTATTGATATTGGAACTCATTTGTATATTATGTCGCACCACACTGTAATCTCAGATTAAATCATTAGTAAATATAAAATGAAAGAGTGTGGTCCGTATCAGAAGGGACCGTGGGAGAGCCGATTGTAATCGCCCCCCCCCCCCCCCAACTGGACAGACCAGTACTGTTTCTTTTGTACTATAGTGAATAATTTTTTACAAAACAATTTGTCCCTAATATAAGCTATATAACGACTTTGTCTGCACGAGATGCGGGAAAACAGTAGCAGCCTTAAGGGGTGGCAAGTGGGGCAACCGCCCCAGGCCTCGAGCCTGAGGGGAGCCCGCGATCGGAGATTTTATTGTCACCAACTTCGAAAACCAAATCAGTTCTCAATATTTTCCCAGTATCTTTATGATACCAATTACCATTTAAGCACTTAACATTCATTTTTTTTGCTTCGAAATACCGTTCAGTTTCGGTAAAGACAGTATCTAATGACCTGACGATTCTAATAGGCTATTATCATTTAACAGTTCGTATTTAAACATTGACGTCCAAACGGATTTAATAAGAAAATGTGTAGTGATGAAGTTTGAACTACTCTTTGAATTATGCCAATTGTATATGAAAGAGACATTTATAACATTTGTATATAAATGCAATTTTTGACAAATTGATTTTTTTTCAATGAAAATCAATAAACAAATATAATGTGTTGTCTTGACTTTCGCTGGTGATACGTTCTAATACCTCAAGCGAAGGTCAGATTTTCGCGGTATTTAATTTCATATAGGCTACGTATACTATTTTCGGATATGAACAGTATCACAGGACATCGCCCAAACACCTAAAACCTGTAGATTACCATTTCCAATTTTATTAATAACTTTTACATGCTGTTCCTTTTGAAAACTCATTAAATATTCAGTAATTTTTATAAGTGTCATACAGCACCGTTCCGTTATGTCGCATTACAGTAGCCTGTAAAAAGAATTGGTACGTACAGGAACGTCGCGAGGGTTGTGGCGGCCTGCGTGCGAAATAAAAAATCCGCCCCCCCCCCTCTTTTTTTTTCAGATAAAATTCCATTAAGACTGAGCTGGACACTGTTTCAAAAAGACCTTTGATTTAAATCCATTTTTTGCAGACCATTCCATTGTTTTCTTTCATATTCGTATCGTTGTTGTATCCCTCAAATACAACTATGAACCATGGCATGCAATATAAACAAGTTCAGATTTACCTGCCTTCAGAAATCTGACATTTTGGTTCTATGTGATAAAACGTTAAAAACTAATCTCGTTCTGACCACTCGCTTATGCTCCTGTATTTGCGACGATTGTAATTGATGAGCTGCAACAGGTAGGTCTATAGTACAATGAAAATGATCATGATCTATGTATCGATAACTTTGGCAGCTCAAAACAATTATATGGTATGGAAGTGGACATGTTAACTTGTTTGTTATTTTAAGTTAAAGCAAAAAAAAAAAAAAAAAAAAGCTTGAAATACAAAAGCCGTTTACGGTGGAATTTTTTCAACTTTCTATACACTTTCATGATAATTATCACGATTGTCTTTTGAAGAGATGTGCATTATGTATCCACAATCATCTGACATACACGGTATCAGAGTTGCCTAGAAATTTTTTCAACTAATGAAGCAACTCAGAGCTGAATATTTTTCTTGAGTTTAATACAAAGTAAATAATTAGAATTGAAGGTACGGCAGGTTTCGCTAAGTCGGCAAGGGTTCTAAACATTTTTTAGCCGCCCCTACCTCCTGTTGTTGGTCGGCTGTTGGCTTGTAGCTCCCAATAGCTAGTACAAATGAGCCGATGTAGGCGTTATTTATATTTTTAAAACTTGAACAAATTCTTTGAGAACAAAAAACTCAATATACTTGTTATTATTCACGATTTCACTTGAGATGAAATATAGATCTAATAGTAATGAAATAAACTGATATTTAAACAAATCAATCAAACAATCAATCGCATAACCTCTTCTCACTGCCTCTTAGGAAACACACACTCCATATCACCTCTTTTTGTCAGGACGTTGCGCCCTCGCACCACCACATGAGAGGGACTAGCGCCCCAGCCCCCAGTGAAATTGTTTTTAAAATTGACTTTGTGTATGAGAAGGATTCCTTTTTTGGTACTGTAACCTGGCCTGTATTGAACCAGTTGATGTGCTTGTACAGCTTGTTCGGCCTATCAGCTTTTAGAAAGTTTGGCGATGACGTATTACGTTTTTTTGTTGTTGTTGTTTTTTTCCAATAGGCTACTGTGCATAGACATCGTGCTGCCTTGGGAAAAGCCTGTCATCGTGTTAAAAAAAAAACAGCGCGTTGTGATACGGTATATGTATAGTCTACCCTTACAGTTAAATGAAAATGCTCAATACCAAAAGATTATCTAAGATCGCTCTTCTGATATATTGTACATATTCGGTAGTTGTCATTCCGTAATGTGTAGGTATATTATCAATAATAGGCTATTAGTTTGTAACCAGTTTGTCATTAGATTAAGAGCAATGCCTGGTCGTGCGGTTAGCGCGCAGGACTGATTATCTCTAAGGTCTCGGTTTCATACCCTGCTCGATGCCATCCTCAGTCGACCAGCGAATATGCGGATCCGACAGGGATCCGTCTCCTACTGGGGCCACCTCTGAGTTTGTGTGGCAACACAAGCTCTCTTTGTAATCTTGTTTAAATATTATTTTGCCAAGACCTTTTTTTTTTCTGCGGCGACCTCAATGTTTTAAAGTAAATCAACTTTACCAATGTGTGTGATATCTTTTCTTTTCAAGGAACAAATCGAATATATTTGCAATGTAGTTAGGGCCTATAAAATCATATAATTTTTTTGAAAGTAAAAACATCATTCAAAAAGGTTCTTTAAAATTAGACATTTTGCGCCCGTCAAAACGGTGGAGTATCTAAAGAGCGTTTAACCCTTGTTCTGTTGGCGTCAAATTCTATCCAAAAACAAGCCTACTACGAGAGGTCTCGCTTAACATGAAGATAATATTACGATAAATACACCTAATAAAGATATACTTACGCTACTTGTTCCTCGATTGTCACACACACTTCAGTATCGGCCTTTGCCCCCACGTTACTTTATTTTGATTAATTTGATTTGCATTTTTAATAGGATGAATAATGAGCGTTAGATTTCAGGAGCATGCATTTCTGCAGTAATGAATGCAAGAGAACGCATGGCGTCGGGCCCTCTGGTGGGGGAGATTACAGCTGACACCTACGAATTTATTTTTTATATATTTTTTTTGCTGAAGGTAGAGAGACACCGCTCAAATTGTAATTACCGGTATATATATATATATATATATATGTGTGTGTGTGTATATATGTGTATATATGTATATAATATATATATATATATATAATATATATATAATATATATATATATATATATATATATATATATATATATATATGTGTATATATGTATATATATATATATATATATTAGTGACTGATTTTTTGCTTTGATTTTGTTTATTTTAGGTGAGAATTGAACACTAAATCATCACTTGCCCCAGCGCAGCCAAAGGGGTTTTGAGTTACCAGGAGGTTTCGCAGTTAAATCCCCCTCTTCTATAAAACAAAAAAAAAGTATGCAAACGACAATCCCCAAATTATAAGAGCTTAGCTAAGAAAGATTTTTATTTTAAAATCATCTTCGAAATTTACGATAAAACCCCCTTTTCAATATAAGATTATCCATACATCATTCACCAGATTTTTTGTTACCCCCCCCCCCCCCCCAAAAAAAAAATATATACCTCTTCAATATAGGGTGCGTCAAAAAAATGTATACACACTTTAAGCTGCCATAGACAATTTATTTCCCGTTCAATAATGCTAAATTTCTGGACATGGAAAGCTTAATGTCCAATGGGAAAAATAAATGTGATTAATGCGAGTAATGTTCAAACTGGTGGCCTTCAGCATCAGTAACTGCAACATGGGGACGTGCGTTTGAGTTTTGAAGAGCGGAAGCAGATAATTAAGTGCTACTGGATGTTTGAGAATGTTGCTGCGGTTCGAAGACAGTGGAGACGTGAGAATGGTACAGAAACACCTTCAAGGTTAACAATTACACGTCTACAAGACAAATTTGAAATTCATGGAACAGTGTGTGATGTGCATAAAGGTCGATCAGGACGACCTTGTACAGCTACAAGTGATGAGTCCACAACTGCGGTTTTGGAACTGTTTCAGCGTTCACCTCAAAACTCGTCAAGGCAAGCGGCACGTGAAAGTAATGTAAGTGCTAGTAGTGTGCTACGCATTCTGAGGAAAGGCAAGTTTCGTGTGTACATTTCAAGGCTGGTGCAACAGCTAAGTGACGACGATCCAGATCGAAAGTTAGAATTTTGTAAATGGGTTCAGGAGAGGGTGAGACGTGAACCGGAATTTATGGGTAGCATAATTTGGTAGGATTTATTTTTCCAATTAGACATTAAGCTTTCCATGTCCAGAAATTTAGCATTGTAGAATGGGAAATAAACTGTCTATGACAGTTCAAAGTGTGTATACATTTTTTTGACGCACCCTGTATAATAAAAAAAAAAGCAAATTACACACTTGAATTCTATAAAATTCTATGAGTGTAGCCAAGCCAAGGTTGAGTTTAAACCCCCTCCTCCAGAGGGCTCTCTGTCATAAAGCAGTGTTTCCCAAACTTTTGACTAATGTGTACCTTTTTTATAATTTTTGTAAAGCTGAGTACCCCTAGCTACCCATCCCCCAACTTTCTGGCTTGGATGTTGTGTCAATGTTATCTATTCAATATTCTCTATTTAAATCAGGGTCATAGTTTTTATGCTCATTTGCGAACTGTCCAAATGCTCTGTTATGTATTTCAAAACATCAGCATTAACTTAGTAGCCGAATATTTGATAGAAACTCATGAAGAGAGGGAAACGAGTCTACTTCTCCATTACCAACTTTCATTTTCAATTAATTTAGTTTTGCAATGGCAGCGTTCGCTTTATCTTGACCGTAAAACAATAATTTTTTCTTTTCATTGTAGTGGATAAGCTGAGGTGGTTTAAGAATAAAACAGCGAAATATTATAATAAACTAAACAAAAAAACTATTAATGTTTGCTCCATCTGTGCTTTTTCCAACAAATCTATTCCAATCAATGCTGTTCTCTTGCATAATTTGTTCATAACATTAAAGATATATTCTCTTGTTGTGTGAAACTAATAAAGGCTGGGAAGGTAAAAATTTGTCACGAATCTCTTCTTCTTTTTTTTTTTTAAAGCCCTTCAAAAACGATTGACAACATTAGAGAGTGACAATATGTGGCGATCCTGACATTTTTAAACCACACCTATGGAAATGAAACATATATTTTAGGACACGTAATTAATGACTTTCCACTCCACATCGCGAAACTTAAAAACTACTGTCTATTGCCTTTATAGGAAGTACATTAAATTGATATAAGTAATATATTCTTATTATTGAGTAGGGACTGCATTCTGTTTATTATATGCGTTCTTTCAGGAAAAAGGAGGGGGACGCCAATAAAGTGTCGGGCGCCGTTTATGCTCTCTACACCTCTAGATGGACACAAGTCACAGGTATTAAATATTCAATCAATAATAGCATAGGTGTAAAGTGCAAATGTGTTCCTGATGCTTTTATTAAACCTGATTTCAATAGTGTAGCTAGTATGGAATGTATATCTAACATGGGCATAGCCAGGGGGGGGGGGTTCAAACCCCCCCGAAATGAAATCCCCCCCCTCGGGGGGGAGACGGACTTTAGTGACTGATTTTTTGCTTTGATTTTCTTTATTTTAGGTAAGATTTTAATATTAAACCATCACTTGCCCCAGCGCAGCCAAAGGGGTTTTGAGTTTGAAACCCCCTACCACGAGGGGGGGGGGAAAGACGGACTTTAGTGACTGATTTTTTGCTTTGATTTTCTTTATTTTAGGTAAGATTTTAATACTAAACCATCACTTGCCCCAGCGCAGCCAAAGGGGTTTTGAGTTTAAAACCCCTACCATGGGGTTTTGAGTTTGAAACCCCCTACCACCGGGGGGGGGGGGGGGGGGGAAGACGGACTTTAGTGACATGTTTTTTTGATTTTGTTAATTTAAGGTGAGATTTTAATACTAAACCATCACTTGCCCCAGCACAGCTAAAGGGGTTTTGAGTTTAAAACCACTACCAGGGGGTTTAGAGTTTAAAACCCCTACCAGGGGGTTTTGAGTTTAAAACCCCCTACCAGGGGTTTTTGCAGTTAAATCCCCCTCTTCTATAAAACAAAACACTCAAAAAATGCAAACGATAATCCCCAAATTCCAAGTGCACAGTTAAGGAAGATTTTGATTTTTAACCCCCCTCCAAAATTTACGATAGACCCCCTCTTCAATATGAAAAAAAAAAAAGCAAATTATGCACTCAAAATGTTATGAGCGTAGCTAAATGGGTTTTGACTCAGTTTTAAGTTTAAACTCCCCTCCAGTGGAGTTTGAAGCTAAAAAATACATCTTCAATAAAAAAAAAAAAAAAAAGTAAATTACACACTCTAAAATCTATGAGCGTAACCAAAGGGGTTTTGTGTTTAAACCCCCCGCCAGCGGGGTTTGAAGTTAAAAAATACATCATGTTTAAAAAAAAGCAAATAACGCACTCAAAATGCTATGAGCGTTGCCAAAAGGGGTTTTGAGTTCATATCCCCCTTTACAGGGGTTTGATGCTAAAAAATACCTCTTCAATATAAAAAAAAAAAGCAAAATACACACTAAAATTGTTTGAGCGTAGCCAAGCGAATTGGGGGTTTTGAGTTTAAACTCCTTTCCTCCAGATGGTTTTGAGTTTAAAATCCCCCTACAGAGCGTTTTGAGGTGGAAAACCTCTATCTTCAATATTACTCTAAAGCAAACTACAGTTACCAAATTCTATGATCGTAGCTAAATTGTGGTTTTGAATTTAAAAAACTATAACAAAGTCCTGAGATTTTTAGTTTAAAACATCTAACAGATGATTTTGACGATAAAACAACTTCTTTCAATATAAAATCTAAAGCTAACTACAGTCACCCAATTCCAAGAGCGTATCCAAGAGAGGTTACATTTCTACCAGTGGCGGGGCTCCATTAATAAAGTGCAGTGAATAGTCATCTGCCGAAATTGAAAAACACTAAATGTGGCTCAACAAAGATGGCTAAGACAGATTTTAGGAGTTAGTTATTGAGATCGGGTCTAAATCAAGGAAATCCTATGCCGAACTGGGAGTCGACCCCTTAGTAAAATTGTGACAGAGCGTCGAATGAGGTTTGCGGGACATGTTCTCCGACAAAATAAATTACGCATAATAAGAGTTGCGATGACATCCTAGTACAACTTGGCGCCACACATTCATGGAGGTCCTCGGATCAGGTGGGAAGAGGCTTCAGAAATTACCAGTGACAGATTTTTGTGGAAACAGCTTGACGGCAAATGCGCCGAACGGTGCGGCAGGGTCTTAGTCAGTAAAAATAGCATATAAATTTTTGAAATAAGACTTTTTAATAGCAGGAAAATGCACTGTAGATACCTCAGAACATGCATTTTGTTGACATTCTATGCCAGATATAGTGCTTGGCGGGGGGGCTCCACCGCGCTCTAGGGTGAGCTCCTAGAGCTCCCCCAGAGCCCCTTGCTGGCAATGGCGAGGAGTCAACAATTTTCTCACTAACTCCAGGAAGAACCTATTCTAGGGCACAATAAACGTGTTCCAAAAGAATGAAGGGTCAGAATGTAATAAAGATTATGAACACACATACATATATACAAAATATTTTTTTTCGCAGGGGGGGGGGGGGGGGGGGCGGGGAGAAAAAAAATCCCCCCCCCCCCCTAAAACAAATCCTGGCTACGCCCATGATATCTAATATAAATCAAATAAATCAATCCAATTTAAATATGAAATACATTTTTATTAGACAGGCTTATTCATCAAAAAAATTATTATTCCATAAAATTAGCTATGATTATGTAAATAACAAAAATCAGAGTCACTGGAAGGGTAATTGCGACATTGAGTACCAGAGTGAGTCATGGCTAGACACCTTGATGATGGAGTAGAGGATCTGAAGAAAAAAAAAATATGTATAGGCCTACTTTATTTTTGTTTAAGGTACAGAAAAAAAAAAGTGTTGGTGTTTTTTTTTTTAAAGCAATTTTGTATTTTATCAAGGGTAGTGGAACTAAGTCTGCTGGTCTTGGAAATTTATACGAAAGTGAAGTCCATGAAACGAATATGATTTAATCTTTAAAGAAAATATTTATATGTATATAAACTTTGTGTATAAAAGATTTCAAAGATAAGTAAACTCTGCAAGCCTTTACCTCGACTGAGTGGCTAATGGTGTTGAAGATCTTGAAGCTCTTGACCCTAGTTGATCAGTTAATCTTTGTCGCATAGGAATAACATTCTTAAAAAAAAAAAGCATTGCATAAAGACTGTTAGTACTGTATTTCTTTTGGATACATTGCATGTGGTGAGCGTTGTAGAATACCTGTTATTCTTTCAATCATTGGTTAGATTGATATAGAAGCATGTGAAATATGATTTGATTTAGAAGCATGTAAAATATAATGTGATTTAGAAGCATGCAAAATATGTGATTTCATGTAAAATATGATTTGATTTAGAAGCATGTAAAATATGATTTGATTTAGAAGCATGTAAAATATGATTTGATTTAGAAGTATGTAAAATATGTGATTTCATGTAAAATATGATTTGATTTAGAAGCATGTAAAATATGATTTGATTTAGAAGCATGTAAAATATGTGATTTCATGTAAAATATGATTTGATTTAGAAGCATGTAAAATATGATATGATTTAGAAGCATGTAAAATATGATTTGATTTAGAAGCATGTAAAATATGTGATTTAGAAGCATGCAAAATATGTGATTTCATGTAAAATATGATTTGATTTAGAAGCATGTAAAATATGATTTGATTTAGAAGATGTAAAATATGTGATTTCATGTAAAAGGATGTAAAATATGATTTGATTTAGAAGCATGTAAAATATGATTTGATTTAGAAGCATGTAAAATATGTGATTTCATGTAAAATATGATTTGATTTAGAAGCATGTAAAATCTGATTTGATTTAGAAGCATGTAAAATATGTGATTTAGAAGCATGTAAAATATGTGATTTCATGTAAAATATTTGATTTAGAAGAATGTAAAATAAATGTGATTTTGAAGCATGTAAAATATGTGATTTAAAAGCATGTAAAATATGATTTGATTTAGAAGCATGTAAAATATAATGTGATTTAGAAGCATGCAAAATATGTGATTTCATGTAAAATATGATTTGATTTAGAAGCATGTAAAATATGATTTGATTTAGAAGCATGTAAAACATGTGATTTCATGTAAAATATGATTTAATTTAGAAGCATGTAAAATATGATTTGATTTAGAAGATGTAAAATATGTGATTTCATGTAAAAGCATGTAAAATATGATTTGATTTAGAAGCATGTAAAATATGATTTGATTTAGAAGCATGTAAAATATGTGATTTCATGTAAAATATGATTTGATTTAGAAGCATGTAAAATCTGATTTGATTTAGAAGCATGTAAAATATGTGATTTAGAAGCATGTAAAATATGTGATTTCATGTAAAATATTTGATTTAGAAGAATGTAAAATAAATGTGATTTTGAAGCATGTAAAATATGTGATTTAAAAGCATGTAAAATATGATTTGATTTAGAAGCATGTAAAATCTGATTTGATTTAGAAGCATGTAAAATATGTGATTTAGAAGCATGTAAAATATGTGATTTCATGTAAAATATTTGATTTAGAAGAATGTAAAATAAATGTGATTTTGAAGCATGTAAAATATGTGATTTAAAAGCATGTAAAATATGATTTGATTTAGAAGCATGTAAAATATAATGTGATTTAGAAGCATGCAAAATATGTGATTTCATGTAAAATATGATTTGATTTAGAAGCATGTAAAATATGATTTGATTTAGAAGCATGTAAAACATGTGATTTCATGTAAAATATGATTTAATTTAGAAGCATGTAAAATATGATTTGATTTAGAAGCATGTAAAATATGTGATTTAGAAGCATGTAAAATATGTGATTTCATGTAAAATATGATTTGATTTAGAAGCATGTAAAATATGATTTGATTTAGAAGCATGCAAAATATGTGATTTCATGAAAAATATGATTTGATTTAGAAGCATGTAAAATATGATTTGATTTAGAAGCATGTAAAATATGTGATTTAGAAGCATGTAAAATATGTGATTTCATGTAAAATATTTGATTTAGAAGAATGTAAAATATAATGTGATTTAGAAGCATGCAAAATATGTGATTTCATGTAAAATATGATTTGATTTAGAAGCATGTAAAATATGATTTGATTTAGAAGATGTAAAATATGTGATTTCATGTAAAAGCATGTAAAATATGATTTGATTTAGAAGCATGTAAAATATGATTTGATTTAGAAGCATGTAAAATATGTGATTTAGAAGCATGTAAAATATGTGATTTAGAAGCATGTAAAAGATGTGACTTCATGTAAAATATGTGATTTTGAAGCATGTAAAATATGTGATTTAAAAGCATGTAAAATATGATTTGATTTAGTAGCATGTAAAATCTGATTTGATTTAGAAGCATGTAAAATATGTGATTTAGAAGCATGTAAAATATGTGATTTCATGTAAAATATTTGATTTAGAAGAATGTAAAATAAATGTGATTTTGAAGCATGTAAAATATGTGATTTAAAAGCATGCAAAATATGATTTGATTTAGAAGCATGTAAAATATAATGTGATTTAGAAGCATGCAAAATATGTGATTTCATGTAAAATATGATTTGATTTAGAAGCATGTAAAATATGATTTGATTTAGAAGCATGTAAAATATGTGATTTCATGTAAAATATAATGTGATTTAGAAGCATGCAAAATATGTGATTTCATGTAAAATATGATTTGATTTAGAAGCATGTAAAATATGATTTGATTTAGAAGCATGTAAAACATGTGATTTCATGTAAAATATGATTTAATTTAGAAGCATGTAAAATATGATTTGATTTAGAAGATGTAAAATATGTGATTTCATGTAAAAGCATGTAAAATATGATTTGATTTAGAAGCATGTAAAATATGATTTGATTTAGAAGCATGTAAAATATGTGATTTCATGTAAAATATGATTTGATTTAGAAGCATGTAAAATCTGATTTGATTTAGAAGCATGTAAAATATGTGATTTAGAAGCATGTAAAATATGTGATTTCATGTAAAATATTTGATTTAGAAGAATGTAAAATAAATGTGATTTTGAAGCATGTAAAATATGTGATTTAAAAGCATGTAAAATATGATTTGATTTAGAAGCATGTAAAATCTGATTTGATTTAGAAGCATGTAAAATATGTGATTTAGAAGCATGTAAAATATGTGATTTCATGTAAAATATTTGATTTAGAAGAATGTAAAATAAATGTGATTTTGAAGCATGTAAAATATGTGATTTAAAAGCATGTAAAATATGATTTGATTTAGAAGCATGTAAAATATAATGTGATTTAGAAGCATGCAAAATATGTGATTTCATGTAAAATATGATTTGATTTAGAAGCATGTAAAATATGATTTGATTTAGAAGCATGTAAAACATGTGATTTCATGTAAAATATGATTTAATTTAGAAGCATGTAAAATATGATTTGATTTAGAAGCATGTAAAATATGTGATTTAGAAGCATGTAAAATATGTGATTTCATGTAAAATATGATTTGATTTAGAAGCATGTAAAATATGATTTGATTTAGAAGCATGCAAAATATGTGATTTCATGAAAAATATGATTTGATTTAGAAGCATGTAAAATATGATTTGATTTAGAAGCATGTAAAATATGTGATTTAGAAGCATGTAAAATATGTGATTTCATGTAAAATATTTGATTTAGAAGAATGTAAAATATAATGTGATTTAGAAGCATGCAAAATATGTGATTTCATGTAAAATATGATTTGATTTAGAAGCATGTAAAATATGATTTGATTTAGAAGATGTAAAATATGTGATTTCATGTAAAAGCATGTAAAATATGATTTGATTTAGAAGCATGTAAAATATGATTTGATTTAGAAGCATGTAAAATATGTGATTTAGAAGCATGTAAAATATGTGATTTAGAAGCATGTAAAAGATGTGACTTCATGTAAAATATGTGATTTTGAAGCATGTAAAATATGTGATTTAAAAGCATGTAAAATATGATTTGATTTAGTAGCATGTAAAATCTGATTTGATTTAGAAGCATGTAAAATATGTGATTTAGAAGCATGTAAAATATGTGATTTCATGTAAAATATTTGATTTAGAAGAATGTAAAATAAATGTGATTTTGAAGCATGTAAAATATGTGATTTAAAAGCATGCAAAATATGATTTGATTTAGAAGCATGTAAAATATAATGTGATTTAGAAGCATGCAAAATATGTGATTTCATGTAAAATATGATTTGATTTAGAAGCATGTAAAATATGATTTGATTTAGAAGCATGTAAAACATGTGATTTCATGTAAAATATGATTTAATTTAGAAGCATGTAAAATATGATTTGATTTAGAAGCATGTAAAATATGTGATTTAGAAGCATGTAAAATATGTGATTTCATGTAAAATATGATTTGATTTAGAAGCATGTAAAATATGATTTGATTTAGAAGCATGCAAAATATGTGATTTCATGAAAAATATGATTTGATTTAGAAGCATGTAAAATATGATTTGATTTAGAAGCATGTAAAATATGATTTGATTTAGAAGCATGTAAAATATGTGATTTAGAAGCATGTAAAATATGTGATTTCATGTAAAATATTTGATTTAGAAGAATGTAAAATATAATGTGATTTAGAAGCATGCAAAATATGTGATTTCATGTAAAATATGATTTGATTTAGAAGCATGTAAAATATGATTTGATTTAGAAGATGTAAAATATGTGATTTCATGTAAAAGCATGTAAAATATGATTTGATTTAGAAGCATGTAAAATATGATTTGATTTAGAAGCATGTAAAATATGTGATTTAGAAGCATGTAAAATATGTGATTTAGAAGCATGTAAAATATGTGACTTCATGTAAAATATGTGATTTAGAAGCATGTAAAATATGATTTGATTTAGAAGCATGTAAAATATAATGTGATTTAGAAGCATGTAAAATATGATTTGATTTAGAAGCATGTGAAATAAAATGTGATTTAGAAGCATGTAAAATATGATGTGATTTAGAAGCATGTAAAATATGATTTGATTTAGAAGCATATAAAATATCATTTGATATAGAAGCATGTAAAATATGATTTGATTTAGAAGCATGAAAAATATAATGTGATTTAGAAGCATGTAAAATATGATTTCATTTAGAAGCATTTAAAATATGATTTGGTGTAAAATAAAATGTGATTTAGAAGCATGTAAAATATAATGTGATTTAGAAGCATGTAAAATATAATGTGATTTAGAAGCATGTGAAATAAAATGTGATTTAGAAGCATGTGAAATATAATTTGATTTAGAAGCATGTAAAATATGATTTGATATAGAAGCATGTAAAATATAATGTGATTTAGAAGCATGTAAAATATGATTTGATTTAGAAGCATGTAAAATATTATGTGATTTACAAGCATTAAAAATATGATAACATGTTTTGCTACCCTACTACTATTTATATACTAGAACATACAGTGACATTTTACAAGGCTCATCAAGAATTAACTTTGAAACTTTTATTTATGAAATACCTTTATTTCAGAAAATTAACCTGCAAGGAAGACAGCAGTCATAAATAATGAGCTGAAAAAACTTCACACTGACATTGCATCTCCAAGAAACCTGACTGGATGAATACTGCATGCTCCGCGAGGCTAATTATACTTTTTTTTTTAAAGGAAAAGCACAGGGTGAAACACGAATGCATGGTGTGGGCTTTGCTTCAAGAACAGTCTACTTCCCATGATAGTCCCTCTAGTTGGTGGCTTAGATTGGCCAATAAGCATAAGTATGATAACAACGTCTGGAAAAGTCACTCTAATTATGCCTCTGCCCCATACTATGTTCGCTTTAGGAGGACAAAGACAAGTTCTATGAGGAAGGAAGACATTGAGATTATTTCTGAAAAGGAGCACATAGTCCTTCTAGGTGACTTCATTACAAGAGTAGGATCAGACCACACTACCTGGCCAGACTGCATTGGGCTTTTTGGAATCCGCAGGATGAAAAAGAACGAACAAAAACTGCTTGAATTCTGCGCATACCATAAGCTCTGCATTACCAACACGTACTTTGAGACAAAACCACAGCACTGTGTCTTGTGGAGGCATCCTAGGTCTGGGCAGTGTCACCAGCTGGACATGATACTGACACGGAAAAGAGACATTGGAAACATACTACTGACATGTAGCTTTCAAAGAGCGGACTGTGATACTGATGACACTTTAGTGTTCTGCTGGACAAGACTGCTGCCTACTAAGATCCACACATCACAAGGAAAAAGAAAACCATGCCTGAATGCTGTAAGCAAAACAAAATCCTGATCTTCACAATGAATTTACAAACAAATTAGAGGAAGCTTTTAAAAACTTCTCAGTGAATGAGGTAGAAAAAACCTGGACAGTCATACGTGATGCTATGTACCAAACAAAATCACTGGTCTCTGTGAAAAAAACAAAGAAAAATGAGGACTGGTTTGAAGCAAGTCTGCTAGAAATGGATACTGCCATTAGAAACAAGAGAGTAGCCATGCTAAACTACAAGTGGGAGCCCACCCCAAGCAACTTACAAGCGCTCAGATCTACACAAAACAATGCCCAAAGAATAGTGAGACAGTGCACTAATAAATACTGGCAGGACCTATGTGAAAACATCCAAATTGTGCCAATCGTGGTAACATTTTAGGACTATACATCAAGTGTATAAAAAGTCAAAAGATGGTTCAATCATCAGTGATCATGCATTGTAAATGAAGTGATGGGTAGAGCACTACGCAGAACTTTACCAGATTGAAAATGCCATCTCACCAACTGCTTTGTCTAACTTTCCATCATTTTCAATTTTGGATGAATAGACGAAATGCCCTTGATAAATGAACTGAGCACAGCCATTGACATGCTTGCACATAGGAAAGCACCCGGAGGAGATGGTATTGCTGCAGAAGCCATTCAGGCTGGAAAGCAAGCCCTAATGAAGCCACTCCATGATCTGCTAAGCTAGTGCTGAGAGCAAGGAATGGTCCCCCAAATATTGAAGGATTCAAACATAGTAATGATTTACAAAAATAAAGGTGACCACTCCGATTGTAACAGTTATAGAGGCATTTCACTTCTCAGCATAGTTGGAAAGGCTTATGCTAGAGTAATATTGAAGCGGCTGCAGATCTTGGCAGAATGAGTTTACCCAGAATCTCAAATTGGCTTTAGGACTGTTAGATCCACAACAGATATGATTTTCTCCCTGAGGCAGCTACAGGAGAAGAAAACAAAAACGAGTCCCTCTTTATAGGCATTTGACCTTGTCAGCAGAACCGGTCTGTTTGCCATATTAGAGTTGGCTGTCCAAACAAGCTAATGAAACTAGTATCAGCTTTTCACGAAAATATGCAGGGCACTTTACAGTTTGCCATCCTCCATCAAGAGCAAAGTAAAACAAAGATGTGGTCGCGCTCCAACACTATTCGGCATCTTCTTTTCAGTTGTACTCACCAGCGCTTTTAAATCCCTGGAAGATGGAGTACATATCCACAGTAGAACAGATGGAAAGCTATTTAACCTGGCATGCCTTAAAGCCAAAACGAAGAAACAGTGTATTTTGATTAGGGAACTGCTGTTCGCCAATGATGCGGCTCTTGTATTTCATTTACAAGAAGAATACAGAGGCTTGTGAATGCTCTGGCAGCTGCTTGTCAAGAGTTTAGTCTTACAATAAGCCTCTCCATGACAATCCTGGCACAAGATGTCGCAGAAATACCAGAGATACATATTGGAAATCACCACTTACGGTGGTGCAGGAATTCACCTACTTGGGAACAACAACAGCCAGCAACCTAGATTTAGAAGCTGAGCTGACAAAAATTTCAAATCATGTCTATTAAAATACCAAATTGACTACGGCAACTAAAATCCTAGTCTAAAATGCCTGTGTTCTGAGCACATTTCTTTAGGGCATTTTGAGCTGGGCAACCTTCATGCATCAAAAGCACAGATTAAATAGCTTCCACTTACGCTGCCAGTGACGCATAATGTGCATATCTTGGAGGGATCATGTCTCCAACCAGGACATTTTAAATGGGCCAATATGCACAGCATCTATGCTCTTCTGACACAGAGAAGACTACACTTGCTTGGACATGTCACTCGCATGCCAGATGGAAGAATCCCTAAAGACATCCTATAGGCTGAACTTGTAGAGGGAGTCAGACCCAAGGGCCACCCAAGACTAACCAACAGAGATGACTGGAAGAGAGACACGAGAACCATAGGCATCAACCAAAGTATGTGGGAGGAGATAGCCCAAGTCCGGACAGCATGGAGACAGACTGTATGTTCTGGTAGACAGACTGTATGTTCTGGTACGAACTTCGCTGAGAGCAAAAGAAACGAAGCTGCATCAGTCAAAAGAAAGAAAAAGAAAGCTGCCCTGTCGGCCAGCTCTATGACAGATGCTTATATATGCACGAAATGCAAACTCTGCCTCTCCAGCATTGGCTTGATCAGTCACTCCAGATTCTGCCCTGTCTTAAGACAAAACCAAAGCCAGTGACTCAACTGGGTGCATTGACTGTCTTCCGAGACAGAAGGAGCCATATAGATCAGTCTATGCAATACTATGCTCAACTAGTTAAGTATAAAAAAGCAAGTTTGAAGCTGGTAAATGGTGTAAAGCTAGTAAACAAAAAAAGAAAAGCTACTTTTGTCAGACAATAAAAATTAATTCAAGACATACACACACACAAATGTATAGCATTTTTAGGTTGTCAGATATCTAAAAATATTTGTTCAATTACTGAATCCTTGGAAAAATAACTGGTGTAGAAATAAAAATATTTTTCCTCCATTCTTAAAAAAATATTTTGTAATGCATTCTAGTTACCAGTACTGACCTCAAGTGCACTATTATTTAAGGTAATATCTTCACTTCTAGCTGGTGAACTAGTTTCCATTCTTTCAGACATTATAATCTGACTTCTTGGAGGTGTTGGAGGATGAAAACTTGAATTAGCATTTTGAATGTCAGGTACTAAATAAAACATTGAAATAAAAAGAGCTTAATTAATTTTTTTTAAAAGGTTCTAGTTAAAAAAAAACGAATCGCTGAATAAAGTCAATTTTATCTAAAACTAATACACATCATACATAAACAACTAAATGAAAGAATAGTAGATCTTCACATCTTCTATTAGCTTATTAAATAATGGCATCATTAATTTCATCATGCCTAGAAAATAGCTATATTAAAGGGATATTTAATTTCTAACATTTTTTGGTTGTTGTTAACAAACAGTTTTTAAACAATTATTTGTCTTAGCCATGTCTATTTAGATGCTTATTATTTTGTCTCAAAATGCCCAGGTAATTTGTAAAGCCACGGGAAATACTGCTTTCCTCATTTATCTTCAGACTCGAAGAAAAGCGTTATTATTATTATAATATAAAAGATAAAAAAGGAGATCAATAAATCTCTTTATAAGATGGGAGGATTTGCTGCTTTTGAGTAGATCTAGTTACAGACCTAGTCAGTAGTCTAAATCAATAATTAGATCTACTTTAATCTAGGTTAGTTCTAGATCTAAGTGTAGTACACACCCAGTCAGAGCAAGAATCTAGACTAGATCTATTTAGATCTTTATTCTATTTAAATCTAGATTTACATAAATTATTGGTGCTTTACATCATAAAACGCAATACTAGATAAAATATCTAGATCTAAACTTAGTCTAGATTCTATAAAAGTCAAAAGAATTATAAATAAATAATTAATTAATTCCCAACAGTCAAAAGACTTGAAATAAACTACACATTGAAAGGAACGCTTTATTTGCATCAACAAGATCTAGACTTAGATCTAGTAAATATTTAAATCAATGCGCGGGAACAAAAACACGATACTATCATGCATTACCTACATAAATGTTTTGCAACAACTTATTTTCTTTTTTTTAGTTTTGCTTTTGTGGGGGAAATGCGTATTTTTAGATGATAAACCGTACTCGCGTATTTTCGTGTCCATTTGCGTACTATTACACAAGATGCATATGCCTACTTGTAGGTAACTCTGTCAATGACATAATGTGGCCTTAAAGAAAAAATAAATAATTAGGATCCTGTCATGAGCTGTGTTAGTTGAAATTACAGACAGGAAAGAGAGGTAAATAGAGAGATTGAACTTAAGAACAGCTCCTTTTACAAATATTGTAACCTCAGAAGTTATACAAAAGAATAAATCTTACACCTTTCTATATTTGATACAAAACAATATGTAATGGTTTAATACAAAAAAACACTATGATAACTTTCTTTGCTAGAGCTACCAAATGTTAAAATAAAGCTTGATTTTCTAAAAAAAAAAAAAAAAAAAAAAAAAAAAAAAGAAAGTGCCATTAATAATAGTATTAGATCTCTTTTGAATACAATGAAGTGTACACAAGAATGTTTGTGATCCAGTATTAAGTATTTCATTTAAATTATACAACTGTGGCGAGGTTTTTGATATTTTAAGAAGATTATGGTTCGTTTACTCTAGCGGAAGTAAATTTTGAATTTTCCCCCGCTCACATAAGAAATTTTTTGAACAGGCACACTAAGGTCTAACAATGAGGGCAAGATGACACGGTAGCGGGTGTTTTCTGGAATCTACATGCATAAACAAAGACAGGATGTGATGTTTCCTCACGTGTTGTTCTAGAAGATACTAGCAGTGTTTGTGCAACTTTGGAGGAGCGATTAGGGACTCTATATAAGCCAGAGAGTTAATGTGAAAGTCAGTCGTGAGTGAGTCGTATGGAGTCGTAGGTAGAATCGTCGGTACAGTCTTTGTTACTGTTGTCTACTGTGCGAGACAGTGAAAGAGAGATGTGTACAACTCGATGCAAGTTAAAGTCTATACAGCGAACTTCATTGGACTTGAGCCGTTACAGTCGATGTAAGACGTGTACGGCTCTGATTCGGTAGACATGAGTATGACTTGGTTCAGCTTTGGGAGACCTGGAGCGACACTGGGAAGTGTGTCGGTGGTCTGTTCTGTGGAATACGGCTTGATGCAAGTTGAGAAGTGAAGAGATGAATTGCAAGGAAGTATACCTAACTGTAAACTGACAGATATTGTACAGTCTTCTACGCTACATGTTAATAGTCAATAAAGTTATATGAAGCTAAATTTGTGTGCCTACTAGTACATTTAGCCAGAAGATTCAGAAATATGTAACAATATGAACCAAAGTTAATATATGAATGATTTAATACAAGAGAATAGTTTGGGTATTGGGTTGACAATGGGATGGATTTATCTCATCACAGATTGCATATGGAGGAGTGGATAAGTGTCTATTTTTGTTTCATATCTTTCGCTGCTGATTGGTTGGCCGCTGGACTCGTCCGTGTAGTAGATGCAGGATGGACTCAGGGCTGATCTTCTTTAACTTGTAGAGGGACGAGGTTGACTCATAGAAGCTTATCGTCTGCAGCGAAAGGTGGGAAGGGTATTCTCTAGGCCTTTGGCAGTGGACAGCTGGAGCTGGGGACTGGGCAGTTTGCAAGCTGGCACTGGGTAGTAGGCGCTGAACACTGGGCAAGTCTCTAGGTACTGGACCGTAGGTAACTGGGCCTTATGCCGTTTGTAGTGGGCAGAGATTCTTTCTTGCTGACATGGGGGGGGGGGGGGGGGTTTCTGGCGTTGTCGGCTCAGATTTGGTGACGCTGCAGACCCAGTCGATGCTGAAGATCTGACAGGTGTAGACAGTGCAGACCCAGTGGTGATAAAGACTGCACGTCTAGTGTGCGTAATATTGCACCACCAATAACAACCAGGCATGGTTGTTTAAAAGTACTGGCGGCTATAAGATAGTAGCTAAGTTTTAGCTTTGCCTGCTTACAGGAGAAATCTGATTGGCGGGTGTGAGCATATGTTTGATTTTTACCCTACTCTTTTATAGATTGGGCCTAAAACTCATTAGCATTGCCACTAGTGCCGGATCCAATAGATTTTGGGTATTTTAAATGAGCTTTAATACACCTGGTCCAGGGATGGGTAATTAAATTAAAATTTTAAAAATTCTAACAGCAAAACTTCCTCTCTGACGTTTTAGAGTGCAAACGAAACTTTTATACGCAAGCGTTTACGTATCGTCACAATAAAAAAATATACATTAAAAAAAACTGTACTTAAAACCATATCTCTCAATAATGTAGAAGTTATTTTTCTTAAAGACATATTTTTCAAAAGAAATTAATTACCAATATTTAATTAATAAATTGGTTAGTTTTTTAATTGATTCATGTTTTGCTTGGTACATAAATAATTGTTTATAGTTTCAACTTTATCTGAGAATGGTTGTGGGAGAAATAACATGCTCAATTATTTCAGGGGATGAAACCCTAAATATTTAGCCATATCTGTAAATACTAAAGGATTAATTTCCCTTGTTGGTATCAAACAAAATAATTAATTACAGCAATTAATTGACTAATTGGTTAATTTTGTTTATTGATTCTTGTCTTGTCTGTGCCAGTGAATAATTGTGCAGTTTCAATTTGAGCCGAGAATGGGTGAGGGGGAAAAAACGTGTCCAAAAAATTTACCAGACAGACAAATAGATTGAGTTGAAAATGTATGAAAGAAGAAAAATTATAGTACCAACATGTTTCTATAAATCTTTGAATGTTATAAACCATAGTGTTTATCTCTTGAGTGGTGAGAGGCTGAGAAAATCTCCTTAATGATGTCCTTGCTCTTGTAAGTGATGAACAAAATTTAAGACTTAAGGAATTCACAAATTGAAATCCTGAAATAACAATATATTTTTGTTCTTAAAATTATTTAGTACAATATACATAATGTACAATTTTTTAAACAAGCAAATTTGATAAGGGGTAGGGGAGAAAGAACGGGGTATCTGGGTGATTGTTTTTTTTACATGTGTTTTTTTTTTTTAAAGCAGTGAACGACTTGAATTCAAACTCATGAGCTAAAGCATTCTCAAGCCAACATAATAACCACTCTGCCATATGAACATGGAAGATTGTATAGTTATATATTGTTTCTATTTCATGTTTGTGTTCACTAAGCTTTAGGCAATGAATATAAAGGAGACTTAATTCAGCTGATACCACCACTTCAGTCAAGTATAATTTCTCTTCCTTGTTCGAGATAACAAACAAAATAATTAATTACCAATAATTAATTAACTAATTTGTTGATTTTTTTTTACTAATTCTTGTGTTGTCAGGTATAAGAAATAATTATGTAAAATTTCAGTTTGATCAAAGATTGGGTGTGGGAGAAATAATGTGTACAAACTTTATACCACACTAACAGACAGAGGGAGTTGATAAAAGCTTTGTAATAAAATTATTTAAAAACTAACTAGTCACTTACCAAAATATAATGCTAGTAAAAACACAGTCAATCCAGCAAAGTCCATACTATAATTATAATTTAACTCAGCAGCAATATTTCCAACAATTACCACCAACATTAAAAGACGAACAGAAACAGCTATTTCAAGTAGTGTTGCTATCACAGCAAAAAGAAAAAAATAAGCTATATGAAGAAGGCAGCAGGACACAGTAGACAATTTGTTATCTGAGGAAATAAAATAGTTGTTTTTTTTAATTGATAAAGATTAGATTTTAAAATGAAACAAATATGTAAAATGTGCTACAAGTTTTTTGTCAGTTTTTGATGCATAATGCTGTTAAATTTCAAGTGCTCTTTTTTACTAAGTTGCTATCAATGGTTAACTGAAACCAATATATAGAGCAATATCAATTTCTTTTCTGGAAAAGAAAAAAAAAAAAATCATCATCATCATCAGACTCCATTTAAATGATGGTTTTAGAGGCTTAAATCATCTCTTGCAAAAGCCCTGGACAGAAACCCAGCTGTTTTACTTAGTGCATATCACCATACATGTTGAGAATTTGTGAACAAATAGAATTACCCTATTATTTTTAGTGCTAATCCCTAATTCTTATCATTAATATAATCTGCTATACCTCTTTTTTAGAGCTGGTAGAAATACATCCAACATGATTTTAGTTTTGCAACTATTGCAAGAAAAATGCAGAAAGCAAATCTTCGATCTAAAAGATGAATTTGTGGATCTAACCAAAGCTTTCGACAGTTGCAATGGCTTGTGCAGAATTTTGATTAAGCGCAGATGCACACTTAGGTTCCTATCCATTCTTGCTTGTTCGCTATTTTTTTTAGCATAATGTTGGGTCAAACGAGGCAGCGACTGTACTAAGCATCAACATCAGGTTCTGCTCAGATAACAATCTGTTCAATCTTTGACACCTACTGTTCTAAACCAAACCAAGGGAAATGGTTGCAACAGTGATTCTTTATGCCAATGACTCTGCTCTACTTACTCACACTGAACACAACTTGCGGTTAATGAATTTGCATACGCTGCCATTTCTTTTAGTCTAACAATAAACCTTGGGAGTATTCTGGAAAGGGTTTTTCCCACCACTGAGGTAATGCCACAGTAATTGGAGCAGTTGGACTTGTCCCCTTGTTAATACAGGGATATGATAATGGCATCGCTAATTTCAGGGATATTGCATTAGTGCCAGTATAAAGCTTTTCCATAAAAGCAGCACCAACCATTTTTTTTAAATTTCTGCTAGAAGACTATCAGAGCCAGGCACTTTACGTCTTTTGAGCTTCCTAGTAGTTGTTTCAACATCACACAATATAAGCTAACAGTAGGGCTCTGGTAGTGATGCAGTGGGTACTGAGTCACAAAAGTGATAGTGACAGCACATTTCAACCCACCAGTTCATCATTCTCTAGTGAAAATCAAAAGGATAGAAAATTGAAACATGGTTTGAGTGCTGGGACAAATCCCAAAAAGCCTGTAGAGTCTGGTAGCACAAGCTATTATCACTTAGTGATAATGGCCATGATCCCATTGGTTCACCCAGGCCAACTTTCCACCCATGGTGAGGAGGAAGAGGAAATCATTTCATGTTCTTTTTTTTGACTGTCCAAAGCTTGCTAATTCCATTTCAACAAGTCTAGGTAGGAAACCACATGCTCTTGACCATGAATGGTAACTTATACAACCAGAGTTTTAGTCCAGAGCTTTTGCAGGAGAGGATTTTAGCAGTGAAGACGATGACTACCAGATAATATATTTTCTTGTTTATTTTTTTAAAATCTTTCAGCGCATTTTTTTTTTTTGTTGCACTGACTGAAATATAATAACAAAACAAAAAATACAAGAATACAAAGACTGTGTGCAAACACCAACTCAAAATCGACCTCAGAAGTGGTCCACCCAGGCAGGTAAAAAGGCAGGGTTCAATATTTTAAGAAAGAATTTCAGAATAAAATTCTATCAAAGGCAGATGACAGAGAAGAATGGAGAACGAAGGTTGATAGATCTTGTGTGGTAACCCAATGGTCCAGCAGTCCAAGGGATAGTTGAAAGTGAAGGAGAAGTTCAAACTAATGTCTTATAATGATTATCTTATTGATCTTATTGTTTTGTAAAGAGTCAATCAAAGCCTCAGGGAAAAAAAAAATTTCCGTACAAAAAAATTAAAAAAAATATTTAAAAAAACAACTCCCTTTCCTTTGGTTCAATGTTCAAATTGCTATGGAATAGCATTGCATTTTACGCGATAATATGAAAAACTACTTATTAATTGTTGTTTTAAATTACGTTTCACTTGCATATGCCTACTAAATAGATTTTTTCTCTTTAACAAAAAAAGTTATTTTTTTGTAAATGTACCGGTATTAGTTATTATGACAGAACTTACATAATTTAGCAATACAATTGTAAAAAAAAAATTATTTTTTTTTGTCAAAAATCTAAAACTGTTTGCATAAGTGTGTAAAATATATGGTAAATAGCAATCTTCCTTACTAAATAGCCTTCCGTGTTTGTTACTATTAATAGTGAACAGTTGTAAAAAATGGTGTATTTTTATGAAAAAACTGCTTGCATGTTAAATTTTTAAAATTAAAGTTTTTGCCTTTAGAAAAGAAAAAAGTAGCCATTGCATCAGAACTTTGAATACCGGTAGTCTAAAATATCATGATGTCAGATTTTCAATATCTTTTCTAGTTTATGAGATCTAAGCGGGACGGACGGAATGGACGGACAGACCACACAAAACTAATATCACCTATTCACCTTTCAGGGATGCTAAAAATTCAATTCTGCCTAAATTTATTTTCTTACTCTTGACAAACTTGTAATAAAAGTTTCAAGGTAGTCATTCCATAAATGTTTTTCTACACATATCTTTTCAGAACACTAACAGTATAAAGAAGAGCTAAAAATAACTTAAAGTCCATGGGAGACAAAATGATATAATTAAAAGGCGATAATAATAATCATCCAGAAAATTTTATTGAAAATATATTTTTGTTAGGCTGCATACTATGAAAGGGGCAAATATAATGCTTTATTTCAACACTATCACATTACGAAGTTCATTATTATAGAATATAGAATTTGTATTTATATCTGTGAAATTGTGTTTATTTTGTGATTTCAGTTGATTAATGACTATTTCACCATTCTTTAGCTATGCTTGGATATTGTGTCATTAGACTTAACATCTCGAAATATAAATTGTATTAACCGCACATTACCAATACCTCAGAGTCATTTAGTAATTAAGTCCCTAATTTATGTAGTGGTCTTTAAAAGCTGCATTCCTCAATTCTAAAGCATTAAGATTTAAAAATGTATTTAAATTCCTTCTAGTCTATATCACCCACTTTGTTAAACAATATAATAATAAGCTATTAACATAATTTAAATTTATATTTCAGGGTAACTTTATTACAAGAAAAGAAAAATCACATAATAATATATCTACATATTTTTTAAGGCAGCAATAACTTCAAACCCATGATGGGGTTACTATCAACAATTGAAAGATGCTCTCCCTGGTATTGGAAACATTTCTGTATGGTTAAGAATCTAACCACAAAATCAGAGAGGAGAATCCTAGACATGGAATTGAGATTCTACCTACCAAATTTTTAATGATGAAATCAGAAACATGATCTCAATGCCTATTGAGACCCATATATAAGATTTTTAAAAATTACTATCATCAAAAATCATCACAAGTAACTGCATCATGCATTTGTAGTTACCACATTTTTTTTTTACCAGTTACTCCTAAAAATTGAAAGAGCCATGCCATTTTGTCTTCAAAATGCTGAGTAAGTTTTGATACAGATATCAAAACATGGTTGACGGTAGTATTCATTTTGTCTAGATGTTTATACATTTCTTCATACAGAAAATCTAGTTTTTCATACTTCTGTAACAACTTTTGAAGTTTGGTATCTATAAAAAAAAAAATTATTATTTATTAATTACCATTTTATGTATTTTTCATTTTAAACAAAAATGTAATTGAACTTTTTTTTTTAATTTTAAAGTGGCACACAAAAAAGATTGTTGGAAGCTTGAAGAATTCTTTTACCTAAATTTTGAACATTTTCTATGCTGTCTTGTATATTTTTCAAATCAATGAGAATTTGTTCATGATGCTTATGATAGGTTTCTTCTCTTTCTTGAACTTGTTGTACCATTACATCTAAAAAAACAACAAAAAAACTCTGAAAATTAATGTGCATTATACAGTAAAACAAGTAACAAAAAAAGTTTAAAAACCTATTCCCTCTTTATGAAACTGATGATGCTCTAAAATATCTTATTACATTTATTTCTTGTAAAAAAAAAAGTTTCCCTTTCAGACCTTGTGGTCTATAGGGCAGGGGATGTAAAGGTCATCTGTTTCCATGGCCTACGGTTAACGAGGGTGTTATGTGGCCAGCACAACGACCAACCGCCTTTACTTTTTCCCAACTAATGTCAGATACCCATAAGAGCTGGGTGGACTCAGAGGTGCCCAAAGATCCTGAAATTAAAAATTCCAGTCTTCACCAGGATTCTAACCCAAGAACCCTGGTTCGGAAGCCAAGCGTTTTACCCCTCAGCCACCGCTCCTCCATTTATTTCTTGTAAAGCTTCATTATTGCAAGAGTTCTTTCCAGTGAGCTTAAGCACAATTAACTTCTATACACAGTGCAGCTTATGATTTTTCAAGAGCATGTGTACTGGACCTTCATACATATTTTGGCTTCCTTCAGCCATGTTCATCTCGTAGAACATTTTTCATGTGATTGTGGACCCCTATTTTGGAGATACATTCCCGTCCACATATATTGTAAGTTACAGTGGTTTTCACTTTAGTGGTAGAGGAGTCAACCATTTCTCGTTTGGCATGCTTTTGTTTCAGAGCTGAGGCCCATGTTTTTTGTCCTTAACTTTCTCGGTCACCATTTCTCTTCACATAGTGCAGTCTAGGACTATGTTTTCCCAATAGTCATTATCAATATTCACTGCCTTGAGGTTCCGTTTGATTATATCCACATAATGGAGGTGGGGTGACCAGTTTTTCAATTGGGGGTATCGCAAGTAGCCCACAAAGGATGACTTTTGGGATGTGAATGGACAGCAGTGTTATCCCTCGATAGTTGGAGCAGTAACTAAGATCACCCCAAATCTTGCAGAAGAAAGGGTAGCACTTCACACTGATATCAATGTCTGCCTTTAGCCCTTCAACTTGGATGCTGTCAGGTCCTGCAGATTTGTGATTCTTCAATCGCTTGATTGCACTACGACTCTCTTCCTTGGTTAGTGCACTGCACTTGATAGGTAAGTCTCTTGCACCTGGTGGTATCTCTAGTGGGTTCGCAGGAGTAGGTCTATTAAGTAGCTCCTGGAAATGCTCAATCCATCTTTTGTCCTTCTTCATCTGTTATCACTTACACCATTCTAGCCCTTTACTGGTCTCTCTGACTTGGCAAATTTTCCAGATATCTTTTTGATACATGTCTTAGGTACAGGTCTTTGGTACTGTTCTGAAGGGCTGCTTCTGCTTCTTTTGCCAGAGCATCAATGTAGTTCCCCCTTTCTGTTCTGATGCTACACTTGACATTCCTATCTATTTAAGCATATTCTTTTTGAGCTTTTCTTTTTGCTGCTCTTGTTTTACTGTTGTTCACACCCTTCTTCTTTCTTTGATCTTCTGAAGAGTTTCTGTTGAAATTCACTCCTTGTGGGTGTATGACTTGGGACCCAGTATTTCTTGGCATGTGAAGGTTACTGTTTCTTCTAGCTTTCTGCCACGTCTGTTCTACTGTCTCCTCTTCTAGCAGCTCTTCTAGGATATGATGACCTTGAACTTTTCCTATTTTGGGCGGTCTTTCAGCGCAATGGTATTGTCATGCTGGCGTTGGCTGAGCCCATTAGTCCAAGTCATCTTCAGCTTCACTTGGGCGACCAGAAGATGATGATCTGAAGCAACATATGCTCGTCTGACATGTACATCCTGAAGAGATTGACGTAACTTCTTCACAATACAGACATGGTCTATTTGGTTTTCTGTTGATCATTATTATCATCATCAAACTCCGTTTGAGTGAGGGCTTGAGAAGCTAAAATCCTCTCTTGCAAAAGCCTTGGATAGAAACCCTGCTGTTTTGTGTAGTGCGTACATGTCACCATAAAGGTTGAGAATTTTTGGTTTCCCAGACCTGTCGAGATGGAGATAAGCAAATCTGGGGCAGTCAAAAAGAATATGAAACATGGTTTCCTCTTCTTACCTGCTTACCACGGCCATGAGAAATGTGAGCCAACAGGACAGTGGCCTGTCTTGCACTGTGCTATAATAGCTTGCTCAAGCCTGGACAGCCTCCACCATAGGGAAGTGCGGTAAAGGCGCCTCATGCACTCCCAGACTTCACAGGCTTTTTAGGACTTGTCCAAGCACTCAAACCACTTCTCCATTTCTATTTTTGGATTATAGCCAGAGTATGATGAAAACTCACAGCCTGTTTGGTAGGTGGTGTTTGCCCTCCCTGGTGGGCCAAGGAGTCTGCAATAGTGTTGCCAGTCACTCATATGTGACTCGTTACGCATTGCATTGCTTTATGTGGTGTGAAGCCATGATGACAGTGTCAATATTGGGGGGCCTTTGTCCAGGGCTTTGCAAAGCCTGTAGTACAGTTTTAAGTCAACGACCACAACGATCTGTGTTGCCCTCAAATGTCCCTCGCCGAGTTGAGAGTCAATGACTGGCATGGCCTCTGCATCAACTGCAAACACTATCACATGGTCCAAAGAGCCTGCTCTTCCAAAGTCTATCGATGCCGACCCATCAGTATATGCAAAAATGGCACTGGGCTTAAAGGCATTGATTGTCTCCATTTGAAGGTCATTAGATGAATATTGATAAGTCTGGTGAATCCATGTTACCTTGTATATTCATTTGTGTGGGAAGACAGTTCCTCCAATCACTAAGTTGCTCGTGGCACACGTCTGTAAATCTCTCTCCATTTTCATTCATCTCACCTGGTCCATGCTTTCCCATGATCTCCTCATATCCTCTGTTGTCATTGCCAACCTTAGCAATGAAGTTGTCCTTTATGATAAGGATAATCTTCTTAGGTCAGCTACGTATGATGTTGGTCAGACTGTTGTAAAATTTATCCTCCTCCTCCTCTTCAGTGTCATTTGTTGGGTCGTAGCATTGGACAATGTCTAAGTTAATCCTCTTCTTCACTGTTTGGAATGAGGCTGTTATTATCCGTGGTACATGCGCTTTCCATCCAAGAAATGCCTGCTTAGACAACATCAGGACTACTCTCTGAGTGTGTGTAGCCTGTTGCTAATGCCCTGAGTATAAAAGTAGCTCACTCAAAGTCAGTCTTTTCAGCCTGTAACAAGTCCATCTTGACTCGCTGAATACTAAGATGGTGAGGTTGTACCTTTTCATCTCAGCTGCCATTTGCAATGTCTTCCCAGTCTCATACATGGTCTGGATGTTGCATGTACTGATGGTGGTGGTGGTCCTGGTAGAGATGATGGTCTTCTGCCTGTCTGCTTCCAGATGACTCTGGCTTTCAACGACATGCGTCATGAGCCTTCCAGCGGGAGGTCCATCTTCTTCCAGGTCTATGAATTCTGTTGATTTGTTATTTGGTAATTTATTAGCTAGTCTTTTTTTTTACAGTAGGGTAGCTAGCCCTATGCCCAACCCTCTTCCTTTCTCAGCCGGGCTTGGGACCATCCTATGGTGGAGTTCTCTTAAAATGCTATTTTAAAAATACTCGAATATGAGTGTGCATTTTAAGACTTATAGAATAATGCATAAATTTATTAAAAATTTAAAAAGTTCAAATTATAGCTTAACTTTTTTTTAATTACTTGGTAAAATTGATAGTTTAATTTAGTATCCTTGACATTGTTTATTTTATCATGAAAATACATATGAATTCACAAGAAATAGATTAGTTAAGCCAAATTAGTGTTATTAATTAAATGAACACACGAAATCAAACTTTAACCAACCTCATCAAGAAAAACAACTAAAGTTTGACCCAAATGAAGAATAACAAAAGACTATTAAAAAAAACACTTTTTTTTAAAGAATATACTCAACCAAAACAAGGTTACAAAGACAGTTTGTGTGGAAACACAAACTCAAAATCGTCCCCTGAAGTAGTCTAACCAGGCAGGTAAAAAGGCAGGTTTCAATATTTTCAGGAACAATATCAGAATGAAATTCTATCAAAGGCAAATGACAGAGAAGAGTGAAGAAAGATGGTTGACAGATCTTGTATGGTGCCCCAACGGCCCAGCAGACCAAGGGATAGGTGAAAGTGAAGTTAGATGTGAACCTGGCCTAACTGATGTCTTATAATGATTATCTAATTGTTTTGTAAAGGGTCAATCTCTTATTCAAAGCCTCATGAAAAAAACATGTCAGTAAAAAAAAAAAAATTCCTTTAGTTAAGAGTTTCATAGTTGCAGTGCAGCGATAATATGAAAACCTACTTATTAATTGTTTTTTAAAATTATGTTCCATTTTTATAATAATAATAATAATAATCTTTAATGTCCGTATGGAAATTTATCTTACGATTTGTGCATTACACCAAACTAAAAACATTATAACTATAAGAAACCAAAGTGTACATTCACACCAGACTCACTCATAATTTACATGTGACAAAGTTTATACCAGATTGTTCTTATTTAATGATTTGATCGCCAGGGGAACAAAAGAGTGTTTGTGTCTGTTTGTCTTGTATCTCTTTTGTGATGGTAAAATCACAAAATCCTGACACAAAGGGTGATTCTTTATTTCGAGGATCTTGTTAGCTTTTTTATAGATGTTTGTCTCAAAACATACTAACAGATTTTTTCTTGTAAATGTAGTAGTTAATATGACAGAACTTACTTAACTTAGTGATACAATTGTAAAAAAAATTTGCAAAAATGTGTTAAAAATATGGTAAATAGTACTCTCCCTTACTAAATAGCCTCCTGGGTTTGTTACTATTAATAGTGAATAGTTGTAAAAATGTTTTTTTTAATGAAAAAACTGCTTACATATTTGATTTTTAAAAATTAGATTTTTCGCTTTCAGAAAAGAAAAAAGTACCCGTTGCATCAGAACTTTGAATGGTCTAAATATCTTTTCTAGTTTACGAGATCTGAACGGGACAACGGCCAGACAAACCGCGCAAAACTAATAGCATCTTTTCCCCTTTAGGGGGCCGCTAAAAAAACACCTAGGCAACACTATTGTTTGGTAATTATTGAAGAATGAAATGGGTAAAACATTTCTTAGAATTAAATTGCTATTGGACCAGTTGTCTGTCAACCCTATTTAATGGCAAATATATTTAACAGAAAAAACTAGTTGACCTAGCTATGGCCTCCTTCAGTCGCTAAGCGACAATGGATCACCTCATGGAAATGAGATGAATACCTGGGCTTTACCTGTGGTCAAAACAATGTCGCCCACACATCAGTATACAAAGGAACGGCAAGTGCCGACTGACCTAGGTACATAAAGTAGATATAGCATTTTTAAAATTTGATCAACATTGTAGAAGTTTACAGATTTAACAAAGAAGCACAAAACAGATGAAGCTCACTGTAACTAAGTTGCTTATTACATTTGCGAAATTAAAGTTTAAAGAAGGATGATGTAGTATCCATTCTTGTCATTGTTTAATATAAGATTTTATTTTATTTTTATTTTAGGCACATCGGCACAATTTAGGCCATGTCGTGCCTGTTTAATACATAAACACCATTCTTGTCATTGTTGAATACATAAACACCATTATAATAAAATACCATGAGTCTAGAATCCTATAAATGTCCAGCATTATGCTAACAGCAAAAAAAGACATTATTATCAATAAAAAACATTTTTGCATTACCTAGTTTTCTTTTGATAATTTCAGTCATTCCAACTAGTTCTCTATTTCCAGATGCAATCAAAGCTTTTTCTTGTAAAATCTCTTTCACATTTGCAGCTATATGTTTAAATACATCCTCATGAGCTTCTTTGAGCGCAATTTGTGTTGTAAGTAAATCCTGGTGACTTTCATATAATTTACGAACTGTTTCAGCTGTTATTGAATGAAGTTGTTCTTGTCCTAACTTTGTACAAAATAATACAAAAAAATAGTTCATATTTTTCACTATCAACAGAATAATTTTAAAAAATATAGAACAGCAATTTAATTATATTTTATAAATGCTTTGTAAAACTACTTGAAGCATATATATTTCACAACAGAATAGCATTTACTTCTTTAATTCTAAAACTTCACAAATTCTAAATTGATCATATATATTTTAAGATATGTATGCAGTTATGTTTCAACATAAGATATAGAAATTTAAAAAAGGCTAGAAATCAGTATTAGTAAATCAACATTTAGAGATAGCAATCATGCACAGCAGTTGTAGTGTCCCAGACATAATCATTTAAAATGCATTTATTTTGCATATACTGTATTTTCACATATATAACCACATAAGCATATGGCCCTTATGGCCCTTGCACTAATTACATTACATAAAAACAAAATCAAACAAACCGCACCTTTATATACCCCATATGTGAAGAGTCAATTTATGACCAAATGCTGCTGCCAACATGCTGCACTTATTGAAAGACTGAATATGATACAAGTTTTGAATAGCTTCACTATCTATAGCAAGGACATTGACATTAGTGAGACAAGCAATTGATTGCGGATGTATTGCATACATTGAGTCTATACATTTTAACATTACCAGTAAGGGCAAATTAGTTTAGTTGCTTACTTACTTGTCACTACTGATTACTGGTATATTAAAGATTCTCTGCCACATCAGTACTATTTGTTTTTTTGAGATGTTCATAAAGCTTTCCAATGTACTTTCACAACCACACAGCAAACTATAGGAGTTATAAAGACCCACTGGTATGTCCATGGTTTCCATTATGCTATGTTAATGAGTAAAATAAATTTGTAAACCCCCACACCATTGTATACCACGCATAGCTGCCATTTGTTTGTAAAAACGTGTCTTATCATCATCTTTCCTTTGCATACCTCATGGAACATAGGGCCTCAGTTAAAACAAACCACTCTCCACGGTCTCTTGCTAGTTTTTTTTTAATGGCTTCCCAGCTCTCTCCTGTCCTCTTGGCTTCATCTAGTATACTGCGTCGCCATGTTCTTTTTGGTTTTCCTCTGTGTCTTGTTCCCTGGGGGTTCCACTCTAAGGCCTGTCTACTTCTGTTGTTATCTTTTCTAAGGGTGTGACCAATCCATCTCCACTTCCTCTCTAAGATCTGCACCTCTATATTTTTCTGTTCACTCATCTCCCACAGTTAGGTGTTTTCTACTTGTATAGCCCACAGGTTATAAGCGTGAAAATACAGTAATACAAAAAAGCAAGCACATTGAAAATACAACTAAAATGGTTAAATATGAAGACAAATCATCAATGTTTGTGTCCATATTTTAAGAGAAACATGGAAATGATACCACTGTTTGTAGTTATAATTATCTTTCTGACAAACCTAATACACTTTAATGCAACAAGACTCTTTGAATGACAAAAAAATATTGTTTAGGATAAAAAAACACTGATGACAAAGTGTGGCCACCTTGTAGTCGATTCTTGCATTCACAGGAATGCAAATGGAGTGTATGCAGAAGAACTGTAGCAGAATCATGTCTAGTTTCATAGCACTATTGGTGCAGCATTATAATGAAATCGCTGCAGCATATTGATATTGTTGACTGATATACCTGCTAGCATGCATTGCAGTAGTCAAGGCAGGAGAGTATAAATGTATAAATGCCACACTTTTTTGTTGACTATATTGTCAAATACAGTCGGATCTGGCAGCTGCAGAGTTGACTTATGTGTGGGTCAAAAGAGTCAAAGAAAACTCCAGGATTGTGAACTATGTGGACAAAAGGAACCTAGCAGTTCTTGAAAGATAGGGTTCTAAACTTTCTTCTTTTGTCATGTTGTTTCTAGTGCCAATCTTGATTATTTCTGTCTTATCTTCATTCATCATAAGCTTATTCAATTGAAAATTCCTCTTCCTGGAAGAAATAAAGAAAATGATGGAGGGTAGAATTAACACAAATGGATATGCTCTCACTAAAATTTCAAGAAAAGATATGTCCCACCATATAACCGGACACAACAGAATGACTCTATGACTCCTAATGCTATCACTATTCTTGAATACATTTTACAATGTTCTTTTGCTTGAGTTTAGGTCTGAATTCATGTTCGATTGAGCCTTTTGGTACATTCTTGTTAATGTAGTATCATTCTTTTGTTCATTTATGAATTCTGCATTATTCAATTCTTGTAATTCAGTCATATGTTCATTTGATTCTTTCGACATTTTGTCTATGACAGGGGTTCTCAGCTTGTGGGTTGTGACCCCTTTGGGGGATCGAATGACCATTTGTCAGGGGTCGCTCAAGACCATCGAAAATTTTTGTTTTTAGTCCATTTATCATTAACATTTTTTTTTGTCCTTTATAACAAGCATATTTCTACCATAGTTTATATACATTTTCATTTGTAAGAACAAAACAAATGGACATTACTCATATTGATATTTATTTTGACAATAATGAAACGCTGTTGAACTTTTATTTAATAAAATAAAGTGAGATTGACATATTGAGGAAGAGAGATATTTTATCAGAGGATAAAGAATAAACTTTGAGTTAGTGAGTGTAACATCATTGTTTAAAGGTAGACATGTTTTTTCCATTGTTAGTTACAACTTTGTACTGAGTTTGATGAGTTCAACATGTTCTGCTATTTCACACTGATGAGACTTAGTATTCGAGAGGCAAAGCTCTAAAAAGTTTTTTGTTATTTTAATATTTGAGAAGTTGTTTCTTTTTTTTTTACTAGAAAGCAAAAATAAAGAAAATAGCCAACCTGAATAATTAGATGTTTCAATGTAAGTATCAAATACATTGTGCCTCGATTTGTTTGGAAATATCAGTTCATCCGATTGAAACTTCAAATAAAACTGGATGAAATTAAAACATATCTTGCCAACTTTATCTGCTTTCTATGAGGAAAATAGACATTGAATCTGACAGACCGACTACAATGGTAATTTATGGAAAGAACATTTGCAAAAGAGTGCAAATCTGTATGACATCCTGTTAACACTTTCTAAAAGTCAAAGTAGAAGATGTTCTGGAGACATCTCAAGAAGAGTTTACTGAGGTCATCAAAAGTGATGCAGCTAAAAATGATTGCTTTTCAATGTCAGTTACACAATTCTAGATATTGTGTTTGCAACCATATCGCATTTTGAGATTGTGTTGTGCCTTCTTCGTCCATTTCTAACAGTAGGCTTATATCTTTGCGAAGCAGGGTTTTTCAGCCTGTTAGTCATTTAAATAGAGAAGTAGACTTGATGCTGAAGATGACACATATTGTACTATTACAAAGACTCCCACAAGAATTCAACCTTCGCACTAACGTTGGTGTATTTACACATTTGTAGCAATGTAGTTTGCATTATTTAATATCATCCTCCATGTTTCGACATAATTATAAAATTGTCACACAAATATGCACATGGATATGGTGAACACGCAATAGAAAACTTAATAAATGCAAGTCATAAAGACAAACATTTTGTTAGCATTTTAATTAAAAAACACATTTATTTTACACTAATTGCAATTGCATAAAGCTTTTGCTATTTTCAAATTCTAACAATGAAAATACATGCCTCATAAATCAGATAAATACATTACGATAACGACTTTAAAACATTAGCAAATTTTCATTTACCTATTATCCAAAAAAAAAAAAATACTGTTGGGGGTCGCTGCCTAGTGAGGAATTGTATATGGTGTCACGGCACTAAAAAGGTTGAGAACCGCTGGTCTGTGACATTGCATTGTCTTCTTTTATTTATGAATTCATTTGTCTCAGTTGTATTTTCTTGTTTATTATTTGTATCTTCTTTCGTTGCTTCTTGTATCTTGTTACATTCATCTTTCACATATTGTGACTTTATGTTTTCATTTAAAAATTCATCTAAATTTTCTTCTGCTTCAATTCTCGTTAACCTTGATGTGTGAAAATACTCAATAACTTCCCATAGTCTCATTCTTTCTTCATAATCTTTTATATGTGAAATTGCATCTATTTGTGTTCTTTTCTTTTGTAGCTTTCATCTTTCTCGTTCTATTTCTCTTTCTTTCTGTTGTCTTTTTTATTCTATTTCATTTCTTTTTTCTTTCATTCTTCTTTCTTCCAATGCGATTCTGGTTTCTGCCATTTCTCTTTCTTCCTGTCGTCTCTTTGCTTCCATTTTTCTTTGTTCCTGTAGTCTTTTTTCTTCCATTTCTCTTTGTTCCTGTCATTTTTTTCTTCTTTTTCATTTTTGTTTTCTTCCTCTTTTTCTCTCTCAGCTAATTTATTGTGACACCATCTACGTCATTTATGTGAAGGAATAATGAGTTTTTGTGCTAAAGTCGCAATCTCTTTCAATAGTTCTATTCTTGAATACATGTTACAATGTTCTTTTGATTGATGAATAGATGAGCTTGAATTGAAGTACAAAAAATGTTGTACTATTTATGAAGATGCTGTGTCATGTGCCATACGACCAAAACTTAAAAATAAATTAAAGCTACTACTGGAGCTGTAAATCTATAAATATTGTGTAGTTATGCAGTATCAGGCAAACAAACTTTATTTTACAGTAGAAGTACTACTCGATTTGTAGAGGTATAATGTAGACTAGTTGTGCCATGTCAAGCAAACAAAGAAGAAATATTATGATGATATGCCATGTCAGGCAAACGAGTGCAACTGGAGATAATAAATTGTAGTAACGAATAATATTCTCTTGTAGATCTAGTAATGTCGTGTCATATGACCAAACTTTTACTATGTAGTAGAAATGTTTCTACTGATGAATGCCAGTTAAGTAATACTGGTCTTATCTACTGTGCCAATAATCTTTAAAAAAATCTAGAGAATCAAAATGATTGACTCGATCTTAGATCTAGACTTTAGATAAGAAATCGATAAAATGATGTAAAAACTGACCTTATGACACAGTAGATCACTGATTCCAACTTGAAGAACGTTATAAATTGCAGAAGAATGAAACGATTTTCTGCAGGATCTCAAATGATCTTTGATAATCTTAAATTATCTTTGCCGGAAGTGCCAGGTGTCACAAGATCTTTAAATGGTGTCATATATGTGACAAGTTGCTCTTGATGAGGTATCAATGTCTCAAGATGTTCCTGTGAAGCTGGAGATTCTTATATATAGATATTATCTCTAGATCTAAATATTCTTAGAGATTCAAATAACGAAGAACCTTCACTTTAGATACAAAACTTTAATTCAGGAAATAGGAATTACTCACAATATACAAAATGTAAAAATAAAACTATATCAAATGAATATCTTCTTCCAAGCTCGTTAACAAATAAATTAAAACAAATATATTAATATTACAACTGAAATTTATGAAACTTGCATCTTTGAGTCCCATCTGACAACTCTTAGTCTACAACCTTTCTCTATGAAATCATCTCTACAACTGACGCTTAAAACCCGCTAATACCAATTGCATAATTCTCAGGCAAACCCACACATCAGAGTTCTTCTGTCTTTGAATAATCTAGAAAAAAAGGTGGAGCTAATTAATAAGGTTACTTTAGGGAAAAGTTAAATTTAGATGCAGCTAGACTGCTAAGTGACAGTGGAAACAGTGTAGCATATTTTGCATGAGTGTCCCCAACTAAGAGAGTTAAGGGGGGATGTGTCTGGACGGTCACTCGATCTGTATGGCGGTAATGAGGCATTACATCAGATGGCCCAGTTTCTTGCTAGAGCACTATGAAAGGATTAGTCCTTCCTATTCTGTTGCCAATTGAAGCTCATCTCAATTAGATTGGTTAGCAAAAATGTACAACCTTATCTAGGTATATCAAAGTCTGATAACTTTTGTCTGATGTGCAGTACTAAAAATGTTATCACCTTTACCAATCCCTTAATCTGTTGAACTGTTGGGGCATCACACAAGAACTGTCAACCATCTTTATCCATTCCTCTCTTTCCTTTACTTTAGATAGAAATTTATTCACTGACAGGCCTGCCCATTCTTTGATGTTGTGTTCCCATCACTTTCTCTGTCTTCCTCTTCTTCTTCCTGGTACTGTTCCCTGAAGAAAAGTCTTTGCAAGCCCTGAGGACCTTGTGATGTGGCCAAAGAGTTTGAGTTTACGTTTTTTGACAGTGGTTAATAAATATTTAAATAACACCACCATAAATCTTATTTTCAAGTGCTTAGTAGGTAATGTAAAAATCAATAGGATAATTTGCACATTATTTTGATAAATTTAGGAATGAAACAATTTCCACACAATAATGATTTCCTAGTTGATCTGCACAAAAACCTAGATAATCTGTAGAATAAATTATTTCTTTAGAGGTAACAAGTGTATGGTCCTCTTTTTCACTTTAACAAGTGCCTAGTAGGTAATGTACAATTTATATATCATCATTTAGGCAATGTGAAAAATGAAATAATTTTGTCCACAATACATAGATAATAGATATCTGCAATCTAGTGGTAATATCTTGTTACAATTATCTCTCCTAATCAGCACTTCTGTAACCAATGCTCAACACAACAGATCTGACTCAAGAACTTGAAAAGAGTTCGAAAATAATGTGGTACTTTAATGAGTCAATAAATAACATCCAAAATACAACACAATTGGAAACACAGAAATTGACTACAATGTACATCACCGTACTGCCATACTAAACTCTACTGTCTTTCTATCTCATCCTGGACTCATTCACTCAAGGACTCACTCCACTCACACTGGCTTCACGGCCGACTAAGAGTCTTAGGTCTCCTCGCTGTGCTGAAATGCAACTCCTTAAAACTCTGTCTCTGGTTCTCCCAAAGGCTTTTGATCATATCCTATAACACGGGTCATATTTCCTTGTACTAGTAGTACTGTCTCTTGTCCATTGAAAGCCATTGATGTGTCATTTGCCTGAGTCACGTGTGTCAGTAGGTTGCACACACATTAACCTTATTGCTCCGCCAATACAGTTACAACAATATAGATAGATACATACATACAGATATTTAACTTAATTTAATTTTCTTTATTATATATATGTTAAGTACCTGTACCTTTAAATCATTTAATGATTTTATTTGATCCATTGTTGCAGAAACCAGTTGGCTGACTGTTAGTTCAGTAAGTCTACGAAACTGAACTTGCTGAGTAGCATAACACATTGCTCGAGCTCTATTTCCAACTATTTGATAACTATTCCAGCTTGTTCCATCCATAGATTTTGTACAATCAGCTAAACTCTGGATGTTTAAAAAAATTTAATTAGTTAAGTGTATTTTGAAATTTAGTTTATATTAATATTGTAAATAAAATAAAATAATTTTGTTTAAAAATTTCTTACCATAGAACTGGTACATGGAAAAACAGGCCTTTCTTCAACCTCTAACTGACAGTTTAGCAGCTGTACTGAAAGCTTTCCCAATTCCTCTTCAGTTAGGTCTCCACATTTTTTCTTTAAATTATAAATTATCTAGGGTAATTTAAAGTAAAAAAAAAAAAAATTAGTGATCATGTAAGAGAAAACTTTAACAAGCAAAATATAAAAACTAGTCGACCAGCAGCGTAGCATAGGCCACTTTTTTGCAGGGCCGGCCTTAGGTGACCGCAGCGGGCCCTGCACTTTCATAGGACCCACGCTAATTCTAGGTGTATAAATTATTAAATTAAACCATTGTATAACTTATAACAGATTTCCCGCTTTACCAGGAGCTCCTGAAAATCTCCTAAAATTGAAAAATAAACAAAAAAGTCCTGGAAATATCCGGAAATTATTAAAATCTTAAACAATGAAATTAGCTTTCTTTCTAAAGGATTTAATACAAGGAAAAAAAATACACACACGCACGTCTTTGTTTTATTTTATTGTGCAATGAACGTGTGTTCAGCGCCCTAAATGACATTTCTCTCCAAGTAAACAAACTAAGTGTCATCATTTAGTGACCTCTAGACAGTGTCAATATGTCTTAACAATTTGCGTTAATCCATTCTGGCTTAAGAATGGTCAATGTCAATGTCTATCAATACATTGTCATGAATTAAACAAATAAGAAGTTGGGGGTGTTAAGTCTGTTGAGCCCTCCCTTTAAAGATACCCCTGGTCAGTGTCTACTATGCTAATATACACAGATCATTTCTATTTGAATCTACATTAAAATAAGTTTCTAGCTTACTATAGCTATTAAATATATCATTTCTATTTGTATCTACATTAAAATAAGTTCCTAGCTTACTAAGCTATTAAATATAATAATTATTAATAATATACTCTTGGTTTTAGGGTTGCAAGAAATCACTCTTGTAGGTGTGTTTTATGTCCAACCTCCTAATTGACATTTATGTCCAAGTTAGCAATCTTGGTAACAGCATAGATGTTTGCCCCCTAATTGAGACTTAACTCAATGTAAACAAACTTTATTACCCGGTCAACAGTGTAAAAGGTGTGGCTTGTGGTCCAGACCCTTGATTGACAACCTATCTCATAATAAACAAACTCATACCAGGTTAACCTTATAGAGGTATAGCTTGTAATCCAGCCCCCTAATAAAGTTCTTCTCCAAGTAAACAAACTCAGTTCTCTCATCTAGACAGTGTCAACACGTTGACATCTGGCTTAATGTGGTCAGCTGCCTATCTGTAAACTCAATGTTATGGACTAAACAAAGAAAAGGAGGTGGGGTTGCTCATATCTCTATCTCTGGAGATATACCCGCACATCCAGACAGATTATCAGTGTGACGTAGTTAAGGAATATTACATGTTTACTAGACCACTCAAAGGTCAAGACAAGTTTTTAAAATGTGCCAGACAAGTCACATCGCTTCTACGTTATAATAATGTGAATATATAATGTTAAGTTTTATTTCTATTTAGATTAACAAGCCTTGTCTTTGTACTAAAAGAGATTTGGTGCAAAGTCAAAGTTTATAGTTTAAAAACAAATTCTTTTATTTGAAACAAAAACGTTAATGTATTTCAGAACTGACATTATTGAATCTTGTCCACTTTATGAATATTGGTATATTTTTATTGATGTGGCGATTTAGTTTGACGACATTCGACGATTTCCTTCATTAAGTATTAAACTTCTTGTTCGACATCGTTTATCAGCGTCAACTACCTTTATATTGTTTGTCTTTCGCCTGTGTTATTTCAATATTTAAGTGTTACCTCCGTTTGGCGTATCTGGAAAAGACTTAACGCGGAGGCGCCTAACAATATTAAAGGGAAACTCTGATGGTTTTTCAAATTTGAGTTATTGACATATTTAAATTCTGTGTAAAAAGTTGTAATAGTAAACATTTTACCATTTTTTATTTAAATGCTTAGAAACATTTATATTTAATAAATCAGCTAGTAAATTCTTGACATCTCAAAAAAACGGGGTTCTATGAGATTTTGTTTTAAGCTAGTTCACACGTCACTTCCATCAACAATACTGAAAGAGAAAATAGATTTGACCAATCGTATCGCTTCATTCTTACAGTAGCTGTTAAACTTAGTGACAGCCTAGTCCAGAGCTATGATACAGTTATATATATGTATAGATGGATCTAAAAGCATTAGGATAATCAACTCGACAAAAAGAGTAACATTTTCATCTAAGCCTCTCTCTGTCCCAAGAAGTAGGCCTAAATAGATCGTGTGTCTGACTGATTCGAACAAACTGGTCAGTGTAAGGCTAGTCGAGACTACGTGTTGTCGGACATGACAAGACAACCAAGCAATAGTGTTTGTTGTGTGTTGAGTGATCTGGCAAGAAAATACAGACTGCCGTGGTTAGTCAAGCATGTAAATCTACAATACGCATTTTTTCTTTGCTTACAAGATCCTAAATCTAACTGCATAGACCAAGATATATTTCTTTTACGAGAATGTAAACTTTGCTATATGGTCTCCTGTTATACAATAAGTCAATAGATTAAAACACATTTGTGACGTCACATATAAACCCGGTGAAAGTCTGTTTTGGATGCGCAGGAAAATTACGTCGGAAAAACATCAATTACTAAGTTATTATTGCAAAGAAAAAAAAAAATTATATATTCATTATCTGTAAATCTAATGACATATTATATCAAAAATTGTCAAAACCATCGGAGTTTCGCTTTAATAGAAATATGCTGTAATTTTTACTATCAGATAGTAGAACACAAAATATCGACCGGAGCCGAATATTGCCGAATAGTGAAAAAATGCTGAACACAAAGAACACAAAATATTGAAAAAGATTTTAAAAAAGGAAGAAGCGAAAAAGAGAGAAAAGAAAAAAATCAGTCATATTATTGATGTGGTTGAGGATCCAGATCTTAGAAAGTCAAAGGAGATGGAATTATCAAAGAGCATTTAGGTTCTTGTATTTTGAACACTCCATCGAATTCTCCTCCCTTGAACGGGTCGCTTTTTTTGTTTGTAATTCATTTGTTTTTATGTTTGGAGCTAAAAATGACGTTTCGGGACTGCGCATATGTCCAATTTTAGATAAGTTCCAGTAATTTTGTTCCGTTTTTTCCAAAGCAGATGGCAGTTTTTTAGATTCTTGGTAACCATGTATGTAAAGCTGTTGTTTTAACCTCCCCCGGCAATTCATACCCATATAAGGGATGAGGGCTATATTATGAGCCTGTTTGATCGTAGGCTGATGGGCATATCAAAATAAGCTTCTAAACATCTTTAGAAAGACATTCCAATCACATTTATACCATTAGCTGTTAAATAAAATTTAAAAAGGGGGTGTCCAAATAATAATGAATTCAGCTCATTCTCCTTTTTGAACACAGCAAAATCGTAATAAGAAATATTATTGGGATTAATAAATCTATGATTTTTTCAATGAATAAACATGACCTAGATCGAGATATCTAGAATATATAATTTATGAATGAAAGAAAAAATGCAGCTGCTAATTTGAAGCCAGAGACCATGCCCACTGCAGGTGATCATGCCAGATAAGCTGGCGGTGAGGAGAGGTATACACTAAGCGTGGAGTGTCACAAACTATCCAACAGGCAGTGGAGGGAAGGGGGAAAGAGTCATGAAAAGAATTATAAGTATCTCTATAGGAGGGAGGGGATGTTAAGGTGTCACAAAACGAACATGTGTATCCAAATAATGAAAACAAGAAGAGGGTCCTTGGATGGGAATTAAAAGAAAGACAGAGAAAATACAAGTAGCCTAGTTGAAAATATCATTTTTATTAAATTAAAATAATTAATTTATAGCTCTATAATCTATATAAATTTATGTCTGTCTGTTTCTACACATAGCTTATAAGGTATTTAAATAAATAAACTATATTATATATATATATATATATATATATATATATATATATATATATAGAGAGAGAGAGAGAGAGAGAGAGAGAGAGAGAGAGAGAGAGGAGAGAGAGAGAGAGAGAGAGAGAGAGAGAGAGAGAGAGAGAGAAAGAGAGAGTATATGAGGAAATAGACTATAAATACATATTGCAAAAGTGAATCTACTTCTTTTAATACAATCTAAATAATTTTTAAGTAATAGATATAATTTATTAGCAATTACATCTAGTGGTGTTCAACAACAGTGCTCACTGTTCAACTAAAGGAGAAAGCCCAAAAACTGTGTTCAAAATAGGAGCATGAAGTGACCCAATTTATTTTAAAATAAAAATCTTGACTATGGGTGGTAATACAAAGGAACACAGCTATTTTTATTGTCCTTTAGTTAAAGAATAAGAATATATATGCTTTCAGTTTTTTTCTTAGTTAAACCTTCACCAAATAAAAAAATAATATAAAAATTTGACCTAGTTCCCAAAAGTCGTTGTTCAGTTATAAGAATCTACCATAGATCTATAAATAGATATATATATATATATAGTCTAGACTAGGATGGCTGCCTGGTCGTGCGGTTTGCGCGCTGGACTGTCGTTCGGATTTATCGACGGTCGAGGGTTCAAACCCTGCCCGCTCCCATCCCCCGTTGTCCTGCGGGAGGTTTGGACTAGGAAGTAAACTATCTTCAACTCTGAAGGAACATCCGAAACGTGTATAACATTTTACAAACGTTTTACAGACTATATTAAGTAGATCTATATTCTATATATTTCTAGCAATCTAGATTCTAGATCTAGATCTCTAGCTACCAAATACTGATCCATACTATAATATAGCTATACAACAATTGACATTACTAGAGTCGTAGAGTCTAGAATATAGTCTAGAATTAGTCTAGATCTATACTAGAGTTTAGACTCTAGATCAGGCAAGTCAAACACGGCGTTCAGGGGCCGCAAGCAGCCCGCGACCACCTTGCATGTGGCCCGCTTAGCCACCTAAAATATAATCAAATTAATGTTAAACTGTTACGCTGGAAAATAAGAGATGACAAGCTACTTGAATTGAAAAATAGTGTTTGTTAAACTGAACAACGAGAGTGAGTCTGCAGTGAAAGCAAGCTTCATTTTGTCAAACTTAAGCCATAGCAAATCATTTAGTGAATGTGGTTTTATGAAGATGTGTGTCTTTAAAGCCGAAGTAATTTGTCCAGAAAATGTGAAAGCATTCATAGAAATAGCATGGCAGATAGAATTAAATGACATGTCAGTCAGATTGTGTGAACATTTAAAGAATTTGAATTATTTTCCTTGGCGCTCCATGAGTCAACTGATGTAACAGGTGTAACAAAGTTGGTTATATTCATAAGGAGCTGTGACAGGAATTTTGAGATACACAAGGAGCTACTTGAGCTCTGTTCTATGCATAACACCACAACAAGCGAGGATGGTTTTGAGAAATTAGAGGAGGTGATCTTTGGTAAAGCTAGCTAATTTAACAACGGATGGCCCACCAACCATAAAATGAAATGGTTTTGATGCAAAGATACTTGCAAAAATAAGACAGACTGATGCTAAATTTAAATTTGCTCATTTTCAGTGCATCATTCACCAAGAAACATTCTGCGCACAGCAATTACAGCTCCAACATGTCATAAGACCGGTTTCAGTCGCTCTCAGTTTTATTCTTGCCCGTAGTTTAAATCATTGCTAATTTTCAATGTTTCTGGGTGACATTGTACACGAATTTGATTGTGTTCCCTACTACACAGAAGTCTGCTGGCTCTACTGTCATAAAGTATTGAAGAGATTTTTTGCACTGCGTGAGGAAATTGTATTGCTTCTGAACATGAAACGTGAGCCTATTGAACATTTCCAAACTGACTAATGGGTTCGGGATTTGGCATAGGCAGTTGATCTCACTGGTCACCTGTAAGACTTGAATTTAAAACTTCAAAGTAAAGACAAAATTGTTACAACTGCGTGTATTCATGTGAAGTGCTTACAAGCAACATTACGACTGTGGATAAACCAAATATGAAGAGGAAATCTTGTTCACTTCTCAACGTGTCAGGAACTAAAAAGATTAAACATGGCTACAACATTTGGTAAATATGCCTTAGACCTGGAATCGTTAGTAGATGCTTTCAATGACCGTTTTCGTGACTTCGTGCCGTACGAGCAAGAATTTTCATTGTTTTATCTCCATTCTCATTTGATTCTGAAATTGCTGCTGGTAAAGTGCAACTAGAGCTGATAGAATAGCAGTCAGATTCTTTGTTGAAATCCAAGTATATAGAATTGGCTGTGCCAAAATTTTACAGTTATTTACCCTGAACGGTACGTTGAATTGCGGAAGTTTGCAGCCAGAATACTTGCTGTTTGCAAGCACTTATCTCTGTGAGCAGTTCTTTTCCATAATGAAAGCTACAAAACACCTCACTGTTCGAGATTATGTCATCAAAATTTGTCATCAGTCATCAGTGTTAGTGGAAAACAAACTTCATCCTGACATTAATAAAAGAATAATGCGTAATCATATTAACTTTTAATTACCAAATGTTACTACAAATTTAGCTAACTAAGGGACCGGTATGACATTAATTATTGTATTCTATTGTATTGTTTCTAATTTACATAAAACTAGTAGGCTGTTTTGCAACTGATTTTTGGCTGCGGCCCCTCAACTCAGGTCATACTAAGTAAGTAAGTTTTTATGCGGCCCATACACCTAGTATGATGAGTTTGACATGCCTGCTCTAGATCTAGATCTTGATCTACTTAGAATACTTACAATGTTATAACAAGCATCAAGAGGTGACAAATCAGTTAGTGAAAGTGCACTGTTTACAAATTTCTCTTCTGATGATAGAATTTCAAATCGAATATTAGCATGCTCGATATTGATGTCTTTGTCGCCAATGTCGCTGTCTTTTTCTTTTGACGCACGATTTTTTTCATTAATATTCATATTGTTATTATAATCAACAGTATCTTGATTTATTAGTTGATTATCATTATGATTATCGAAAAACCACTCAAAGACCGCATCTGATGATGTGCAGATGGAAATTATAAATAAAGTTACACATGATGAGTATAAAGATTTATATCTAGATCTAGAATGACAACTATTCATTTTAGATCTAGATTATAAAGTAAATATATATAGTCTCCATCTAAACTGTCTAAAGTCTATACTATATATGTATATATATATATTATAGGCGGTAATCATTGAATGTGAGAGTGAGCGTCACAAATTATTTTTCGCGACATTACTTGTTGTCACTGCCTGGCCAAAAACAAATCCAGATTTTTTATCAAAAATAATTTTGGCATCATTAAGTGCTGCCAACTAGAAATGGGAAACACCCATTAACGTACATATGTATAAATGTTAGTTCCATGGTTAGACAAAATAATTTAGACCACGATAAAATAGTTCTTTTTTTTTTAAGATTTATTGCAATGAAATTTTTTTTTTGCGCTAAACAGATGTTACTTTTAATTGCCATTGAATTATGAATCATTACTTTCTCTGAGTAAATGTGTTTTTACATTAAATATTAAATGCTAGTCGACCCACGTGTGGCATACGCCGCTACTTTGCAGAGCCGGCCTTAGGTCACTGCAACCTATGCGACCGCAGTGAGCCACGAACTGTCATAGAACCCACTCTGATCCTAGGTGTAAATGATTAAAATAAAACCATTTTATAACTTATAACATATTTTCCGTGGCCTCCTGATTTACAAGAAGCTCCTGGAAGGTGACTTCTCACAATTTATGGAAAAAAAAAATACTTACCTGTGTAGACCTACTGTGATAGTCCTGCCTTGTATTTGTTGATGGCTGTCTGACTTCGACAGATTACTCTGGAGAAATCGGCAGACGGGGCCTTAGCAGTGCTCGGGGCCCTGGGCGGTTATCATATGCGGGGCCCTAAGCCGTAAGTGTATGCTATATATCCATACCACATCACATCACGCTAATGTCTCGTCCGCCTCTAATGCTGTAGGTCTTATTTTTGCTACAAAACATAATACCTTACGTATGTACTGTACTATTGGCCGTTTGACTACATTACATAATGTACTTCATGAAAGATTTTGCCTTAAAGTTGCCGCAAGAAGAGCGCAAAAGATCGATTGTTGATGCGAATAATGTGCGCTTGGACTCCTTGGTGCTTTCCCTTCAAGTTTAAACCATTGTATTTGTATCCTGGACACGACAATCGGCGATGTCCTGACCAACGTTCACCAGCGCAGCAAGAAGAGCCTTGACAAACCCTTTCCTGTTAAGTTGTCAACATCAGGATACGTCCAAAAAACTCAATATAAGGCTCTTTGTGGCTAGCATCAGGTGTGCAGTCAAGAATGACGGGAAAATATTTTGCAAGTTTGATTTTATCAAGTATGTTTCCTTTTAGGCTACTTCTGATGCCATAATGTTCATAAGCTCCTTTTGAATCCTATGCCCGATGTAATGGCCGTGAGCCGTGAGCCTCGGCGTTTTACTGCAGTTTTACTTTTCTAATTATTTTCTTGCCTCACGTTATTCGTTGTGCTACCATTTGACATTCTCAGAGCTAAATCCAGCCACAAAGTCACACACTTAACGGGATTTACAGAAACCTCGTGCTGCTGAAGTTTATGTCATCTTAAGAGCTTACATAGAAATAGTATTTGGTATTATAAAGATGCCTGGAAAGATTTCCAAAGATATTGAGTAACGAACGAATCGGGTTCCAAAGGACTGTCAATGCCGGAGGTGAAAGTGGGGATAAGCACCCACTTTCCAAGAAATGCTTCCATGGCTTGCGTCTCTAAATGCCTCTGACAGTCAAATCCAGCTCCTGGCCTTCACGTGTGATTTTCTCAAAAATCCGGCGGAACCTGTTCTTACAAACTGACAGGAGAAGGGATGAAAGGCGGAACACTGGCGCCTCAAAACCAGTTTAGCTTCGTGTTGATGGGGCACGTCAGCCTAAATAACGCAACCCATCTAGGAGAAGGAAAACTCTGACTCCAAACCTCCACTCTGTGGCGATACTCCCCCGTGTGGGTATCGGGGCTTGGAAATGACCAAGAGAAATAAATAACCCCCACTGCCTTTCCACTTGCATTTCACCAAGTGAATAATAGTGGACCTCCCCCCCCCCCTCTAGGTGCTTTTTGACGGAGGTCTGGATTGCACTACACCAGACGAAGGTCCTTGTCTCACTACATTCTAATACTAGATATAAAGCCATCATGAAGTGTTTTTTTTTCTGGATCTGGTGAATGTGATATCGTGAAAGGGCCTGGATCCAGGATGTGACGATTCCACAGGGCATACCCAGGGCACAGTCCACTTTAAGCTTTCTACTGCAGAAAAGTTCCCTTTGGAGAGCTCTATGGATGGCGGAGAATGGACCATTGGCCAACCCTACCTTGTCCCATGGATATTCCGGTTACAGTCTTCAGACCTAGATGTTTCCTTTTATGTCAGTACTAGAGAAAATTGCCAAGACCGAAAACTCCCTTAAAATGCGGGGACTATATATTTATATATTAAAAAAAAAGCCTGAGGAAACACCCAGCCTACACTCAATGCCAAGGAATTTAACGAAAAATCTATACGAGCTCAGACGTCGCCTCGTAAAAGGTCTGCGCATGGCAGTTTCTTCCAGGACTGCCTGTGATAAGTCAGCTACTGGAAATAAAAAACAGACTAGCATCAAACACCTAAAACTTTTGCAACTCAACATCTTAGGCATACAAAACAATACAACAGAACTCCAACACATACTCAAGAAGCATGATATACACATAGCGCTATTGCAAGAAACACTACTGCCCAAGAAAAAAATAAACATCACAGGCTTTGCACCAAATGCCAGGGAATTATGACCCTCATAAGAAACGATACACAAGCCACAGTAAAACAAATACAGAAAAATACAGACATCGACACGCAGGAAATACTTCTTTGGAGAGGAGGAACAAAGTACACCACCAAAAACTACTATTGCCCACCATCATCAACAGCAGAAATAGACATACAACTACCACACTACACAAGGACAATAATAGCTGGCGACTTCAATGCACACACACCTTCCCTAGGCTACCCACACTACAACAAGCGTGGCAAAGAAATAGAGGATGTAACAAATGCCTCTAACCTACAACTTCTGCAAAACAAAACTTCACTTCCAACTTTCCTCCACAGAGCACACAACACAACTAGCAGACCTGACCTAACTTTTATCTCTACAGACATTACCGACTCTTCTAAAATAACAGTACTTGAAGACATAGGTAGTGACCACAGGCCTATACTCCTCAATATTGGAACGCCAGGTAGATACCAATCCAGCAAAACAACTAGATGGAACTATAAAAAAGTTAACTGGGCAGCTTTTGCACAAGAAACAGACACAAGACTATCAAGCATAATTGAGACAGACGTCAATTCAACCTACACAACTATAGTCTCCAACATCTTACAAGCAGCAAAAAAAAAACACATCCCTCGAGGCCAAGTTAAGAAATACAAACCTTTTTGGACACCTGAATTAGATAAATTAGTAAAAGAAAGAAACATGGACAGGAAGACTATAGAAAAAAAACCTACTAGAGAGAACAAGACAACGTACAACAAATTGACAGGGCTTATAAGATACAAAATTAAAACAGAAAAAAAGAAAAAGTGGACCACAACATGCGAACAACTAGATCTAAACAAGGATGGTCGAAAGGCCTGGACCCTTCTGCACCGGCTAGCAGGAAAGAAACAAATAACAAACCCCCAATCTATAAAAGGCATTGACGACATAATAACAGAAAACCTTAAAAAGGCTGAAACCTTCAATAAATATTTTGCCAGCATTAACAAGTCAAAGCCAAGAAAACAACTGGACCAGGCCTTCAGTAATATCTTAAAGAAAGAAGAAAAAGCTCCAACAGTCAACTGTCATATGTTTGACACTCCCTTCACTCTACATGAGCTCAATACTGCCCTAAAAAAACTCAAGTCAAGAAAATCCACTGGACCGATAAAATAACAAATGAAATGATTCGGGGACTAGGACCACAGGCCCAAAACTGTATACTTAACTTTATCAACCATACATGGAAAACTGGAGACATACCACAGGAATGGAGAACCGCAAACATAATACCCATTTTAAAGAAAAATAAACCACCTGGAGACCCAAAAAGTTATAGAACAATATCTCTAACATCCAACATTGGCAAAATGGCAGAAAAAATGATCAATAACCGACTTTATTGATGGCTAGAAAGTACTTGCTCACTCCACAATGCACAAGCTGGATTAAGGAAAGCAAGTAGAACAGAAGACCACCTCTTTCGTTTTATCCAGGACAATGTGACAGGTTGGGGAAAGTGACGTGTGTTTGGCGCGTTTAATGTCTAGGGGATGATTATTTTTAAAGCTATCACACACCAACCCGTCAGCATATAAATCGGGAGCAGGCACGCAACGAGACAAGCAATGAAAGAAAGATACAAAGTTAAGAATGAAGAATATTTATTAACATAAATATTTACATAAAAGAATAAAAAGGGGGAGGGTTTGCATCTATCTCTAATTGATACTAATTTTGATCATCACTCTTGCACTTAATAAGAGAGTATGTCACTTTGTCTTCTGAACTTAGCTGGTTGTTCTGCTTGGGTCGCAGCTGGCTGTGTCCTGGCTTGAGGTTCTGCAGCTGGAGGTGGCTCTCTAACGGGTAGAGGGACACCGGTGATTCAGTTCTTGTGGAGTCTCAATCCAAAGTTCTGATATCTGTAGTGGGCACAGTAGGGCAGGTGGCCGGCTACCGTGGGCAAAAGGTTACTGCGGGCAGAGCTGATCTGCCGGGGGAAGCGTAGATAACAGGATAGGTTCAGTGGGTTGCAGGGGTTTGGCGTAGCTATGACGTCTCACACAGATCTGGGTCTATAGGGACGTCGCACCTAATAAGTTGACAGGTGGTTTGTCGACTAGGCGGGCAAGGCCGATAGCGCCAAGTAGTAGAGTTGAGTAGATCCACGTAGGCGGGAGATGATACTCAATAGCAGTTAGGAAATTGACTAGGCAGACAATGCCAAATGAATAGGCAGGTGAGTGATCCGATAAATAGGCAAGTGCAGTGCTGAGTAGCACAAAGGCAATAGGTGATTCTCGATAGCAAATAGGCAGACACCTGAGGGAGGCTGCGGATAAATAAAGACAAGTTAGGACATGTCTCTCATGCATCTAATCGATGCCCTTGACTGAGGTGCATTCGTCAGATTGGTGAAACTGCTTTAGAGCACAAGGGGGAGATGATGACAAATGGGATTTGGAAAATAGATGGCAGATAGTAGCAATATAGAAATGTACCTAAAAGGGGAAATAATAATATAAAAATGTACATATAAGGGGAAACAATAATCTCAAATTAATCAACACAAGCTGGGAGAGAAAAACGGATGGGGGTGGGCGGTGGTCAGCGACCATGACGGTTTGATTACACACGACCGTCGGCCGAGAACAATGGAGCGCGCTTGAATGGAGAGGGTGTCCATTCAAGGGGCGCAACTCTCATTAGAGTAAAATGAGTAAAGGGGAGATAATTCATATCTCTTTTCTAAGCGCAGTATTAGTGCGCTAGTAGGATTATCAAGGCGGTCAGCCGAGATAAATAAAATATGATGTACAAATATATACATGGTTGCATCAACGATCAATTGAGCAACGTAGCATTAATAAAATAATTCAACACATAAATAAATACATATGCCAAGTTTATGTTTTCTACTTACGACAGTGAGAAATACACAATGCACTAATTAAATACAAATGAAATAATAAAATACACATGATAGTATCCAGTGAGAAATAGGCACAAAGTAATTAAGTGGAACTTGTGATTAAGTTCGGCTTACCACCAGGTATTCCTCTAGGAGTGAGAATAAATGATATAGTCCAGACTCGATTGACAGCGATAGAGAAATAAGAGGGTCTGGCTTGATTTAATCTACCTTATATATAGGCCTGGAAAATATTGGCGGAAACAGGAAATGTCCTAGGCCAAGAATTATCTTACACGTGGGTGAATTAGACTTGAGATGGGAGTCGCACCTTGGAGCGTCAAGAGGTGTGTTGACTCGAGTAATTTCTTTGATCAAAGAGAGATGTGGGAGGGGGGGGGGAAGAAAGATTGACTCGCATTCCACCCAAGGTGGTGTCAACTGCGACCGTCAGACATCAAAGAGACTGTGTTTTTATCTTTACCCCGGTCAAGGGGGATAAGTGAAAGCCTTGGTCTAGTTGTCCCAAGGTGGTCGACTAAGTCTAGCCTGGAGAGGAAAGGGCGGGGCGGGTGAAGAAATTGGAGATAGGATGGGGAAATAATTAAAATAAAATAAATAAATAATAGTAAATAATGATTAATGCTGTGATAAATATGAGTGACTCTGACAGCAAGCTTTTTGACTTGTCACAGACACAGTAGAAGGGTTTCATAAAAACATGCACACTACAGCAGTATTTATAGATTTGCAGCAAGCCTATGATAGAGTGTGGAGAAAAGGTCTATTTTTGAAGATGAAAAAAAATGGGCATCCATGAAAAAATGTACTGCTGGATCAGGGCATTTTTAAAAAACAGAACCATCCAAACCCGATTCGAAGGTGCCATCTCTAGTAAAAAAAAGTTTGGAAGAAGGACTACCACAAGGTTCAGCCCTTAGCTGCACTCTCTTTCTAATCTTCATGAATGACCTCCCGGACCTCATTTCGGTCAATAAGGCACTTTATGCAGACGACCTTTTCATTTGGACTACAGAGAAATATTCAGTGCTGACTAGATCCAAACTAAATAGAGCCCTCACAACTATCTCCACATATTCAAAATTATGGAAAATGGAAATAAACAAAGAAAAGTCGGTTTATTCAATCTTTGGCCACAGCCACAAAACAGCAAAAAGAAACTACATCCTAAAAATAGACTCTCAGCCAATAAATAAAGAAGAAAATCCAACATATCTTGGTGTAAAACTAGACCAAAGACTGTCTCTAAAACACTTTATGGCAGATTTAAAAGAAAAGGCATCACAAAGATTAAACATAATAAAACACCTAGCAGGAACATCCTGGGGAGCTGAAAAGAAAACCTTATGTGAGCTTGCGCTCCCAGAGCTATATTTTTATATGTAGTGGAGTGGATATCTTTTTAGAAAACACCGGCCACCTCGATATCCACGTGACCCTTCACCCTAGATGGCACCTTGTGTCCGCGCATGACAAGGCAGACCAACGTGGGCACTGTCCATTCGACCGGCATCTCTTATCGCTGTAATGTCCGTATGTTACTGGACCTAAGTTGTCTCCACTCCCTTTTGTGCTTGGTTCTACACCATGTGTTCACGTATGGCTGCAGGTAATCACATTTTACTTATTCATATTGTAGATTGTAATTTTAATTAGTAGTTTATATAGAATATCACTACCGCGGTTTTTGTTCATGTTGGACTATTCTTATTTTTAGAAGCCAGCATGTAGATGAATTCATTTATTGAAATGCGTACCTGTAGTATTCTATATAGAATGTCAACTGTTGATCTTGTAAATGTATTTTTACAACAAGTGTTTACATACTAGCTTTTAAGAAACATTGTATTTGTGAGTGTATAGATTTGTTCTATTTAATTGTTGTAGTTTTTTGTAAGAAAAGTAAAGCGCGAAACTCTTTAAACAATGTATGTTAGTTTTATGTAGAACAACTAGTTGATTTATTTTTAGAGAACTACATTGTCTTTTATTTTTATTATAATTCGGGTGTTCCATATCTCTCTTGTGTTTGTATAAGAGATGGTTGGTTTACACTATATGATTTTCTTTTCGTTTTTTGTTAAGATTTAGTATTTAGACTTTGATGTTGTGTGTACAACTTGGTCTAACCATTTAGGCTTATTCATTATTTTTAGTTAATGCTCATTTGTTATTATGTTTTATGTTTGCCTTTGGCAGGTCTTTAGTATATAATAAACAGTTTCGAATCGTCCTACGAGTTGCCTTCATCATTTAGTTGTCTTCTGTGCCAAACCCACCACATATATATTTTATTTTTATAGGCTAGTGCCAAACTTATTATTTGTACTTCCGCTTTTTGTGTATAAAAAGTGATGCCACGCTGTTTTAAAGACAGTTCAGTGTACAGTTGACCACTGGTCAGTACCATATCTGTCTGTGTGACAGCTGAAGATCGTTGTGGTCTGTCGTCTACTTATATTTTTATTCCTGTACCTGGGACGGCCTGCTATTGTTACTGCTGTGTTACTGCTTTTAACTGCTGCTGTTGAATATTACTGCTAATAGCTGCTGTTTATAACTGCTGTTGTTAGATCTATTCTAATTCTAGGGAATCTAGAATCTAGTGTTACTTTGTTTCTACTATTGATAGTTTTGTTATTGTTTCTGTAGATCTATTCTAGATCTAATTCTAGGGAAGCTTAAGCTAGTGTTATTTTGTTTCTTTATTATCGCCTTAGTAAACTTAGTTATATTTATAGTCTGTTTCTCAGTTCTGTTCTTAGTGAATAGTTATAGTAAGGTACTGAGCCTAAGGATAAGACATTCTTGTTTTAGTGTTAGTGTTATGAGTGTAATAGTAGGATATTGTAGATCTAGACTAGTTTATTGTAGTGTGTTTGTGTAGATCTAGGTCTAGTGTAGTAGTTGTAGTGATTTTGTTAGATAGTTGGTTTGATCAGTTTGTGTTAGTTAGTTTGGTTAGTTTGTTAGTGTTTGTAGTGGTGTAGATTTAGAGGGTAGTTTATAGTGGTTAGTGTATATATTATATTTTATTATTATTTGATTCCATGTAAATAAAGTTTCATTTTGTTTATTTATACTAAACTAAAGTTTGTTATCTTGTTTCCATACAGTTTAGTTTAGTATGTCTGGTTACTTAGGTGATTCTAGCCCCTTGGTCGTAGACTGAGGTGTCACAGATGAGCCCACCCAGTAGCGCAAACATCTGCCTACTGTTAGGTAAAATTTAATGTTGAGCAGCAGAGAATAGGTCCTCTCTCTCTATCCACTCGCGCCTGCCTGACCTGCTCACACTTAAGACAGTTATACACTGGATATGTCAGATCTGCAATGGATAACTGTCTCTCCATACAAGTAGCTGCCAACAAAACCTATCAATCATCATTAGATACAATCCAAAACCAAGCCTTGCGGCTAATTAGTGGAGGTATGAGAACTACTCCCACAGCAGCCTGTGAAATAGACTCCAATATTGAACCTCTTAAGTTAAGGCGCAACAGAGCAGCATTAGAAGCTATTGAGAGATACAGAAGGTTGGAGGACGATCATCCAAATAAATTACTAACACAGAGAAATAGGAAAAACAACCAAAAAAAAGCAACGGACTCTGATCCAACTTACTGACGAACTAGCCCTAAAACACCACCTACCCAATAACAGAGAAAAAATTACCAGGTTTTCAAACATTACACCCGGACTAAACTACAAACAACCAACCATCAAAACGCATTTACTAAATAACACCTTAACAAAAGAATCAAGTCCACTGGAGCTCAAAGTAGGCACGCTTGAAACAATTGAAAGCTATCCAAAAACAGCTATCCATATTTACAGAGACGGATCGGCTTTCAAAGCTACCATCAATGCTGGTCTTGGCGCCTTCCTGATCTTCCCTAAAAATAAACACTTTGAGATAAGCGCACCCTGTGGCGATTACTGCTCAAACTTCCAAGCCGAAATTAAGGCAATTACCATAGCACTACAGACAGTGGAAAACAAATTATATGAAGGAGTGCAACCACCATCAGATATTGTTGTCTTTACAGACTCCCAATCTACTCTGCAAACACTTAACAGCAGCACCCCAAACAGCCCAAAAGAGTTGACAACACTCATTGTGATAATCCATCAGATGATATCAAAATTAAATATCAATATCACACTACAGTGGATCCCTGGACACATTGGCATCATGGGAAATGAAAAGGCATATAAGCTATCAAAGGCAGGTTCATCTATGGAACAGCCAGATAGACCTGTTAACTACCTCACCCTAAGGTCAATGTTAGTCAACAATCACAAAGAGGAGTGGCTCAACCAATGGGCATCAGGAAACACAGGCAGAGCCATGTACAGAGAAATGACTACGCCTAACAAACTGGACAGTATTAACTTCCTCCCCCGCAAAGAACAATCTACAATCTTCCAACTAAGAACAGGACACACACCACGATTAAATTACCACCTGAACAAAATAAACTCCAGACAACTACCCCTTTGCAGACACAGCGCCCACCCCTTTGAAACCATAAACCATATCCTCTTTGAAATACTTTGAATGACCCTCCCTAATCCACCTTAGGCAGACCCTACTTCCACTACAGCCCAACATAACCAACACCCTGTACGGCAGTACTGAACAACTGAAGAAAACAGCACACTTTTTTTCCTTGGTACAGTCTGCAAAAGAGCTCACAGCTCAGCAGCAATAAAGCTGGCTAGAAGAAGAAGAATAAGAGTAACGAATCCTATTTTATGAGAAATGTTCTGGTTTTCGAAGCTGACGGTGTCAAGGGAATCTCCAATCGCGGGGCCCCCCTCAGGCTTGGGGCCTGGGGAGGTTGTCCCACTTGCCACCCCCTAAGGCCTCTACTGGGCATGAGCGTAGCCAGGGGGGGTTAGGGTTCAATAATGTTCCCTTTTTCTTCTGATGCCACCAAGTCCATAAGTTCGTTTCGAAACTGTTATATCTTTGACATATGCTGATAACGCGAATGATAATTTGTATAACATTAGGGTCTCTTCTGGCCTTGTTAGAATGTTCTTTGTGCAAACATTAAATAACTTTATCCTGATCAATTTTGTTGTTGCATAGTGCCACTATGTTCACTGAGTAATTTGACCACAACACATATATTTAGAAGCAAGCATCGTCTCAGCAGACAAAACGTTTAATAATCATAATAAAATAGTGCATAATAACTTGGCAACTCTAGCCATGGAAATACATCACTTTGAATCCATTTATATTACATCTCCGTATCTCTTACACAATACATACATACATACATCTCCTTACTCTCAGGAGTCCAAAAGGTAACTGAGGTTTTCACCCCGTGGTCAGTTACAGACCAATAATTTCTTCGTGAATAAGGCACGAGCCAAATGACTATTAACTCACTTCATGTCACAGTGCAGAGGCGTAACTAGGGATTTGGGGGTCCGGGGGGATTGACCTCTTTGGGGGCCCCTTGCATTTTGACATTCGACATATGACATGAGATAATGTACGCAAAAATATATAAGCCCAAAATCAAATTGGTTCAGTATATCAGTAAAATTAACAAAAAAATCATTAAGACTCTTTTAATGAATAATACCGTTGTTTATTAGTTAAATAATGCACAAGTGACAAATGTCAATTGATATCGCTTCACGTCGTGCATTATGTGCAGCAAAGAAATCTATAACATGATCTACATCGATACTGTCTAGTATCTGTGATTCCTCTGACATTAAAGCCATGCTAAGCCTTTCTTGCTCCTGAGATTGCTTTTGATTAACTTGAGCTTAGAGAATGATCTCTCACATAACGCAATGGAAGTGGCCTGAGCTAGACGTATTCGAATGGATGGTGCCAGGTTTGAGCACACATCATTACCATATAAAATAAAGCTTCCTCAATATGTCTATTGGTGATTGTATTACTGGTTTGTTGATGACATCATTGAAAAAGTGATTTGCCATTTATTTCATCATACAAACAGGAAAAGTAGCACAGTTTGTCATAAGCGTGTCTTCATCTAACAGGTGTCTTGGTTCAAGAAGAAACCCAAAGGTATCCATTTTCTTTCCAGCCTTTGGAATCTGCCCTTCATCTCCATATGAAATCTATCCAGCACTTCTGTCGCAACACGTTTGAATTGCAGTTCTATTGACAGTCCTACATTAGAACTCAACTTCCTATCAAGTCTTTTCTTTCTTCTGGTTGTTTTGATTACAGGGAATCCATAGTATTCAATACCTTCTTTTGCTTTTTCGATGGATTGGGTTTTTGTCAGTTTCTCATCATTTTGCAGAAAGCATGAAAGGGTAATAATTTCTTCAGCACCTTCCCGTATATGCAATCCAGACTTTTGTAGTTTCTTCTGAACGATATTAATTGGGCGCAGGAGCTTTGACCAGAATTCCAGATAGGCAAAAAACTCTTAATTTTCCACTGCATGAAGAATATTCTGTGCTAATATTATATGATATTACGTCATTGTTGGTTGTTTATGTTTTGTGCGAAAGCAAAAGTATTCAAAGCACACATAAGTGGGAAAGATCCATATCTCGTTATGCTCGAGTATAGAAATACTCCGATAAGCGGACTGCCGTATTCACCATCACATCTGCTGACGAGTAGAAGACTCGGGGAATCATTCAAACTGATCCCAAACTATTGAAACCATCGGTTGCTGAAAATGCAGAGACATTACTCAAAGAACGTCAGATGAAAAGCAAAGTGAAATACGATGCAAAAGCAAGACTACCTAAAGATTATTCTGTCGGAGAGTTCGTCTAGGTCAAACATGGCAGAAAGCAGTTGCCATAAAAAAACATTCAGCACCCAGATCTTACATCATAAAGACAAACGATGGAAAAACATACAGAAGAAATCAACGCTTTTTGAATAAGAGTTTCGATGAAGACATCTCTGGGTACTATGATACCGATGAAGACAATGAACTGCAAACTGTTGGAACAAACGAAACAGACATAGACCAACGTCTAGAGAACTTGTTGTCAAGACAACCAGAAGTGGACGAATTGTTAAAGTTCCTAGTAGATATCACTCTTAAGAAATTGAAAATGAAGGATGTGATAATAACTTCAAAAGGAATGATGTGCTAATATTATATTATCTTACGTCATTGTTTGTTGTTTATGTTTTGTGCGAAAGCAAAAGGATTAGATGGAAATAAAAAGATGAATAGAGGAGTAATAACTCGAGTGCGAAATTTAATTCTGAAATTCTAGACGCCAAACCCGAATAATGGACTATTCTAGCATTATTAAGAATAACTTTTGGATCTGTTATACTCGATTCTGTAAATTTTGCTTCAAGGTTAATTAGTGTAGCCATAAAATACTCGACATTTAGATATATTATTAGTAATGGTAACAAGATACCTGAAATTCGCTCAATATGATGCAGTTTTATTCGTGGCAACAAAGTTTAAAATGTAAAACTAACTTTAAAAAAAAACTTTGATCTCTGTGGGAAAAAATATTTTTAAAATGTCAACAAAGTCAACGTACTGATAGACCTAGATCTAGGTTTAGTCTTTTTTATAAATTTAATCCATAAATGTTGCAAAAAAGACACCCGTTGACACTATTTGTCAATAAAATATATTAATTTATGTATTTACAAATACATTTCGGACACCCATTTGGGGGACCCCAGGTGGGGGCCCGGGGGGATCTTAAAATTCTCCCCCCCTCAGGTGCGCCACTGTCACAGTGAGTCTCAAACGAGTATGTGACAGAAACCTATGCCAGATGTTATGTTCTGTTGTCTGAGCTGTAAATTGTTTGATAGTTAATATCGAGCCTTTCCTGTTTCGTGCAATCTTTAAGCGCGCGAGAGAGTTTTTTACACCTTCAAATCAATTAACTTCTGATACGAAGCAACTTAGCATGTAGTGATTTCACTGAAATAAGTTTATGAGGATAAGCTATATGTAGTGGAGTGGATATCTTTTTAGAAAACACCGGCCACCCCGATATCCACGTGACCCTTCACCCTAGATGGCACCTTGTGTCCGCGCATGACAAGGCAGACCAACGTGGGCACTGTCCATTCGACCGGCATCGCTGTAATGTCCGTATGTTACTGGACCTAAGTCGTCTCCACTCCCTTTTGTGCTTGGTTCTACACCATGTGTTCACGTATGGCTGCAGGTAATCACATTTGACTTATTCATATTAGCTTGTACATTTAATGACCGGTAGTAGTTTACATAGAATATCGCTACCCCCGGATTTCGTCCATAGTGTTGGATTATCGTTATTTTTAGGAAACCAGTATGTAAATGTTTCCATTTGTTGAATTGTGTACCTTTAGTATACCATACGAATTAGATCATATATATAATGTTAAATGTTTACATAGAATATCGCTACCCCCGGATTTCGTCCATAGTGTTGGATTATCGTTATTTTTAGGAAATCAGTATGTAAATGTTTCCATTTGTTGAATTGTGTACCTTTAGTATACCATACGAATTAGATCATATATATAATGTTAAATGTCCATCTTGTTAATCTAATTCTACAACCAGTGTGTAGATACTGGCTTTTATGAACCAGTTGTTCTATTTAATTGTCATTGTCTTTTATTTTTATAATGTTTCGGGTGTTCCATATCTCTCTTGTGTTTGTATAAGAGATGGTTGGTTTACACTATAGGATTTTCTTTTCGTTTTAGTATTTAGACTTTGATGTTGTGTGTACAACTTGGTCTAACCATTTAGGCTTATTAATTATTTTTAGTTAATGCTCATTTGTCATTATGTTTTATGTTTGCCTTTGGCAGGTCTTTAATGTATAATAAACAGTTTTGAATCGCCCTACGAGTCGCCTTGTCCTTTAGTTTGTTCTGTGCCAAACCCACCACATATATAATTGTAATAAACTGGAATAAGCTAATCTGTAGTTTATTATGGGCTTGCAATTCAAAATTCTGTAGCGCGTAGTCGTGACTTTTCCTTTGCACATAATTATAGCTATTGTGAGCAGGTTAGGAGGCGCTGGATAGACCTTTTCTCTGCTCAACATTAAATTTTTTACAGTAGGCAGATGTTAGCGCTACTGGGTGGGCTCAATCTGTGACACCTCAGTCTACGACCAAGGAGCTAGAGTCACCTAAGTAACCAGACAACTAGACTAAACTAACTAACTAAAGCAAGAAACAAACTTAACTTGAAATTAAATAAGACAAAATGTAACTTTATTAACATAAAAAATAAATCAATAATAAAATATAATATATACACAAACAACTACAACTGAACCCAGCAACTAACTAAAACCCTCTAAATCTACGCCACTACAAACACCAACAAACTAACCAAACCAACTATCTAACACAAACTGATCAAACCAACTATCTATATTCTAACTAAATCACTACAACTACAACTACTACACTAGACATAGATCTACACTAACACTAAAACAAGAACACCTTAGTACCTTACTATTCACTAAGAACAGACTAATTTTATAAGCCACTAGGTCTAAGCCGACTAAGGCAACACTACAAAAACAAAATCAAAATAACACTTGATTCCCTAAATCTACAGAAGCAATAACAATAGTAGTAATAAATGCAGCAGAAGTTATAGCAGCTTAAAGCAGCAATAACACAGCAGTAATATTCAGCAGTAATAATAGCCTGCAATACATAAATGGAAAACTATAAATATTGTTATAAACCTGGTGGTGGCACAGATGGGGGTAGTGGTGTGAGTGTAGTCAGCCGACCCAAATCGCCCCAGGCCAGCGCTAGACCAGCGGTCAACCGTGACGAGTTACGACGGTCGGCCGAGACGGGTGTCAACATGATGGTTCGGGAAGAATCGACATAGTGAACAGAGCTCAGAAGCGTCACGAAGGTTGTAGTCATCTGACACCCAGAATGGTCGAACGACGTTCTGTCCGATTCTAGAAGGCCAGTAGGGACCCTATATAAAGAGCGGAGGTGTCGCAGTCAAGACGGTTCAGAGCCCGGTTCACTACAGTCCGGTCGACTACAGCACAGTTCAGCGGTGTGGTTCTGTACGGAGCATTACGACGGTTCATTGCGAAGTACTGTCAAGTACAGTTGAGACGGCTGGCGTCTTGATCTTGGTGTGTGATCGAGTCCGACACAACGAGCCTAGTGTGTGAAGTCAGTCCTGAACTGTTGAACCCAGTGCAAGCCCGGAACGAGACGGAGAGGCCAGTGCGAGAGTTGATACGGCGGTACGGTTGATACGGAGAGATATTTGTACAGCCTGTGTTACGTGTTGCCAATTGTACAGTATTGGCTGTTATTTATGGACATTAAACCTTTACGTTATTTTGGAGCCCTGAGTTGTCAAGTTCTTTAAGTTGGTGGTGTATGGTGCAGTTTGCAGAGAGCCTGGATAGTGAGATTCGTAACAATATTAATTACAAATTCATATATTCTATTTGATCTAGAACACTCAAAGCGCCGCCATCTTTAAATCAGCATGCTTCAAAACATAAACTGCCAACTAGAAAATAAAACTAAATTAAAATATATCTAGCATATTTACACACAGTGTGACATAGATCTAGTAAAAAAAAAACTTACAGGCCGTCACAGGTACAGAATAATAAAATAATTACACGACAGACCACAAAGATCTTCAGCTGTCACCCAGACAGAGATACTGTACTGACCACTGGTCAACTGTACACTCAAATGTTTTGAAACAGCATGTACAGCACTTTTTATACTATCCCGTACTAACCTATATAAAAATATATGGAAGTACAATTATAAAATCTGACACTAACCTATAAAAATAAAATATATAAAAATAGATCTAACCTATACTACAAAAATACATATAAAAATAGCTCTAGGAGCGCAAGCTCACACTATCATTATATTTAGTAAAGGCCTAGAATATGATAAAATGTTTTTTTTTGTTTGTCTTGGAGGAAAAATTATAGTCAGCTGTCAATTTGAGAAGATCTTTGAATGTTTTGTGCATTTTAAAATAGTTACTATAAGTGAAACCAGACAAACTGCTTTGTATGTAATCAGTGCCTGCTTCTCGTGTGCTTTTGATTTGTGTTTTAATTGTAATCAATTATTCATCTGTTCTTGAACCAGTGTCAGGACTAAGTTCTGGTCAGCCTGGGTCTCCTGTTTACTGTAGAGGAGAAGGGGGGCCAATTCAGGTTGTTGACTTCAAAACTGTTATTGTTTTGGATTGTTTTATTTGCTGAGATGTTTTTGTTGAATATAATGTAACTTAAAATAAGGTAGTGTGGTTTCGTTCCTAGTCCAGGACAGTTGGACTTTTGGATATAGATATAATCGAAGTGTAGACTCTAATTATTTCTCTGTGTTGTCACTATTCAGTCTATGGAATATTAAGCTGATATATTTTTAATTGATACTGGATGTTTCAAATGTCTGAACTGATTCTGTATTATAGTACAGATAATGTTATAAACTTGTTATGTGTCTGTGAGTTGGTATTCTGAATCTTTGTTCTATCGTTGTATGTGTCGTTGTGGTATTGCCCAGGACTTGGGTACATTTAGTAATACACATTCGTATATTAGAGAGGAAATGAGTCTTGACAACCAGTTTCCGCTCAAAAGCACACCAGCAGTCACATTAATTACATATTCAAAAACCAACTTCAGGGATGGCATCTTGAGGAAGGCGAGACTATTGGCAGACAAACTAGCTAATGAATTAGTGCTGCCGATAATTTGTAGTCGACAGACACACCAAGCAAAAAACATTTATTTGGATTTTTTGATTATTAAAGAACACTGCTTTATAGTCCTTATCTTGATTCGTTAGTTTCTTCGTTAACGTCTCTCTCTTTTCAAGCAATACTAATGCTCAGTTCAACCAGTTTTGTCTACATCCTAAAACGATGCAAGAGCATGAAACAAGTATTTATCTACTTATCTTATATCATACAGACGTTACTTCAAAAAAGAAGCTGATTACGTCCTACGCGTCATGCATTTACAGGAAAATTAATATCGTATAGGTGGGGGGGGGGGGGCGAGGGGGCACCAGTTCTTGTCTTTAATATGCTCGGGGGAAAAAATTTGAAGCTACGACTTTGAGCCATAGGTGGCAACTTGCATCCCCCTGCAAAAAAATCCTGCTGGCACTCATGAACACCCGAAATATTTTGTCTATGAAATATACAATGAAATATGTCTTGATGTGAAATGAAATCTACATGTCCTTAGCAGCTTGTTGCCCAGATACTTAAACTACTATTAAAGACGAGCACATCAATTTCAACACATAAAACTAGTCAATTACTTCATACTGACTTTTATAATTTCTTCTCACGTGACTTCTACTGTGACCTATCTATATAGATCTAGAATAGATTTATTTTATCTGGAGATTTATTTATTGTTGTCCTAGCCTGATTTTTATCTAGGCTACAACAAATCATTGCAGTTGGAGTGCTGCCAACTGAAAAATGGAATTATATTTGTCAATTTATAGCAAACCGTACCGATAACGAAAATATCTAATTAAGCTAATTAAACCAATTTTCTCTCTTCCCCCACTGGCGGATCCGGGGGGGGGGGGAGGGCGAACGAATTTTATTAGAGAAATCACACAATTTATTACAAACTCTATACTTAAGAATAATATATACTAATTGTTATATTTTAACCTATTTTTGAACTATATCGCCCTCTCCCTCTAGTATGTTGGCCGCAGTGGCCTCACTAGGGGGGTGCGGTCCGCACCGGGGGACGCCCATTGGGGGGGGGGGGTGACACCCGAATTAAAAAATGAATATTCGCAAAAACTAGAAAATAAAAGCCCGAATTCAAAAGTTGAATATCGGCAAAACATAGCAGATTTAAATAATATATATTGTAATAAACTTAAGTGAGGCAACTCAACGAGGACATAGACGTTTATTTACACGAGGACATCACAAACACTTAGTAACGTCTGCCTTTAGTACAACATCTCCATATTGGCTCTAGACTTGGGCGGAAATCGTTAGTCTCTTATGTCAACATCCGACTTGTCTGGTCACTGATAGTGCGCACCTTCTTTCTGCACTATCTTGGATGGCGGTGCGCATGGCAAAGTCATAACATTGCCCCCGTCTTAGCACTTTTCGTCCCGAAAAGAAACACTGCAGCTGAGGTTTGACAGTTCAGGTGGAGGTCGATCAGTGGGAGCCACAGGCGGCAGGGAGCGTGTTCCCCACGATGCCATCCGCATTGTTTTCTTCCAGTGCCGCTTTCTCTTTCTCCAGTTGACCAGGCTGTTGTTGCGATAATGACGTGGCCGTTTGCCACACAAAGAGATAGGGTCGAGCACTGTTTTCTTCAGCACAGCCGTTGATCGGACACGCTGTCTCAGCAGACCTTCCCGACAGACGCCTCTCAAGGGAGCTGCAGGTTCGCTTGCAGCCACGTTGCAAACAAAGTCCAATGCACCGCAGTCATCCTCAGACAACAGTTTCACGTCCAGAATACAGGTCTCTTCAGTTTCAAGTGGAAAATGTCTTCCTCTTGACGGCTCAGATTTAGAGTAGTCCGATTGACATTCGTCTATGCCAATGCCGATGATGATGGTAGAAGTACACATGCTCTGTTGGTGGTTTTCTTGGCATCTAAATTCTATGTGTGATGCGCCACACGTACAGTTCATGGTAAACTTCTGGATGCAGTTGTCAAGCTTCGAATTTCCTTCGTAGGCACCGACAGATAGGCAGAGGTCTTTAAGGTCCATAGCAACAGGCTTGAACGCAGACCTAACGTTGTCTTGCTCCGTCCGGCTCAATGAGGTACTGGTAACAGGTACAACAGGAACAAACGCTTCAGGCACGTAACAGACTTCAGTTAAGGTACTGGTAACAGGTACAACAGGAACAAACGCTTCAGGCACGTAACAGTCTTCAGTTTCTTCATTTGTCACTTTCCGTTCGATTCGGTACATCTCGTTGAGATCATCACAGCAATCGTTGTCACGTTTCTCGTCTTGAAAGTCACAACCACAAGACTTGCCCACAACACAGACACAGACGGCGCTCAAATCCCCAGCGTCTCCGTCACCACTGTTTGTGCAACCACAGTCTTGACCACGCAACTTCTTGACCAACGAGTCTACAGGCAACTGCTCCTTTACCAACGAGTCTACCCCTTCTTTCATTCGAGACACCATTTTATCTACCTTGTTCCCCATACTGTTAATTTGTTCACACATTGCTTCATTTATCTTGCCAATAAGCTCATAAATCTCCGGTTCAATTTCAAATAAGTAGGTATCTGGATCTTCGTCTTCATCTATCAAGGCTTGCCGGAGACGAGCTGTAAGCACTTCCTTGGTACCACCAATTATCTCATATCGGTTACGAAGTTCCTTCCTAAGCTCTCTAACTGAGAGTTGGTCTAATCGTTTCAAAGCTGCCATTGTAAATCCTACCTCCTCTCGTTGAGTTGCCTATAATCCCACTTCTGACAACCAATTGTAATAACTTAAGTGAGGCAACTCAACGAGGACATAGACGTTTATTTACACGAGGACATCACAAACACTTAGTAACGTCTGCCTTTAGTACAACATCTCCATATTGGCTCTAGACTTGGGCGGAAATCGTTAGTCTCTTATGTCAACATCCGACTTGTCTGGTCACTGATAGTGCGCACCTTCTTTCTGCACTATCTTGGATGGCGGTGCGCATGGCAAAGTCATAACAATATATTAGGGGTGCACCGGATAGTCGCTCTGGCTTCTGCCGAATATCCGGCATTTTTTACTATCCGGTGCTATTCGGCTCCGGTCGGATATCACTACCGGATAGTAAACCGGATAGTAAAAAATACACCTATTTAATATGCATAAAGTGGACCTCGTTCCATTCATGTCTGCTGTAGAATGTATTAAAGTTTATACTAAAACAAAATAATGTGCTTAAAAATAGAGCCATTATGAATATGCACCAAACATCGTTTATTATAGAGACAAGGCGTGTTAATAACTTAATATAAATAGAAATGAAACTTTACATCATAAATGCGCTTTACATACAGAGCAGCAATGGCAGGCACTTTTTTTCAATTTGTCTTGACCTTTGAGTAGGTTAGTTAACATGTTAAAATGCTACATTCCTTGACTACGTCATGCTGACCAGACGTCTGTCTAGCTGTGTGGGTATATCTCCAGAGGTAGAGATGAACAACTTCCACCCCTTTTGTTTGTTTAGTCCATCACATTGAGTTGTTGTTTTTTATAGGCAGGTGACCACAAGTTAAATACGATGGACGTAGGTTTAATGTCAGCGTATTGACACTCTCTAGAGTCTAGAGGTCACACCTTTCGAGGGAAATGAGTTTGTTTATTTAGTAGTTAATCTTTATTAGGGGGGCTGGACTACAAGAGCCACACCTCTAAGGTATATTTCCAGATGAACAACTCTCTCCCCCTTTTATTGGTTTAGTTCATCACATTGAGTTCATTGATTGACACGTGACCCCAAGTCAGATACGATGGACGTAAGCGCTCTCTAGAGGTCACAGGAGGGAACTATGTTTGTTTACTTAGTAGTTAATCTTAATTAATTAATTAATTGAACATAAATCTCAATTAGTAAGCTGGACTAAAGATCACACGCACCTAAACGAGTGACCTTTAGCTACACAGAACACAAACCGCGAGATTATATAGCCCAGTAAGCCAGTAACTAATTATTTTGTAGAAGACACGACCAGGGCTATCTTTAAATGGAGAGCTAAACACCCCCTACTCTTTTTTTTTCTTTGGTGTTTGACACCCAATTTATTGATAGACATTTACCATTTATAAGCCAGTGTCACAGATGCCATTATAGATTTAATTGTATATTTCACATTTAAAAGCTTATGTGTAAATAGAAATATAAACCCTTGACTGAGCCTCAGGAATTACCCCACAAATCTAGATCCTTGACAGCGCCTCAGGTTTTACCCGAGACGTAATTACGATGTTGCAAATCTATTGGTTGATTTGAAAATAAATAAAGACATTTTAGCGCCAGAGAATTGACGAGAGTAGAAAGAACGCCAGTCGATGAAAGAATTTCCTAGTAGACAGTCGCGTTTTCTAAGAGCTCTGATTTAAAGCCTTTGTAATGTTATTTGTGCTTGTTGATCTGTAACTTGTACATAAGCTGTACTTACGTTTTATATTTAAATAAAGTTCCAGAGTTGTGTTTTAACAAAGAATCTTTTATTGTGAATCCTAGATCGTCATTTATTCAACTATTTTAATTCAAGTGAAATCCCCGGCACCACAACACACGTTGTGACAGCCAGAATGAAAAAAAACAACGTGCTAACAACCGATATTACACTGTCAATAAATATTTAGGTTAAATAATTTTTTCTAACGTGTTAACTTGAATATTACTCCACCAGTTAAGTGTCTTGATTTGATAACAATATTCTTAATAATTTGTGACAGTCAATTAACTCTTTGTTATTACAATTTTTTTACTTAAGATGCGTACTTAGCCACTTTGTATCAGGCTAGGACAACTTTTACACACCTGACACCCATAGGCTTACTATCGTTCCCCTTTTGTAACAGTTACTGAAACCACGAATAAAATAATTAATAAGTAATAATTAAGGAAGATGTTTCTAACATACGTTCTTTGCATTTAATGTTTCTTGCGTACGTTCTTTGCACAATAAAATAAAACAAAGATGTGCATGTTTGCGTGTGTGTATTTTTTTTTTGTCTTGTATTAAAATCGTTAGAAAGAAAGCTAATTTCATTGTTTAATTCTTTTGACTTAATAAATAACGAAAACCTTACAGTAAATTTTAAAATCGCGTAAAAAAATTGAATAATAGTACCGCAGTTAGATCTATCAAACAAAGAAACAATATGCTGGAGCATAAAAAAAAAAAACAACCCTTGACCTCTAACTAGTGGACGTTATAATTTATCTATATGCTTGACTGACCATGCCAATGTGTTATCTTTTTTGACTGACACCCAACTCTATTGCGTGCGTATGCTCAAGGAAAAAACAATGTTTGATGGTTAACACAAACAACTATACACACTACACTAGGACTACATGTGTAGGCTCACTAGGTATATCTGACCAGGTTGTTGGTCTGATATTCATGAACACATACATCCAACCACTATACAAGGCAGATTGCACTTTACTTATGAGATTTACATTAGTAACTAGTTAAATATATACTAACATTATTGACATTGACCTTCCTACACACATCCTTTACAGTTGGTGGCATCGTACATACACACAGACACACTCATTCTATACAGATTTTTAGAAATACTGTTAAACTTGAATAAATCAATCTGTAACAGAGTTTAAAACAATAAGGTGCGGTTTGCACGCTGGACTGTCGTTCAGATTTATCGATGGTCCCGGGTTCAAACCCTGCCCGCTCCCATCCCCCGTCGTCCTGCAGGAGGTTTGGACTAGGAAGTAATTATCTTCAACTCTGAAGGAACATACGAAACATGTAAAACATTTTACAAACATTTAAAAAAAAAAAAAAAAAAAAAAACAACCAATATAGATATGTTATTTAACAGTTTCGTAAAATGTTCAGCAACATAAGCTATTAACAAGACACTTAGGTATCCGGCTCCGGATAGAGAGAGAGAGAGAGAGAGAGAGAGAGAAACTTTTAGTTTAACTAAAAAAATTAATTAAGGCCAAAGTTTACCTAGAAAAAATATTTAAGTTAAAATCGTAGTTTAATTTAATTTTTTTTTTAGATACAAACTATAAAGTTTAATTAAAATTTGTAAAACTTTCCAACATATGGTAACGGTTGAAACGCACATCATTCATGTTTTCTGGTCATGTGATATCAACAACTTCGATTATCTAAAAAAAAATAAATGATGCAGCTAACAACTATTTTGAAGAGGGTAAAGTAAGATGCTGGTAGAAGTTATGGGAGTCAATATCTGCACTTTTGAAAGTAGCAGTATTATAAAATGTTGTTAAACACGTTTTGCCAAAAACTTCTATGCAATATTCTGAATGGGGTTGTTACGCATTTTTTCTGTATTTTTTAAAGATCTTAGTGGCATATGAATCATGCACTGTGAACTTTTATTTTCATGAAGAATAATTTTTTTGCCTTTAGATCTCTTCTCAGTCATGGTATTTCTGTTTCAATGTCGCCTTTTGAAAAATCATCATTTACGCCGATATTTTGAAACTGACTTCTGCAATACTTTGTTGGTTATTGAACTAAAGAATTTTTTGGTTCGATTGCTCTAAATTTACCTGCTACATCAATGATTGCTTCAAGTAGGGGTTGACGCTCAGAGTTAAAAAATGACCAATGCACTTAAGAATGAACCTCTTTTTCTCTCCTTAAATAGTGAATACGGCATCTTGTGATTGCTCGCCTGACAATTTCTTCTTGTTTTTCTTTTTTTTTTCTTTTGGATCACACAGTGCTTTTTTTTTTTTTAGAAAAGCCTTTTTTATAACACTTTGCGCTAAAATGTTATGCTTTTGTCAAAGAAAATGTTTCATTAGTCACCGCATCGTCAATAGTTTAAAGAAAGCCCTATTCTCTTGTATCTTTGGCCTTCTTGTCCATCTCCCCCCCCCCCCCCCCACAAAAAAAAAGATTGGTAAAATAAAAGATTTTTTAGCTGCGTCTCTAGTGGCAATAATTTCAGAACTAAAAAGGATTTCAATCGTATCAAAAATGCTAGGCAAAAGGCTAATTTCTGAAAATACACATCAATCAAATAGTTATTCTGTTCGTTCTTAACAAATTTCATGTACTCCTCGTGGTTCCAGACATTGAAGCTGCATTTTCCATATCTTTGAGCTCCACATATAAGTTCAAACCTAACCTTTTCTAGACATTTTAAAATATAAAGTTGATCTCATCAGCTTTTTTGTCTCCCATAAAATCATCAAACTTCTGAATATGATCAGTGTGTGCTATGTTAGGTGTGCTATGTCAGATGTTTTGTCAAACAGAATACATATCCCTTAATTTTGAAATCTGGTGAAAGAAGCTTCTCGCGCCTCAAACTAATGAAGAATTACTTGAGGTCAACAATTCTCGAAGATAGATTGAATCATTTGGTAATTCTTGCTATTGAGCTATGTAGGAAACATAATTTTTATGAAGTACTGTATGACTTCGCTACACGCAAGGCTCGTAAATTAATTCTGTAAGCAGTAAAGAATGAATATAAATGCAAAGATGAATGTATTTTCTAATATAAACTCTTAATTTTCCCTTATAATCCGTATCCCTACCCAAACTGGGCCCCGCGAATTCCGGTTCGCATAGGGCCCCACAATGGTTAAGTCCGACCTGCTATTTAGTGACGGGTGAACACAGAGTAGATTACTTGTTCTCCTCCCCCCCCTCTTTTTTCGAAGACCTCTAAAACTACGTGGGGTAGAAATAAAAAAGAGTAATCTTTCCATGTCTTCTTGGTCACAACGTTAAGTCCGACCCTGCTATTTTTTGACGGTTGAATACTACTTGTTTCCCCCCTCTTTTTTTTTCGTAAGGTAACTCTAGTCCGTTTGACTTGCAGAAATAAAAGAGTGATATTTCCTTTACTTCTTGCGTGTCCAAACTCTTGAGCCACGAAGAGAATTATATATATAGATAGAAGATCCCTTCCTCTTTTTTTTAAGCCTCGATAGTTACTACAGAGTAGATTACTTGTTCTCCGCCCCCTTTTTTCGACGCTAAATTTACGTTAGGTAGAAATAAAAAAAGAGTGATCTTTCTTGGTCACATCGGTCTGGCCCTGCTATTTTGTGACGGGTGAATACTACTTGTCCCCCCCCCCCCTCCTTCTTTTTTTTTTTTCGTAGGGTAATTCTAGTTCGTCCGACTTGCAGAAATAAAAGAGTGATCTTTCCTTCACTTCTTCTTACGTGTCCAAACTCTTGAGCCATGAAGATAATTATATATATAGATACTATAAAGCCCTAAATAAAATGTATAGATCTAGATTAGTACAGAAGATATGCCTAGACATATTTGAGTATATATCTAGAGGTTTATTTATTTTTTAATCTGCTAGTTTTTTCCGATATTCAGTTTTTCCGTTCGGGCTTTTATTTTCTAGTTTTTGCCAATATTCAGTTTTTATCCTTTAGAGTGTCACCCCCTAATGGGTGTCACTGTCACCCGGTGCGGACCGCACCATCCTAGTGACGCCACTGTTGGGCTGACTTCCATTAGAGCTTGAAAAAGAGTTACGTACATAAAAATCTGTATATATAGGTCTGTGAATCGATCAATCGCGGATAAGAATTTGTTTCTGTTTTCCAGTCTAGATCTAATATATAAAGTAGAATGTGAGGCGTTTGTATGTATGTATGTCCCCGTATAGAAATCAAAACCGTTTCACCGATCTTGATCAAACTTGGCAGAAATGTTCCTTGGGTACTAACTTAGACCGTAGTGTATGTATTGTAGCCCTAAAACAAACTTAAGACCCTCAAAAAAAAAGTTGTCAAACTCTATAAAAGTATTGTATCTTATAAATCTAGGCCATATTTACATACTGTGTCTAAATGATGAGAGAAGACCGAGAGGTCACGCATGCGCAGCAGAGATGAAAATCTCTAGTTCTGAATTAGCTCTGATTCATGAAAACATTATTTTGTTATTTTACACATGAAAATACAAATACGTGTCTATTCATTTCATTATTTGATGCACATTAACCTTCAAATTTGTGTTTACAAAACATTTTTTACATTAAATCGTTCGCTCTAAATGTTAATAGCTTTAAACGGCTTGACATTCTTTTCCGTAACTTGCGGCACCATTATATTGCGTAGTGATACAAATGAAATGAACGTCAGAGGTCATAATATCGCCCATTATAAAGGCATATTATAAAACTAATAAACTACTTACATAATACAATTTACTTTCAAATGTGTTTTTTTAAAGCATTTAATCCTACAGTTACCGATTCGGTTTAATTTTAAGTCTTTATTTTCAATTTACATTTTTCTTTAAGATTTACTTATGCGCATTTAGACATCTTAGCAACTTTGCTACGAAATGATGAATGAAACACGGCTAATGTATCTAGGTCAACACATTACATCTAGGTCTAGGTCGACACAAGCTCACATCACAGTGTTTATAGTCTTTTACTATAATAGGCTCAAAGTTTTTATTTATTGACTAGACCACTGTGGCATTCAAATTGTTTAGATTCTAAATCTAGAGCTACATAAAATTAAATTAACAATGTTATATAAACAGTTACATTCACGCGTTCGATTTGATTATAAAATATATTGCTTTTGTCACCTACACGCCTGCATTATTCACAAGGCCATGAACTTTCGGCTCTAAATAAAATTAAAAATAGATGTTGGCTTTTGACTAATACAGTCTAGAGCTACTTATTAATTTACACTTTATACATACAAATTAAAAATATATTACTTACTTATTAACATTATTATTTCGTTTAATTGTTTACAAAACACTCTCATTGACATCGAAAGTGATACGCAAATTAAGACCCGCTTGCTGGCAGTTGCTGCAGGTAACATATGGCTAGTATAATATATACGTCTATGCTATTCTCATTTATAGCGAACGAATTAATGTAAAAATGTGTTAGAAACACAAATTTGAAGGTTAATTTTCATTAAATAATAAAATGAATAGACACTATTTTGTATGTTCATGTGTAAAAGCAGTAGCATAGCTAGGGTGGGAGGAGGAGGGGGGGGAGAATTTGAAGATCCCCCGGGCCCCCACTTGAAGGGGCCACCAAATGAGTGTCCGAAATTTTGTTTTTAAATAAATTAAATAATACGTCACTGCCATGTAATCTTGCTTTTCGCATTGTTATACAAGTTAGTGACCCTGTTGTATGTAGTCCACACAGATTATTAACACTTTCTGTGCGGGGTTACTCTTAATTTCAAGGATCAAATTCCATAGCGCTGACTAGTGCCGTGTTACTCCCAGGAAGTAACCTGGTCAGGAAGTCACTTGATTTATTTCATCATCCTCATCGTTTGAGAAGAAACCTGGTAAGAGCACTGAAAACACGAACGTGTCGATGAAAAGTCTCACTATTCAGATGATTCATACAAAGATACAGCAGTCGAAGAAGTGAAAATGTCTCTTGGTGAGAGAAGTAGTGCTGAAGAAACTCCACAGTCAGAGAAAACATCTGAAGTAAGGGATGATGAGTCAAGTGATGGTCTTCAAAAATCACTTTCTCCAGAAGTAGAAGAAGCTGTAGCTAAGTACAAAGACTTCGGATATATCCAGCCTGGGATTTTATCTGAGGAACTGCGAGCAAAGATTGTGTTAAAGGGTAGCTTATTTTTCCAAAACAATATAGAACATTATTGTTTTCAGTAGAGTTTTACCCCAAAAAATCCACCAAGTTTGACAGAGTTTACTAGAAAGCTTCTGTGATAGTAAGTGTATGTGTTTTGCGTGGCTGGTGGTGCAGTGTGTGTGCCTGTGTATGAAATGACCAGTGGACCTTGAGTGTACATGCTTGAGTGAACAGCAGTGTGTCAGGACTGTGTGTAAAAGGATGTGAGTTTAGAGAACAAGTGGCTGGAGTAAAGAACATAAATATAGACTAATAAAATCATTGTGTTTATTGAAGCTCGTGTTGTTTTAGTCTATTACAGCTTCCCAAAGGAGAAATTTGCAATCGATCTTGGCTGCTCTTCTCTCAAAAATTGGGATGTCTTTTTCTTTTTTTGCAAGCGTATTTTTTTCTGAGGCATCAGAAAAGACATTGAGCAAACCAGGACTTGGTTTCACCAAATGTAAGAAACCTGAGAGACTGAAAGAACATGAAGAAGGAGTCCACCACAGACACATATTTTTGAAGTGGAAGTTAGAAGAAGAAAAGCTTTAGGCAGAACCGGATGAACTGTCACATATGTTTCATGCGAACATTTTGAAAATTAGCAGTATTGGAGAGATATTCTGAAGCGTGTAGCAGCAGCTATTAAGTACTTAGCAAAACCAAACTCAAGCTTACGTGGTCACAACGAAAATCTGAATTTATCCGATCCTGGGAACTTCCTAACATCTTTTAAATTTCTTGCAGAATTTGATGAAGTTACGAAACACCACTTACATAGAATCGAATATGGGAAGACACATTATTTGTCACCAGAAATTCAAAATGAGTTCATAAACTTGATGGGCAATTAAGTTAGGGAATCAATTGTTGGGAAAGTCAAGCAAGTTTGTTACTTTCCTCTGATGCTTGATTCCCGAAGCAGGACGTTTTGGCGCCGCCGTCTGCACTAAACTTATCAAAAACATAGAGATATCCTTCATACAAAATGTTGTCTTTTCCATCCTTTTTCTATTGTTTATATAGAATTCCACAGGCTTTCAGTTAAAAATATAATAGAATGAAATGGCGAAAGTTTTTCTAGTCTGTCAGCGTGCTGGAAAAATGAATGGTCCAAACTACGCGAGCTTATAAAGACATAGGGGCGAAGAGATTTAAAGAGAGAGGTAGACCTTGGGCCGCTCTCGGAATTTAAGATTAAAGATTTTAAATTCGCACCTAGGGATGTCAAGTATAGTGCTAGAAACAGATTATCGTCTTACGCGTGAGAGAGGAAAGGGTGGAGGAAAGAGTATATACAAGGAGTGAAATGTGCCCAGAAGAGAGGGGGTGGGATAGGTGTCACAGGTAATGACCAGTCCCAAGGAGATGATCGCTAGATGCATGACACCAACGGCCAGTGCTCGGTGCTGATGTTGTCTTCATTCGTTTTTAACTATATCTGCGCCAATGCGAGTTGTGTCACCCAAATCACCCCTATCCAATTTCTCAAAATATATCTTTTCAAAGTATCTCAGGGTCATGAATTTGTTTCTATCTATTGTCACCCCTAGTGTTTGCTTACATTGATGGATTCACGTCAGAGTTTGTACTGAAAACATTCCGTGTCTTGATCATTAGTATGTGTGGAGTTATTGTCGTCATACAGTGTAATAAAGCTTTAGATGTTAACATGTTTTTGTTATATGAAAGTATTACACTAATGTCCAATAAAAAAATTATATTTTGGAAAGAAATCGAAAAATGTCTTTCGGTGCGATTAGCAGAACTCATATATAAATAAAGGGGAGGGGATAGCATGTCCTTACCATTCAGCAATCTGACTTATTATAGGCCTATATTCATAAAATAAGTAAAACCTTTATATTTATTTAAAAAAACACAAGTCGCTGGACGATGTTAGAATTCATACTATACATACAATATTATGGTAGAGTGAAATAAATACGCTATAAATACGTTATAAACGCTACGTGCTTATTATATTATCGTAAAATTATATCAAGCCAAAACGTCCCCAGCGCCAAAACGGCTCGTGCCAAAACGTCTCGCGCAAAAACGGCGGGGCCAAAACGGCGTCGCCAAAATGTCACGTACCGTTAATTCCACCCCAGATGTTTCTCATCAAGAACAGGTATCCCTAATTACTAGTTACTTGGATGTTGATAATTTCGAAATAAAAGAATCATTCATTGGTTACTTTGAAATTAGTACGTTATGAAGAACTTGTTTTAAAAACTCTTAAAGACATTGGACTGGGCTTTGATATGTGTACAAATCAAACCTATGATAACGCAGCCACAATGAGTGGCCGTCTTAGACAGAAATCCAAAGACAACATTTCTGAACTGTGATAATCACTCTCTCAACCTGGCAGCTCTTCATTCTGCTGAGATAGATCCAGCTATAGTCACCTTTTTATGGAACTGTACATGAAATTTTCTACTTTTTTTCCAATTCACCCCAGAGATGGGCCAAACTGAAAGAAGCTGGAACCTGGAGTTTAAAAGAGTAATACAAAGTGGTCCGCAAGAGAAGAAGTTACGTCGGCAGTTTCCTTGTATCTCGACAAAATCATCAAACTGTTGAAGAAACTTTCTAAATCAACAACTGAAAGAATGGACACTAGAAGCAATGCACAGAATCTTCATGCAGTGGAAAATTATGAATTTTTGCTTATCTGGAATTCTGATCAAACCTACTGCACCAAATCAACCTAGTTCAGAAAAACTACAAAAGGCTGGGAAGCTACTGAAGAAATTAAAATCCTTTTATGATGAGAAACTGACGAAATTGATCACCCAATCCATCAAAAGACCAAAGAAGGTAGTGAATGCTATGGATTTCCTGTAATCAAAACAACCAGAAGAAAGAAAAGACTTGATTGGGAGTTGAGTTCTGATGTAGTACTGTCATTAGAAATGCAATTCAAACGTGTTGTGACAGAAGTGCTGGACAGACTTCATATGGAGATGAAGGACAGATTCCAAAGGCTGGAAAACCATGTGGACGTCTTTGGGTTTCTTCTTGAACAAAGACACCTTTTGGAGTCTATGGATGATAACATGCTGATGAAAAACTGTGTTACTTTATCCTTTTTGATGAAATACAGGCAAATCGCTTATTCAATGATGTCATTGATGCACGAGCACTTGTCATCAACAAACCAGTGCTACAATCACCAATTAACATATTGAGGAAGCTGGCTTTATATGGTAATGATGTGTGCTCAAACCTGGCACCATCCATTCGAATACGTCTAGCTCAGGCCACTTCCATTGCGCCATGTGAGAGATCATTCCCAAAGCTCAAGTTAATCAAAAGCAATCTCAATCTCAAAGACACAAGAAAGGCTTAGCATGGCTTTAATGTCAGTGGAATCACAGATACTAGACAGTATCGATGTAGATGATGTTATAGATGCCTTTGCTTAACAGAAAGCACGACGTGAAGCGATATGAATTGGGATTTGTCACGTGTGCATTATTTCGCCAATAAACAACGGTATTATTCATCAAAAGAGTCTTAATGATTATTTCTTGTTAATTTTACTGATATACTGTACCAATTTGAATGTAGGTTTATATATTTATTAAGTACATTATCTTAAGTCATGATGTCTAATGTCAAAATACAAGGAGCCACCAAAGAGGTCAATCTCACCGGGCCCCCAACTCCCTTCCATCCATCCATCCCAGTGGCGCTATAGCCCATGGAGGGCTCTGGCCTGCTTTAACACATCCTTCCATTCAGATCTCTCCTGGGCCTTTCGTCTCCATGCCCTAACCCCAAGCTGCTTCAGATCTGCTTCCACGTCATCTATCCATCGCATTCGGGGTCTGCCTTTGGGTCGCCTGCCTTTTGGTTTTTGCCTGTATACGATTTTCGCCCCTCTGTTGTCTGACATTCTTTCAAGGTGACCTGCCCAACGTAGTCTGTTCTTTTTTATTTCGTTCACTATTGGTGGGTCTTCATATAATTGATATAACTCATGGTTAGTGCGTGTCCTCCACCCTGTTTCATCCTGTATGGCACCATAGATTTTCCTAAGAATTTTTCTTTCCCAAGTGTTAAGTAAATTTTCAGATATCTTTGTCAGTGTCCAGGTCTCACTTCCATACATTGCTGCTGGTCTTATTATGGTTTTGTATATTATTTTCTTGGTTTTCCTTTAAATCGTTTTGCTCTTAAGTAAATGGTGGGTGCTATAAAATGCCCTGTTGCCTGCTGCTATTCTTTCCTTTATTTCTGTTAGCTGTGTAAAAGTAAAAAAATATGTTCGCGAACACTAGAACATGGAATTAAATTTAGCCTTGGCGAATGACAACATTGCGAGATTTTTTGCTTTGCGAAATCGTGACTTTTCGGTCTTTTCTAATGTAAACACGGCTATATGTCCTAGATTCTAGATCCATGAAATTGTAATACTTTCATGGAGTTGGGCAACTTTTTTTTTTTTTTAGGGTCTTCAATTTGTTTTAGGGCTTCTTTACATATGCTAGTTTTCCTGAAAATATCCAAGGAATTTTATGTCAAGTTTCTTCAAGATTGGTCAAAAGGTTTAGATTTTTTTTTCAGAACATATATACATACATACGCCTTACTTTCTGCTTTATATTGTTACGAATCTCACTATCCAGGCTCTGCAAACTGCACCTTACACCACCAACTTAAAGAACTTGACAACTCAGGGCTCCAAAATAACGTAACACTTTAATAGTTGAATAAATCTGCGCCAAAACCTACAATGTACAGATATCTCTCCGATAACACCGTACCGCCGTATCAGCTCTTGCACTGGCCCTACGTCTCGTTCCGGGCTTGCACTGGGTTCAACAGTTCAGGACTGACTTCGTACACTGGGCTCGTTGTGTCGGACTCGATCACAGACCAAGATCAAGACGCCGTTCGTCTCAACTGTATTTGACAGTACTCCTCACAGAACCGTCGTAATGCTCCGTACAGAACCACACCGTTGAACTGTTCTGTAGTCGACCGGACTGTATTGAATCGGGTTGTAGTGGACCTTCTGTCGTGAACCGTCTTGACTGCGACACCTCCGCTCTTTATATAGGGTCCCTAATGGCCTTCTAGAACCGGGCAGAACGTCGCTCGAACATTCTGGGTGGTTAGATGACTACACTCTTCGTGACGCTCCTGAGCTCTGTTCACGACGCCGATCCTTCCCAAACCGTCATGTTGACACTCGTCTCGGCTGACCGTCGTAACTCGTCACGGTTGACCGCTCGTCTAGCGCTGGCCTGGGGCGATTTGTGTCTCTGACTACACACATACCACTACCCCCATCTGTGCCACCACCAGGTTTATAACAATATTATTTGAAAGTCTCTTTAACGTTTTCAAACACCAACACTATCAATTTCTTAGTCAAGTGTTAAAACTCATCAGAGTCAAGGTTATACATTCCGGTTCAACTGTTTGTAGATCGAATTACTAAAATTTAATTGTACAGAAAAACATGTTTAAAAAAAATACATGAAAATAAAACATTATCGTGCGATTAGAGATTTGAACCACTGACCTTCTGATCTTAAATCTGATACTATACCAACAAAGCTAGCCGTGTGTTGTTAAATAAAATCAGAGGAAATTACGCTTAAAAAGTAAAGGGAGTTTTTTATTTTCGTAATTTTTTAAAAGTCGAATTTACAACAACAAAAAAAGGTTAGGTCTAAATCACAAATAAACAAGGTTACAAAGAGAGTTTGTGTTGCCACTCGAACTCAGAGGCGGCCCCCGTGGGAGACGGATCCCTGTCGGATCCGCATATTCGCTGGTCGACGGAGGATGGCATCGAGCAGGGTATGAAACCGAGACCGTAGAGATAATCAGTCCTGCGCGCTAACCGCTCTACCAGGCATTGCTCCTAATCTAATGACAAACTGGTTACAAACTAATAGCCTATTATTGATAATATACCTACACATTACGAAAGGACAACTACCGAATATGTACAATATGTCAGAAGAGCGATTTTAGATAATCTTTTGGTATTGAGCATTTTCATTTAAATGGAACTAGAATGAGGATGTAGATCTACCTAAACCAAGAAATTCTAGATCTAGATTCTACAATGATTTTAATTAGAACTTAAATCTAAATCTATTTTTAAAATCTAGCCCTAGTGTAAAAAAAATCTAGATCTTAGTGTAAAAAATCTAGCTATTGTCTTTTTAAAATGCGAGTCACATTACGAGGTTCAATAAACATTACTATACCGAGTTGTTTTAGCATTTCATTTAAAGAATGTATTCCATTTAACGTCACACGGCCTAGTTAGACTAAAAAATATCATCTATACGAGCAGCTTGTTGAGGGTTCATAGACATTGGTGCACCGAGTGATTTCTTTTAGCATTTCATTTAAAGAATTAACTCCATATGACGTCAAAGGAAAAAAATTCCATTACGTCACACGGCCTAGTTAGACAAAAAAATGTGATCTATACGAGCAGCTTGTTGAGGGTTCATAGACATTGGTGCACCGAGTGAGATCTTTAAGCATTTCATTTAAAGAATTAACTCCATATGACGTCAAAGGAAAAAAATTCCATTACGTCACACGGCCTAGTTAGACAAAAAAATGTGATCTATACGAGCAGCTTGTTGAGGGTTCATAGAAGTTGGTGCACCGAGTGAGATCTTTTAGCATTTCATTTAAAGAATTAACTCCATATGACATCAAAGGAAAAAAATTCCATTACGTCACACGTCCTAGTTAGACTAAAAAATGTCTTCTATACGAGCAGCTTCTCGAGGGTTCATAGACATTGGTGCACCGAGTGAGTTCTTTTAGCATTTTATTTGATGGGCTAGTTAAACTAAATATGTATATATAAAACGCCAACGTATATATATATATATATATATATATATATGAAAAGATTAAAGACGCTTTTTTTTTGTTTTGTCTGTCAGTCTGTCTGTCCGTCATGTTAATAGCAAGAAAAAAAAAAAGACTAAAAGCTATTAAAAATCTGATTAAAATTTAATTTCCCTTCCGAAACATCGCATTAGTTTTAAGTTTCTATAATAGATTGTTCCGGATGTTTATATATTTATAGTGAGAGAAAATAAGAATTCCAGATTAATCAAATACCGTTAATTAAATTTGTGGGATGGTCTGTTATGAAAATTAGATGTACCATAGCCTTATGGAGAGAGTTTCAAACCAAACTTTGGTGTTAGGAAGTTGTTTTTTTAAAAAATCGGAGTATAATATTAACGATAATTAGATTTTCTAACGTTTTAGCTAGAAAGTTAAATGTAGTGTAAGAGAGAAGTGCGATTTTACATAAATAAAGTTAAAATATTTTTCATAAAAAATCCGGAACAACCAATTTTCGTAAATGAGAAAATTATTTGTTTTATTTATTAGAAGAGGGATTTCCAACATTTATTAGCGTTATTAGATTTTTCATATAAAATTTGGATCATTTTTGGCGACGATTTGTAAGAAAATTAAGGTAATGTAGGTATATTTCTTTTTTGAAACAAAATTCGGAACATTCTTTAACGATTAAACAACTTTTATTATGTTTCGGCAAGAAAATTAACTGTAAAATAAGTCTAAAAAGTGATTTTGCAATAATCATTTCTAGAAAATTACTTTATTATTTTAAAATCCTGAACAACCTATTGTCGATATTTTTGAAAAAAATAAAATTATTTGACATAAATTTGTTTTAAGTTAAAAATTCGGAACAATTGATATTGATAAATAAACTATAGTGACGTATTGTCAAATAATATAAGTGTAATATTAGTCAATTATGCGATTTCAAACAATCATTTGACATAATTTATTTTTTATAAAACAATATCCGGAACAACTTTATAGTTAATGAAATATAAACCAGTATAGATATTTTTATTTAGCATTTATATGCTATTTACATTAAAAAACCGAAACAACGTTTATTGCAACGTTTAAGCATGGAAATTTAATATAAGTTAGAAGAGCAAACTAATATTCGTTGACATTGATTCGTTTTTCACAAAACATCCGGAACAATATATTATATATACTTAAAACTATTGCAATATTCCTGAATGAAAAATTAAAGGTTAAATCAGATTTACAATAGCCTTTAGTGTTATTTGTTAATCTAATCGTGACGAACAGACCGACCAACAGACAAAACGCACAAAAATAAGCTTCTTTTATTCGGATGGGGGCACTAAACAAAAAATAAATAAAATCTGTTGTTTTTTTTCTTAAAGTTTGAGTAATTGGTTTTGTGTATGTGAAAGTTGCGACGTTACGCTACTGCAGGAAAGGCGCTGCATAAAAAGTCCATTTTAAAAAATGTGCGTGATATTTACATACAAAGTGCATTATTAGCCTTTATAAACAAAACGAAATGTTTTCTTTTAATTTTAGCAGCTAGTTGACCAGAAAAAAAAACTTTAACTATTATTTATATTTGTTGTAAACATTTCCTATACATTTTATAAATATATTTGACATAGTGATATTGAAATTACTCGGAGACTGTGGAACATTGTTAGCATATTGTAACGTTGCCTCCTTTACATTTACGTAATTGTTTTAGAATTGGTGTATTTTTATGAAAAATCGTTTGCATAAATACTTTTATAAATTAAACGGTTTGCTTTTGGAAAACTAAAAGTAGCCGTTGCACCTAAACTTTTCAAGCCGCATTTAATGGTAAAATAATATTTTTAATATCTCTTCTAGTTTTCGAGATTTGAGTGTGACAGACGGACATTTTGCACAAACTAATAGCGGCTTTTTCCCCTTACGGGGGCCGCTAAAAATCGTTTTCGTTAAATATAAATGCTGCGATTGTTTCAATTGTGAAAGGTGCTTAGTTGTTATAGGCACAATGAAAGTAGTAATTGGTTAATATTTTCGTAGTTTTAGTCCACGGCAAGTGGGAGAATTAGTGACATGTCAGTCAGTGAATCAATCAGGGCCCATTGCGCTCCTTCTGTCTCGGAAGACAATGGATGCGCCCAGATGAGTCACTGGCTTTGGTTACGTCTTGAGATTGGGCATAATCTGAAGTGACTGATCAAGCCAATTCTGGAGCGGCAGAGTTTGCCACAGTTCGTGCATGTATATGCATCTGTCCTAGGGCTAGCTGACTGACGCAGCTTTCTTTTTCTTTCTCTTGGCTGACGCAGCTTCGTTTCTTTTGCATTCGGCGAAGTTCGTACCATCACGTACAGTCTGTCTTCATGCTGTCAGGTATTGGGCAATCTCCTCCCACATACTTTGGTTATAATAGAGATTAATAAAATATATATTTTATATTTGTAAATAAATTTTGTTTTTACAAATTGTGTAATATCTCCACAAAAACATGACAGCCCTCCTTTCGAAGAAAAAAAGGTGGTAATTGTGAGCGTTTAGATCTACAGCCTCCAATTTCAGGATTCTTCTTCCTAATATAGGAGAATGGAATGTTTTATCAGGTATGTGTCCCTACCCCCCCCCCCCCCCAATGTATATTTACAATGAAGGAGTTTGACCCCAAGAAATAGCATTTCTAATTCAGATCAGTAAATCAAAAGTGCACACACATTGTAGTAATACGGTTGCCATTCATAGTCTTTGTCAGGTGACGGTTTGTGTTATACTACCTACACCCAAACCAAGATAAACTTAAGGTCAAGCTAGAGATGACCTTTTTAAACAAGTGTGTTCTCGTGAACATATTAATGATTTTCTCAAAACATTTTTTTAAAATGTGAATCTTATTGTTTCAGGACACATGATTGTCTGGAGGGGCAGCACTCACTTGTTAAATAATGCAATATAAAAAAGCAATAAATAAGACTTGAAATTTATTTTATTAAATATTACTGTCACATGTCTTAATTTTAAATAAACCAAATAAAGAAATAAATGAAACGGAATTTACATTAGAAAATAATTAAAAGCTCAAGATATACAAGATTGTATGTAAGACAGATTCACCCTGAACCAATTTCATCTCTTTGTGAGAGTTCAACTAAACTTCTGTATCCGTAATTCTATTGTACAGATGTGGGTTGTAAGGTCCATAAACAGATCTCAGCCCTAAAAAAAAATAATATATATATATATATATATATATATATATATATATATATATATATATATATATATATATATATATACACACTGTTAGCTGTTTAAGAATTTTAAATTACTTTTACTTCGTATAAAATCACATCACAAACCTCATTCATGCATGCCCACACATAATCTATCTATAAAATTCAGTAAAAATAATTACAAAATGTTAGTTAATGTTGTTTTACCTAATCCCAATGTTTTAATACCAACAATGTTCTTAGTAAAGCGAGCAGAGTATTTGTCTGTACCTATAGTATGAATGTTCTCACAGAGTTAAGTAAGAAAAAGACTTCAGTAAATTAGTAAGAGCTATTTTCACTTTAACCATGGCGGTTGTTTGGCACAAGGAAGAGTATTCAATTTATTTCAAATATTTTTAAACGACAATTAGTACAAGTGCTTATTAAAACTATTTTATGGCAGCGTTACCAAACCAACGTAAAGAAAAACAATGTTATACCATAAATACTGGATTACTATTTCATAGTCACAAATTGGCTCACTGCGACTTATAAGACAGTTAAAAGGTGAGTGTTAAGAAAAAAAAAGGGGCGGGGGGGGGGAGAAAGCCCATCGACATATTAATAAAAGTATAAATTGAAACTGGAACTGAAAATATAGCACCTTTGACTATCATATTTCCAAACCAATGCTTTCAGCTTCCTCCAATACCGCTTAGTACCCACTGGGCATGTGGATGAAGTCTAAGATCTATAAACACATAAAAAAAACACGGACCATGAAAGAAAAATTCCAAGGATGATAATTGTCCTAAAGTTAACTTTTTCACATTTATTTTGACCTAAAGTATACTTATATAATAAGAAGTAGTTCTATTTATAAATAAGTTCTACTGATTGAAAGGTAAATATTTTCATGACAATAAAAATGTCTCAATATTTTTCAGCTTTTAAATTTTGATATTTTTAATTTTCGAATTTATTTATTTATGGCAAGTTACAAAGCCCACAAAATGGAAAGAGGCTATACGTATGATATATGGTAATATGTCTGATAACTTTAGTTGAAATACACAACTGTCATTCGTTTAAATAAGTCGGTAATCACTTTTGACAGAGTCTGTCTGTGTGGTACAAAATGTGTACATGTTATTTCTACCACTTAACATTCTCGAATTAAGTTAAAATTTTGCAGAGTTATTATTGATAATAATAATAATAATAATCTTTATTGTCCGTAAGGAAATTTGTCTTACAATTTGTGCATCAAACCAGACAAAACATTGTAACTATACAAAAAAATGTACATTCACACCATACTCACTCATAATTTACATGTGACAAAGTTTATATCAGATTGTTTCTATTCAATGATTTGATTGCCAGGGGAACAAAAGAGTCCTATGTGTCTGTTTGTCAATTAGTCGTTATTTATTAATTTTGTTTTTATAAGGAAAATATAAAGTAAAAACGCACTAAGATAAAGGGAGATTGTGGAGAATTAGGCGATAAGAATTGAAACATATCTAGAGTAAAATAAAATAACTGTACGTTGATGTAAAGATTATATCAAATACTCCTCTATGTATTTGATCAATTATAAAGAAAACTTTGTATTGGATCCGTTGATAAATTTTCACTAATGATTTCCCTTCTAAAAAAATACATTAGCTTATTGAAATCAGTTGTTCTGCAACTTCATAAAAACTCAAAAACTCAATTTTAAGAAAAAACAACAACACATATATTAAAACGCACTAAAAAGTAGAAAATTGAAATTTTGCAGAAATTCATATTCAATGATAATACATGAATCAATAAAAAAAAAACAATTAGTTAATAAAATTGTTGTAATTAATTAATTTGGTTATTTATAGGGCAAGGAAATTAGAGCTTGCAGTATTTAGATATAAGGCAGTGATTTTGCGGCTCTTTCCGTGTAAGTATTCTTTATATTTTGCTTGTTCACGAATGTAGACTAGCTTGACTACGTTTTCCCTAATGATTAATATGAACCGCTGAATATTAAATCAATTTTGTAGATAATTTTTCCATATAAAACGTGCATTCTTAGTTTTTGAAGCTTACTTTTAGTAGCTAATACAAAAGAAATCGCATATATATAAATATATATATGTACCCCTTCAAAATAGCGCGGACAAAATAGCGCCAACAAAATGGCGCGGACAAAATAGCGCCGACAAAATAGCGCAGAAAAAAAAATATTTTACTCATTTTGAAAGAAATACTTAAGATATCGTAAAATATGAATAGAGCCAAAATTTTTTGGTCTTTTAATGTTATAATTTTTCAGTCATTTTGCAGGAAACACTTTAGATAAATCATAACATTAAAACAAAATAAGCAAAAATAAGGTAAAATGAATAATTTTAAAATATAGCATTTATTTACATTATAAAAGTATACTTCTAAAACACGCAAGGATACTTGCTAAATTTACACACACAAACACACAAACAAACTTTCACAAAGTTAAATTGTAGGACATGTCACGTAGAAATTCCATCACTGGATTGTTTTCTTACATTGGGTGCTGGCAATATAGTTATGCGTTTTAAACAAAGGTGAAAAGAGGAATGATATATGGAGTAATTTCAGATCTTTCAATATTGAAAAGATAGAGGCATCAACAAAAATGATGCCCAGGACATTAAATTACTAATAATACGGTACTTTTATACACATCATAAGTAAATCCGCGCTATTTTGTCGGCGCTATTTTGACGGGTCACACACACACACACACATATATATATATATATATATATATATATATATATATATATATATATATATATATATATATATATATTTATATATACTGCCAGTGGACTTCTTTTTTTATTTAATAAGTAAATAAGATATACGTTTATTTGTATTGATTTAAAAGTGGTGTATTATAAATTCATGTAGACTTATGTTAAACATTTTATAAATGCCCCTTTTTTAGTCTATATTTGGGATCTTTTGATTTGTTTTTGGCATATCAGATCAGATATAGATTTGCACAGTATTGTGAAAAAATGTGTATTATAAAAAGTTTTTTTTTAACAATGCTTAAATTAGCTCACTCCACCTGTCTGTCTGGTATAGTATAGTACACGTCATTTCTCGGTCTTTTCTGTTCTCGGATCAAGTTTAAAACTTTGCACAATTATTCATTGTCAAAAACAATAAACGAATCGATTAAAAAATTACAGAATTAATTAATAAGTGTTAATTAATTTTTTTTTAAATTAAAAAGATAAATTTTGCAGTAATGAGATATATGGCAGCGATTGTGCGAGTCTGTCCCTTATATAAACTTTGCACTCTAAAAGCTACAACTGCGTATGTATTTTTAATGATAGTATAAGTAATATATTTTCATGAACAACGGTTTGAATAATTCAGACCAAAAGTAGCCATTGCTCCTAAACTTGTCAAGCTACAAAATAAAGATAATTTATATTTTCAACAGTTTAATTTTTTTTTAGATCTAAACGTGACAGACGGACAGAAAGTTTACACTAAAACTAATTTCGTATGCTATATTTCGTGACTCTGTAGACTTCTGTCCTGGAGCGTTTCTAATGGTTTTACTAATGATGATACTCTAATCAAAGGTGAATATATCAAATGGAAAAAGAAAAGACCTTCGTGCGTATGAAACTTTTTGAAAGGCAATAAAATGACATTACTTTTTTTCTTTCAAATAAATTTAAAACATATCATTTTTATTTGATTTTATGGCAAATAAATGTGCAGAATGATCACATTACAGATCGATCTGTAACAACACTTTTGTCAAAATAGGCTGCCCTGCTGTGCTAAACAAAATTCTTTAGCCGTCCGTACCCACTAAATATATGTTTATCTTAGTCTTATATTGTTAATCTTTCTTTATAGCTAATAAACCACACTCAAACAGTCAAGTTAATGCTTTTAATGCTTCATTTAGTAACTGCATCATTGCAGAAAATTCAAGCATATAAAATATACTACATATACTTGTTCGATTGCTAAATTTTGTTCTATATAAAAAGCCCAATAAAATCGATACATTAATAATAGATAACCTGCTTTGGTATCTCACTTTACTTTGCTAAAAAGTCATTTAACTATTTTTTTAATAGCCATCAATAATATTTATTATTTCTTTCACATTAGCAAGGTGTTAAATTATACTTGCAATGCTTAACTTATTATTCGTTAAAAGGAAACGAATTCTTTGTGATCAGCTTAATGATTTTCATTCTTTTTTATATGATGTGGAATATCTCTACAACTATTATGTTGCTATACAGTTTTAGAACTTGATCTATTTACCGATCCGTTGCGATTAAGTCTAGTTCAGCTGATTTCACAATAGGCTCAAATAATATTTTATTAAACTTCCATGATCGCTTAATCTCAAGTGCATGTGAACATAAATTTTGTCGACGATGTGCACAAAATTTCAAGGTAAAAAATATTCTGCAAGGAAATTATTGTTTTTTCGTGTCTCTACAATCTAATTAAATCTAGATATAGAGCCTACAAAATAATATAGACTTGCATACACTAAACCACAATTATATAAATTTAGATTTTTTTCAAAAACATTTTGATTTCAATCTACTTACATCTGTGTAAATCGATGTAATCTAAGTTAATGAATTTATCCGAAACAAGTTTAACCCATCTTATTGCCTGCGGAGATGGGCCTGCAGCACCCACTGCTAGTTGTGAGCTTGTATCTTCCTCGTCTGGTGAGACATACACTCTAAGGATAAAAAAAAGAAATATTCATACAGTCAAAATGCTTTAGGCAAAACGTAAACTAACGTTGGGTTCCTATGAAATTTCGTAGGCCTAAACAGGTTCCTATTACCTCCTAGGCGATCACTAAGAACCAGTTTTGACAGGTTCGCAACCTGACAAACGCAAGTCGCGAAAAACGGCAACCTTTGTATTTATTTTCGGTGTTTTCTCAAAAGGCCGGATTGTTTTAATAGGCCTTACATCATTTACGCTTTCTTTAAGACGTGCTCCAATCGAAAAAAAACAAAAAAAAAACTAATAACATAAAGTCTAAGTCTATTTTTTTTTTTTTGTGAGGAACAGGAATACGGCATTCGTTAGGAAGTTCGCAGAACGCATTTTTATTTCCTGTAGGCCTGAAACCAATGGTATAAAAACATGTTTGCGGTGTCTTATACCGTACATTGCTTGCCATATGATTAATGAATGTAAAAAAAAATAGTAAAACTAACCAAAGATGATATATATATATATACATGGGCGTAGCTAGGATTTTTTTAGGGGGGGGGATTTTTTTCTCCCCTCACCCCCCCCCCTTCCCGTAAAAAAATAAAAAAAATATATGTACGTATGTGTGTGCACATAATTAATCTTTATTACACTCTGACCCTTCTTTCTTTCGGATGACGTTTATTGTACCCTAGAATAGGTTCTTCCTGAAGTTAGTGGGAATATTGTAGACTCCCCCCCTTTTCAGCAATGGGTCTGGGGGAGCGCTGTCAGCTGCGCAAGCGCGTGGCGGAGCTCCGCCGCCAAGCACTATTTCCGGTATTAAAAGCCAACAGAACGCATATTCTGAGGTTTCTACAGTGCATTATCATGCTATTAAAAAGTTTTATTTCAAAAACCTTATGTGCTATTCTTACTGACTTAGATTCTCCCGCGCCGTTCGGCGCATTGGGCTGCAAAAATCTGTCACTGGCAATGTCTGAAGCCTTTTTCCACTTTTTCCGAGGACCTCCATGAAAGTGTGGAGCCAAGTTGTACTAGGATGTCCTTGTTTGCGCTTTCCTCGTAATGGCCTCCATGTCATCGCAACTCTTATTATGCGTAATTTATTTTGTCGGAGAACATGTCCCACAAAACTCATGCGACGCTCTGTCAAAACCTTACTAAGCGGTCGACCCCTAGTTCGGCATAGGATTTCCTTGATTGAGACCCGATCTCTTATATCTGACTCCTAAAATTCGTCTTAGCCATCGTTGTTAAGCCACATTTAGTCTTTTTCAATTTCGGCAGTTGACTATTCACTGCACTTTATTAATGGAGCCCAGCCACTGGTAGAAATTTTTAACCTCTCTTGGCTACGCTCTTGGAATTAGGGGATTAGTTTTATCGTCCAAATGATTTCTGAGGGGTTATAAACTAAAAAATCTGTGGAGTTTTTCTTTAATTTCACAACCCCTTTAGCTAAGCTCGTAGAATTAGGTGACTGTAGTTTGCTTTATAATAAAATTGAAGAAAGAGGTTTTTCAACCTTAAAACTCTATGTATGGGTGTATTTAAACTCAAAACATCAGGAGGGGTTTTAAACTTTTTAAAAAAGCCCCCTGGAGGAGGGGGTTTAAACTCAAAACCCCCCTTGGCTTGGCCACGCTTATAGAATTTTGAGTGTGTCATTTGCTTTTTTAGCGGCCCCCGAAAGGAGAAAAGACGCTATTAGTTTTGTGTGACCTGTCTGTCCGTCCGTCTGTCCCGTTTAGATCTCGTAAACTAGAAAAGTTATTGAAAATCCGACATCACAATATTTTAGACCATTCTAAGTTCTGATGCTAAGGCTAATTTTTCTTTTCTGAAAGTGTAATTTTTTTAAATCACTTATCAAGCAGTTTTTTTCATAAAAATACACCCCTTTTACAAATATTCACTATTAATAGTAACAAACACTTGAGGCTCTTTATTAGGGGAGAAAATTATTTACCATATTTTTAACACATTTATGCAAACGGTTGTAGATTTTTTGTCAATTTTTTTTTCATATATTTGTATTGTTAAGTTATGTAAATTTTGTTATAATAAGTACTATATTTACACACACACAAATATTTATTTTTTTATGCATATAAGTCAGACATAATTTAAAACAACAATTAATAAGTAGTCTTTCTTATGTATGCATATATGTATATATACATGTACACATGGGCGGAGATTCTTGCCCACACAAAGAACGTGATTAGAATGTTTCAGTACAAGGCGACAACCATATCTGGGAGAGCTATATTAATAAACAACTTGGTCATCCCGAAGATAATCTACTTAGCAAATATAGTAGAACCTCCTCCTAACATCAATACCACTATCAGAAATTTTATTTTCAAAAACACAATAAGGAACATAAAACATACAACACTTATACAAGACAAAAAAAGAAGGAGGTATAGGCTTACAAGACATTCACACAAAAATCAAAACACTTAGAATAAAATTTGTAGGGAGAGTAGTAAGGTCTCCCAATAACTTCCCCTTAGTATTATATTATTTTGGACTTAGACTAAACAAACTTCTCCCCATTCAAAACAACACACCCCATCATTTTGGTAACTATACACATCCATTCTACAGATCACTCACAAGACACCTACCCAGCAATGATAACATAACACACCACGACTCAAAAACAATATACACTATACTCAGAGACAAGTTGAAAGAAAACCTAGAAGTTAGAATAAAGTGGGTCAGGGAGTTAGGGGTTAAACCAACCAACTGGACAGACACATTCACGCATTTACACAACAAATACATAACACCCAAAGCACGAGAAGTGACCCCAATAAAAGGAAGACTCTCAACTACAACAGGGTCCAAATGTGCCTGTGTAGTTTGTAACAAAGAAAACCAAAACCCAGAGAAACACTTATTTAGTGAATGTAAGTTGGTTGAGGAAGCAAAAAAAACTTTAGAAGATATTATTGACAAACCTGTGCAAATGTAAATACTGCTATTTTCTTTAATAAAGTACCTAAAGCCATAAATAAAAAACTAAGAGACATCAATGTAATTATTTTATCAGAATATAGAAACCTTATTTGGAATACCTACCTACAAATTGTCTACCATAATAAACTATGTAGTACAGTATTATTAGATCACATTTTAAAGAAAATTATTGAATGCAAAGTGAAACAATATAGCGCTAAATAACAATACCAAGATTGTCCATTAACTTGAAGAAAAGGGAAAATATATATATATATATATGAATATGTGTATGCGAGTGTGTATGGGTGTGTATAGATATATATCCCAAATGATCCTGTTTATATATTTAAAGACCCTGTAACCATATAATTAAAAAAGCTAGTACTCCAAAAAAAACCCCACAAAAAACAGTGATTGCCCCTTGAAATTGACAAGGGTTAAGACAATTCAAGACAGTACACAATCACGAAGGCCACGCCTTGACCTTGTGACTGTAAAGACATTAAACCAAAGTTTTGATCTACAAAGACGAGCGAGTTAGGCAGGAGAAAACGAGAGATCTCATTCAATTAAAATAGAGAATCATCGAAATGGAACATTAGGCCGGCAAGTCAAGGAACGGAAACACAATAAGGAACCAGGAGCAAACACGTGAAAACCCAAGAAAAGGGAAAGAAGAGTAACTCCAAGAAATCAAGAACAAGCATACAAGCGCAGACCTTTACGTTTTATGTAAACACTGTTTTTCTTCTGTTTTTCCTGTATTGAGAATCAGGCAGGACCACATGATATCTAAGCAAACAATTCTTTGTACAAATATGTACTTTTTAACAATTATGTCCATAGTGGCTTCATTACGAATATTGCAAAAATACCACCACTATCCGTATTTTGCATACCTGTGCAGTCTACATACAAATATATTATTTCTTACTACCTTGCAGACGTTTACAGTCTATACAGCTATTGTTCTTCTGTTGTTCTAATATTGAGCATCAACATAACCTCATATCTCAACAAGCTTCAACATTTAATTGTTACTAAATTAGTTTTTTTTTTACATATGTCAAAGTTTTTACTATTGTTAAAAAAAATTCTCCACCACCATTGTCAATATTGCGCATGCTTGTGCAGTCTGCAGAGAAATAATATATTAAAGAGGGGAAGAGGAAAATAAAAAAAGGGGGGAAAAAAGGGGGAAAATATTCAAGAAAAAAAAGTATATATAAACAAACACATATATATATATATATATATATGCATAGAACCTACAGTACGACTCTAATTGGCCCCTGTGACCAAAAAAAAAAAAAGCCACAGAGAAATTGTCTCTGAACAGAAACTCCTGATATACTGACTCTAGCAGACAGGATTTCCACCTTGATGATGAGGAAGTAGTTTTCCAAATCTCAAGGGAGGAAATCAAAAATTGTCATAAAAAGGGAGACAACAAAAGAAACAATATAAATGTTTAAATGCTTATGTTCACATAATTGTGAACACACATAGATGTGTATGCACGTTTGATAGAAGTTAATATAAAGAACTGGGGTAATGTAGCAAAGCACTAGGGAAACAACCATAAGCAATGAAGACAAAGTGGAAAAAAATGTGACTACGATGTTTAAAATGTTTTAATATCATTTAAGTTTCTACTTTCACTTTTTGATTGTTTCTATTTAATTACCTGTTGTCGACATTCTCACCACATATATTTTAAGAAATTTAAATTTCAAAAATATTCATTATATGCTATTGGAAAAAAAAAATAACGCCATATACAAAGCAATTTAAAATGTACCTATATGCATTACTATGTTTTGCAAACATTGTACTTTAAAATGTAACCACTCAATTTGTACGCTTACTAATAAAATATGCATCTTTTTGTTAATTAAAAAAAAAACCAATAAAGAGGCCAATAGCCCAAAAAAGAAGCAATGCCCAAAAAAGAGGCAAAGAAAAGAGGCAAAGGCCCAAGGATTCCTAGGATGTAAACAGCTCGACAACTGAAGTCAAAAGCTAAAAAGCCGAGGTATCAAAAAAAAAATAAAATATATATAGAGAGAGAGAGAATAGTGGGTAGGAGTGCATATATGCATAGGAGTATATGCATACACGTGTGCAGTAATATATATATATATATATATATATATATATATATATATATATATATATATATATATATATATTCATAAATACACTATATATACTTTATATATACTTTTATATTTAAATATATATATATATATTCATAAATACACTATATATACTTTATATATACTTTTATATTTATATATATATATATATATATATATATATATGCCTGCACATCATCAAGGGTCGGCAGACTATTGTGAAATGCACAATTTCCGCAGCCACAGCTGTGACCTACATATTTTGCCACATCAGGGCAAGCATTGTCCGCAGGTGGTCGATTTAGATTTTCTTTTCGCCGTCTGCGTCTTTCATATTATCGCGTGAACTGCAGTGCAGATGTTTCTGTAGAACAACTAACGAAAGAATTATTTTTTTTACGGAAATGTTTAATTCTTGAGGAATAAGAGATTGGCCCTTTACAAAACTATTAGATCAATGAGATATTCATTATAAGACATCAGTTAGGCCAGGTTCACATCTAACTTCACATTCACTTTCACCTATCCTTTGGTCTGCTGGACCGCTGGGGCACCACAAGAGATCTGTTAACCTTTTTTTCTCCATTATTTTCTGTCATTTGTCTTTGCTAGAATTTCATTCTGATAATATTGAAACCTGCCTTTTTACCTGACTGGGTGAACAACTTCGGGGGCCGATTTTGAGTATGTGTTTCCACACAAACTGTCTTTGTAACCTTGTTTTATATTGAAGAGGTATTTTTAGCTTCAAATCCTGCTGGAGGGGGGTTTAAACTCAAACCCCCCCCCCCATGGCTACGCTCATAGCATTTTGAGTGCGTAATTTGCTTTTTTTTATATTGAAGATATGTTTTTTTTTAGCTTCAAACCCCACTAAAGGAGGGTTTAAACTCAAAACTCATGTGTCAAAGTAAAAATATATCTGTGCAAAGTGTAGTTTTAAAAATTAGATCTAGATCAAGATCCTTTTGATATAAACATGGTAAACATGGCCTAGATCCATGAAACAGTAATACTTTCGTAGAGTTGGGAAACTTTTTTTTTGAGTGCCTTAAGTTTGTTTTAGGGCTACTATACATACGTCACGGTTTCAGTTAGTACCCAAGGAACCTTTATGCCAAGTTTTATTAAGATTGGTCAAACGGTTTTGATTTCTATTCGTAACATACATACATACGCCTTACTTTCTTCTTTTTAGTATAGATACTAGCCATTTGTTACCCGCGGCCCACGGGTCTTAATTTCAATATCACTGTCGATATAGTCACTGAGAGTGTTTTGTAAACAACTAAACGAAATAATAATGTTAAAAGTAAAGCAAATGCGTGAATGTAAAAATAGTATGAATGGAGCTGTCAAAATAGCTAATCTACCTAAATCCATTTTTTCAAACAAAACATTTGATTAATATATGAAATGAATATACTTTATTTTGTATGTTCATGTGTTAAAGTATAAAGCAGATACAAGCTTCTATTAAGGCGTTCAGCTTAGACCTAGCCACCTAGAGGCACATGACAGAGCATCATGGCATCGCGCTGTGAAAACTGGCGCACGGGTTGCTGAGGAAAATAGAACAATGCTAGAAGAAGAAAAACGCCAGAGAAGAAAAGCAAGGCCAGTGACACTAGCTCCTGCTGGAATAACCTGCCCAGTGTGCAGCCGAACATTCCGGTCTCACCAGCCACACGAGGAGGCATAAAACCCCAGTGCAAAGCCCTCAGCCCCCTGGATGATAAAGTGGTCATCATCGAACCACGATGGACGAAATAAAATAATTTTTAAAAAGTAGATCTATCATCTCTAAATTAGATATTGAGTTAGAGATAGATCTAGACTAATCTAGAGTTAAATATTGGCTTGGAAAGAGTTCATTCTGCGTGTGCGTGGAGGCTTTGCTCTGCGCATGCGTGACCTTTTTTTGTTAGATGTACGTGACTCATGAATATTAAATGTATGTCAACACGGCTTCGCAGCTATAGCGAACGAATGTATGAAAAATGCTTTAGAAAAACAAATTTGAATGTTAATTTGATTAAAATATGAAATGAAAAGACTATAATTAGTATGTTCATGTGTTAAAGTATAAAACTATCTTTGCGAAGAGAAGTTCTATCATCTTAGAGTTGAATTAGAGTTTTAGACCCAGGAATAGAGAGATGTGTAACATTTCGGTCTTGTCTAATGAAAGAATGTACGTCAGGAATTCTAAATTCGCAAATATAAGGAACGAATTATTTTTTTATGTAAAAATGCTTTTGAAACACAAATTTGAAGGTTAATTTTATTAAACAATGAAATTAATAGACTATATTTTGTATTTTCATGTGTCAAAGTAAAAAACTCTCTGTGCAAAGTGTAGTTTTAAAAATTAGATCTAGATCTAGACCCTTTCGATCTAAACATGGTAAACATGGCCTAGATCAATGAAATACTAATACTTTCATAGAGTTGGGCAACTTTTTTTTCTGGTCTTTATTTTGTTTTAGGGCCACTATACATACGTCACGGTTCCAGTTAGTAACCAAGGAACATTTATGGCAAGTTTTATGAAGATTGGTCAAACGGTTTAGAATTCTATGCGGGACATACACCCATACATACATACATACAATCGCCTTATTTCTGCTTTATAGTATATATATATATAAGGCTTGTCCTTTAATCATAAGGTGAGCAATGTTTCTTATTAAACACCGCAAATTTTTCCTTTAGGCCATTTGTCACAGGCCTAGCGGGGATAGTATACATTTTGCGAAGGCCCTAATTGAATTCTCCATTCCCGTTCCTCACACAACATTTATTTTGGTTTTGTGTTATCTGAATATAAACAAATATCAATTCGATTTTTAATGGCCCCAGTAAGGGGAAAAGCCGCTATTAGGTTTGTGGAAAATGTTCGTCTTTCAGTCTGTCACACTCAGATCTCAAAAACTAGAAGAGAAATGAAAAATCTTATTTAACAATGCGTTGTTGCTTGCAAAGTTTTGGTGCAACGGCTACTTTTGGTTTTCTAAAAGCAAACCGTTTAGTTTATAAAATTAATTATGCAAGCGATTTTTTCATAAAAATACACCGATTCTAAAACAATACATAAATGTAATGGAGTTTATGTTTACAATATGTTAACAAAGAAAAATATATATATTTTTGTATTTTAAGTATCAGTTTGTAGTATATATTTATAAAATGTACAAGAAATGTTCACAACAAATATAAATGTTAGTAAACTGTGATTTTTCTGGTACACTAGGTACTTAAATTAAATGAAAAAATACACCAATTCTGAAGCAATACATAAATGTAAGGGAGACTATGTTTACAATATGTTAACAAAGAAAGATTTTTTTAAATTTTTTAAAATTTTTTCGGTATAACTTAATCAAATATATTTATAAATGTACAATAAATGTTCACAACAATTATAAATATGTTTAATGTTGTTGTTTTTGTAAATAGAAACTAAAATTAAAAGAAAACATTTACGTTTTTCTTATTCACTACTTATGCACTTTGTGTGTAAATGTCACTTACATTTGTTTAAATCGACTTCACATGCAGCAACTACACAGTGCTACAATGTACAGAACGCAGTCGTAACATCTCCTCAAAACAAAATTTAATAATCAGATTTCATTATTTTTTTATTTAGTACCCCATCTGTATAAAAGCCCGTAACTTGTGTGCGTTTTGTCTGTCGGTCTGTCAGTCCGTCACGTTTAAATAAAAAAAATAGTACAAAAGCTACTGTAAATCTGATTTAACTTTTTATGTTCCTTCCAAAACATCGCAATAGTTTAAGTATATATAATAGGTTGTTCCGGTTGTTTTAGTGAAAAACAAATCAATGCCAAAGAATGTTTGGTATTGCTCTTCTAACCTTTATTAATTTAATATTCTTGCTTAAGAAAACAAAAACTCATGATCAATAATAACTTGCTCCGGATTTTTAAAAAATAAATAGCATTTTAACGCTAAATGAAAATCTCTATACTGACTTATATGTCATTACCTATAAAGTTGTTTTGAATATTATTACTTACAACCCCAAATGAATCTTTGAAACATTATTACATATGACAATCAAAACAAAGTCACCAGTTGAATATTCCTTGCAAATAAGCGGGACCTCCCTCTGAGTTTTTTGGTGATAACACAAAATCTCTTTGTAATCTTGTTCAAATTTTAACATTAATCGTTTATTTGGTTTCTTTTGAATGTAGAGAAATAACTGTGCAACAAAATATCATTCCTTGCTCTCTCTTTCTCTCTCGAAAATAAAAAAAGACTAGATCTATCTTAAATTTCATGCGATTCCGTACGACAGCTTAAGAGATTTCTTGATCACTCAGTATATCAGTGGTAACTTAGAAATATCTAGTAGATTAATAAAAGCTTTAGGCAAATAACATTACATAATTATTGTACATCAAGTTAATGCTTGAAATTCTAGTTATAAAATGTTTTCTGCGTTGACTAGTTCGTTGTTTATTTTTTCAAGATACTTTGTTGTTGTTTTTTAGTGCAAAATTTTGTTCGAAACCAAAGAAGAGTATAGTAAAAGAGCGATACAAAATCATACATAGCTTGGGGTAATGTAATAGCTACAGCAGTGATATATAAATATTTATTTATTTTATTGTTTGTTCGTATACTTACTCAAATTGAATCATGTCAATGTTGTAGGCATTATAAATTGTATTGACAGGATCCCACTCTCCAGTTATATTGTAAAAACCATCTTTGTACCACCATAAATTTCGAACAGCATTGGCAGCACCACCAAATCCACTGGCAGTATTAGAACAATCAATAGGAATGACTCCACCCTAAAAAATGTTGAATATTAATAATTATTAGTTTCATATGGGACTCGTGGCTCATATCTAAATATTTTTTTATATATTTTTATTGTATTTAAAATTCAACTCCAAATTGCCAATCAATAACATATTTATTTTTTATAAGTTCTCATAGAATTTCAATATGGCGAGGTAGCCCAGATGCCGCTTGGCTACCACGATTACTTCATATCAGGCCATTGCATTCGGAATGCGACTTGCCTTCCCACAATTTTTTTTTTCGTTATTCGTTTTATTGTCCAAATTCAAAAACTTTCTACATTTTTAACCCTTTACAAAAAAAAAAAAGAAATCTCTTTACCTTCATGTCCCACTTCCATTCACCGAGATGTATTTTTTTGGCTGGAATCTCAGGTGTTCCTTTTGTCATAGATGGCACCGACATAAAAATCTGCTTTATTTTATACTTCTGATATAAGGCTTTCACTGAAACTGTAAGGTAATCAGGCAATCAGCTATTGCTACATAACGCTACTATGCGAATTACTTGTTGTTTTCATATTTTCAAAACATTCTAAGAAGTCTAAATTATAGTCATAATATTAGACTTAGTAGGTTAAGCACGCGTTCAGCCTGTGTATAGTTGCTATGTATGTAAATGTAAATTTCACATAATAACTGATATTCTGATATACGTTTTTAATCAAATCAGCCATACCTTTGTTGTTCAATTTTACGTTTTTGTATTAAAATAATAACCAAAATAAAACAAAATTCGTTAAGAACTTTAAAAATAGCATAATTATAGATATATCTTTATTTAGCATTTATTGTCATCAGTAAATTAACTCTTATCACTTTTAAACATTAAAATTCTACGCCAGACGAGTGTCAAAATTAGGACACAAAATAGATCTAATAATGGGCTTTGTTGCTGCACATACAAATTATATGTGTGTCAGACGCGAATTACCCAAATTTTCAGTAAAATAAATTACAAAAGTCATTTCTCTTCAGAAGCAGTTACGAAAGTTATATAAATATAAAACCACAGACCTATATATACGTATTTGCTCTCTATTTACGATTTATTTAGGTAGGTGCTGTTTTTCTATTACACACCAAGCATCAGATTTTAGAAAAACCCAGGTTCGTTTTTTTTTTTTTTTTGTGTAACGCTATTCGCTAATACCGTATAGATCTAAATAACATCTGTTTATTAGTATAATTAAATCTTTATATTAAAATCTGTATGAATGCATTGGTAACATAGTAGTGTGACGGACCTCGTGTATGACGTGTATGAGTGGCTCATTAGATGTCTAGGGGATGATTATTTTTGAGTTGCCACACACTGGTCCATCAGAGATAAATCGGGAGCAGACACGCAGCGAGACAAACAACGAAGAAAGATACAAATAATGTAAAATGAAAGAATATTTATTTACATAAATGTACAAGGTAGAATAAAATGGGGAGGGATTTGCATCTATCTCTTTAGCTATACTGTATCATCATACTAAGTACTTAATTAGAGAGTATGTCACTTTTGTCCTCTGAACTTAGCTGGTTGTCCTACTGATGTCGCAGCTGGCTGTGTTCCTGGCTGGAGGTCTTGCAGCTGGAGGTGGCGCTCTAGCGGGTAGAGGGTCGCGGTGATACAGTTCTTGTGGAGTCTCAATCCAAAGTTCTGATATCTGTAGTGGGCACAATAGGGCGGGTGGCCGACTACCGTGGACACAAGTGTGCTGCGGCAGAGCTGATCTGCCTTGGGCAGCGTCGTTAGCAGGGTATGAGTTACTGAGATTTGGCGAAGCTATGACGTCTCGCACAGACACGTGGTTTATAGGAACGTCGAGCCTAATAGGTTGACAAGCGGACTGTCAAATAGGCAGGCAAGTAGAGCCGATAGCGCCAAGTAGTAGAGCCAAATGGGCAGGAAGGCCAATAGGCAATTAAGTAGTGTCAAGTGGGCAGATGACACTGGATAGTAGATCCAAATAAATAGGCAGACACCAGAGGGAGGCTGCGGATAAACAAAGACAAGTTAGGACATGTCTCTCATGCATCTTATCGATGCCCTCGACTGAGGTGCATTCGTCAGATTGGTAAAATTGCTTTTGAGTACAATGTGGAGATATAAACAAGCTAATTAAGATGGAACTGTGATTAAGTTCGGCTTACCACCAGGTATTCCTCTAAAAGTGAGAATAAGTGATTAGTCCAGACTCGACGTTCAGCGAGAAGGATAAATGATAGAGTGAGTCTAGCTCGCCTTAGTGTAGCTTATAAAGATCCGGAAGAGGCGATAGACTAAGGACTATCTCTCACGTGGGTTAATCTGACTCGGGACGGAAGTCGCACCTTGGAATGTCACGAGGCGTGTCGATACGAGTAATCTCCTTGATCAAAGAGAGACGTGGGTAGGGGTGGAAGAAAGAATGAAGTATGTACCAGCCCATGTGGTGTCGACCGTGAAAGTCGGACGTCCGGCGCCTAAGACCGTTTGTTTGATCTTTATCCCGGTCATGGGAGATAAGTGAAAAGTCCTGGCCTAATTGTCCCCAAGGTGGTGGACCCAGTCTAGTGAGAAGAGGAAAGGTGGGGTTAGTGATGAAATTGGGGTTAAACGTAAGAAATAATTAAAATAAAATAAATAAATAATAATAATTAATAATTTGCTGTGATAAAATTGAGCGACATTGTCAGTTCACGCCATTCACGGTTCTGCGTATACCGTAGGCGTAGTTATATCACCACGTGTGATTCATGAAACATTCAAATAAATAGTAAACACTGCACTCATCATTAATCTTCGGATTTAATCACATTGTCACTAAGTAAACACTATATTTAGATCTACATTTCAGATCGAATCTAGATTAGAAATCTACATTCTATCTTGAAACTAGATTGTCACTAGTCTAGATCTAGCTCTACCTGACTTAAGTTTATTAATTATGATAGGCCTACATCTACTATCTAGATTATTCTATATAGAGTCTATATCTAGATTTAGAAAAATTCAATAGCTAGTCTAGATCATACTCAGTAGATCTACTATCTATACAATATTGAATATACTTCTACTTATAGATCTACATCTACTTTTCAACGTCAAGACCTAATATACAAATATAATTATAATAAGGCTTGACATCGAGTGCGAAGATTAATGAGGAATGCAATATTTCCCATGGAAACGCAGCCCGATTTGTGACCTACATATTTTCCCACAACCAGGGCAAGCATAACCATTGTCCGCCTATGGTCGATTAAGATTTTCTTTTCGCCTAGAATTACAGTCTAGAGTAAATTCTGATTATCTTAGATTCTATTTCTACTATAGATAACCTAGATATATATTCTAGAAGTAGATATATACTGATTCTATATTTACAATTCGAATTCAACTTGAATATTTATGATTATATAGATTACAGATTATACCTAGATTTTATAGATCTATGACTATTATGACAAGTTCCATGGCATGTGTGAGATGAATTTTTCAAAGCAACTATAATTAATGAACTTTATCTAAAACAAGTTCATTCATATATTCACATGCGATTTTTTTATATTTATATTTATAAGCTTAGTATTATTTTGGACCAATTTCTCACAACGCCTGATAAGAGAAATCAGGTATAAACATCAGGAGAAAACACGACCCCTTAATGCAAGAAAACATTAAGTAATTAAAACAGACACAAAAATAGACAGTGAGATTCATAAGAAACTAATATTCACAATTGATTACAATAACAACTTTATATATATAAAAACACCTTTTAAAAAAATCATTAAAAGTTTTAAAATCACAAACATTTTTATTTCTACAATTATTTTTCTGTGTGAAATTGTGTATCGGAAAATGCCGGGTACTTGAAGTAAGCTAGTCCTAAAAAAAAATACACAGATCTTGGTAAAAGACTCGTCAAATAAAGTACTCTAAATGTGTAGTTTCAGGCGCTTGTTTCAGGTCTTTTCTTTCTATAACCTCTATCGGGTTTTAGCCCAACTACCCGTACTTTTGTGCAGATTTTTTTCTCTATCAGGCACACTTAAAATTATAGCATAATAATGTCAGTTTAATTTAAAAAGGGAACTGAAAAATGCAAAGATATATAAGGAAAAATGTATTTCCGGCCCAATTTATAATTCTAGTTTTAAACCAAAGAAACGAAACGAATAAGCGCAACAAAGCCCATTAGTAAATTACTATTATTACCCTATAGAATTAAAGATTTAGATTAATGTAGATCTTTTTAATACTTTAGACTAGGCATAGCTTACAATAAATAGATCTAAATTATGAACCCATATAATAGCTAGCTTGAACTAGATTTGGTCCTATAAATAGATCTACAACTAAAACTCATCACTAGGCATAGCTTACAATAAATAGATTTTACCAAATATGCAATAATGGGACATATTTCTGTCAACCCTAAAGAAAACAAGATTACAAGGAGAGTTTGTGTTATCAAACAAACTTAGCGGCGGCCCCTACGGAGTTGCCCCATGAATAAGAAATATTCAAGCCATGTTCTTATTTTACCTGAAAAAAAAGTCGAAACGAAATGACAACAGATATAGTCCTAGATCTATCAAAACATGAGCTACAATTAAATTCTTTTAAAATGTGAATTATATCATTAATATTTACATACAATTTGCATTCCAAACCTCGCAAATCGATAATGAAACAATAAGAAGATTGATTTTGTTAATTTGTTATTCTTTAAGAAGGAAACAGAACAATCTATCCTATACTATATATCATCCATCATGGTTTTCAAACAAATTATTTATCAAAACTAAGAATTATGGTAATTCTATTAATAAAGTCGTTCTGAATAACGTCAGAGGGGAGAAAATATTTCCACTTACGCCACAAGGCTTTGATAGACTAAGAAATTTCTTTGTAAACAAGGGAGATTTTTTAATTAATCACGTGGGCTAATAAACTTTTGCGCATAATTTCTTATAGCACTTATGTGTAAAAATGAGTGGGAAAATACATCTGGCATAGTTATCAAACACACCAATAGCCGAGTGAGGAATCAAGGTACTTTTACTAATGAAATCGTTCGGAATGACGTCATAGGGGAAAAATCTGTCCATTTATGTCACACGGCTTATTTAGACTAAAGCATTTCTTTGTAAAGGAAAAAGTTTTAATGAAATACGAGAACAGTAGTATAGCTAGGATGGGAAGAGGAGGGGTCCAATCTCGAAAGTTTATTTCATTATCATTATTGCTGAGAATTTTGAAATAAAAGAGTCATACATTGGTTACTTTGAAATTGAGAAGCCAGATGCATAATAACGAAGAAATTGTTCTGAAAACTCTTAAAGACGTTGGACTGGAGTTTGATCTGTGCAGAGGTCAAATCTATGACAACGCAACCACAATGAGTGGCCGTCTGTCTGGTCTGCAGAAACTTCTCTTAAACATAAATCCAAAGGAAACATTTCTGAACTGTGATAATCCCTCTCTAAACTTTGCAGCTCTTCGTTCAAATGATATATATCCAGAAAGTGTCACCTATTTTTTTTTAACTGCACATGAATTTTTCATTTTTTTTCCAATTCACCCCAGAGAAGGGCCAGACTGAAAGAAGCTAGAGTCGGGAATTTAAAAAAAAAGGAGAGTAAAACAAGGTGGTCCTTAAGATAAGAAGCTACGTCGACAGTTTCCTTGCTTCTTGACAAAATCATCAAACTGTTGGAGAAACATTTAGAATCAACAACTGAAAGAATGGACAATAGAAGCAGCGCATAGAATCTTCTTCATGCAGTGGAAAAAATTGAATTATTTTTCTTATCTGGAATTCTGGTCAAATATCTTGCGCCCAATCCATATAGTTCAGAAAAAAACTACCAAAGTCTGGACTGCACATACGGGAAGCTGCTGATGAGATTAAGATTTTTTCATGCTTTTGTTTAAAATGTCCCTCTGTCACACACAGATCTCAAAAACTAGAAGAGAAATGAAAAATATTATTTCACCATGCGGTGTGGCTTGCACAGTTTAGATGCAAGGTTACATTTTGTTTTCTAAAAGCAAACCGTTTTGTTTTTAAAATTAATTATGCAAGTGATTTTTTTTTTCATAAAAATACACCACTTCTAAAACAATACATAAATGTTAGGGAGATTATGTAAACAATATGTAATCGTTGAGGGATAATTTTTTTTTATTTTCAGTATCACTTATCACAGTATCACTTATTCACATTTATCTGTAAAGTATACACAAAATGCTCACAACAAAATAATTATTAATTAACTGTGCTTTTCTGGTACACTAGCTGCTAAAATTAAAAGAAAACATTTATGTTTGTTTATAAAGACTAAAAATGAACATTTCTTTTAAAGAATTCATTCCATATGACGTCAAAGGAAAAAAATCTTTTACGTCACACGGCCTAGTTAGACTAAAAATGTCTTTAACAATACGAGACGTTGGCGAGCTTTAATAAACTAGTGCACCGAGTTCTTAAGTACATTTGATTTAAAGAATTCATTCCATGTGACGTAAAAGAAAAAAAATACAAGACGTCACACAGCCTTTTATATAGTTAGACTAAAAATGTCTTTATTACACGAGAGAGAGAGAGCTAACGAGGGTACATAGATATGGAGGAAACTGAGTTCTTAGTTCTTATAGTATTTCATTTAAAGATGTGTGACATATATATATATATATATATATATATATATATATATATATATATATTTGTGCAGTTTGTCCGTCAGTTTGTCTGTCCGTCATGTTTATATCGACAAAAAAGAAGACTTAAAGCTATTGAAATCTGGTTAACCTTTAATTTTCCTTCAAAAACATAGAAATAGTTTTAAGTATTTATTATAGATTGTTCCGGATGTTTATATATATATATATATATATATATATATATATATATATATATATATATATATATAGAGAGAGAGAGAGAGAGAGAGAGAGAGAGAGAGAGAGAGAGAGAGAGAGAAATAGAGAGAATCTCAGATAAATCAAATACCGTTAATTAAATTTTTTGGATGATCTAGTATAAAAATTATATCTACCACAGCCTTATGGAGAGATTTTCATACCGTACTTTGGTGTTAGGAAGTTTTTAAATCCGGAACATAATATTAAACTAAATTTAAGTAAATTTAGATTTTGTAACGTTTAAGCAAGAAAATTAATTGTAGTATAAGATAGAAGTGCGATTTAAAATAAATAGAGTTAAAATGTTTTTCATAAAAATCCGGAACAACCAATTTTTGTAAATGAGAAGAAGATTATTTTTTTATTTGTTAGAAGAGGGATTTCAAACAGTTATTTGGCGTTAGTGGATTTTTCTAATAAATTTCGGAACAATTTTGGCGACGATTTGTAAGATTATTAATGTCATGTTTCAAAACTAAATCCGAACATTCTTTACCGATTAAAAAAACGATTTCTATGTTTCAGCAAGAAAATTAAATGTAAAATAAGTCTAACAAAACTAATTTCGGCTTTCCCCTTACAGGGGCCACTAAAAATGATTTTTAATAATCGTTTCTAGTAAATTACTTTCTTATTTTAAAATCCTGAACAACCTATTGTCGATACTTTTGAAAAAAAAGTCATTTGACATACATTTGTTTTAATTTGAAAATACGGAACGATTTGATATCGATAATTAAACTATAGTAACGTATTTTCAAAGCATATAAGTGTAATGTAAGTCAATGATGCGATTTCAAACAATCATTTCACATAATTTATTTTTTATATAACAATTTCAAGAACAACTTTATAGTTAATGAAATATAAGCCCGTAAGGAGATTTTCATTTAGCATTTATATGCTATTTACATTAAAAAAAACGGAACACCATATGATTGATCAAGTGTTTTGCAACCTTTAAGCATGGAAACTAAATATGATATAAGATAGAAGAGCAAACAGACATTCGTTGACATTGATTTGTTTTCACAAAACCATCCGTAACAATCTATTATAGATAGTTAAAATTATAGAGATGTTTCTAAAGGAACATTAAAGGTTAAATCAGATTTTCAATTGCTTTTAGTGTTGTTTTTTTTATCTAAACGTGACGTACAGACCGACCAACAGACAAAATGCACAAAAATAAGAGGCTTTTATCCTGATGGGGCACTAAACAAAAATAAATAAAATCTGCTTATTTATAATTTTTTAAGGAATTAGTTTGATATGATATCATATTGCGACGTTACGCTACTGCACTAAAGTCCATGCATAAAAATTCCATTTTAAAAAATGTGCGTGATATTTACATACAAAGTACATTATTAGACTTTATAAACAAACATAAATGTTTTCTTTTGATTTTAGCAGCTAGTTGACCAGAAAAAACACCTTTTACTATTATTTATATTTGTTGTAAACATTTCTTGTACATTTATAATATATTTGACTTAGTCATACTGTAAATATATGGAAATCTTTGTTAGCATATTGTAACGTTGACTCCCTTACATTTACGTAATTGTTTTAGAATTGGTGTATTTTTATGAAAAAATCGCTTGCATAATTAATTTTATAAATTAAACGGTTTGCTTTTAGAAAACGAAAAGTATACTTTTCAAGCCGCATCGCATGGTAAAAAAATATTTTTCATATCTCTTCTGAGTGTGACAGACGAACAGACGGACATTTTGCACAAACCTAATAGCGGCTTTTCCCCTTACGGGAGCCGCTAAAAATGATACAAATTATTACATTTCTTTCTTTCTTTTTTTATGTTTATTGGAAATGCTTTTTCCATCAGGCTGTCATATCAACAACGTGCACTGCCTTCACGAATACAACTTAAGCATGTCTAGAAAACCTTGTCGCTGGAGCACTGAGCTAGTGAACATTCTTTGACCATATCTTTTAACTTTAGTTTGTACAATGTTTACAGCTCTTTAATAAAAGTGTTTTCTTAGTTATTTTATGTTATAAAGTCCTTTCATACGAAAACTTATTTTCAAACATTAACCCCACTTTCCTTCTTTTTGAAGGTTAATTCACGTCCTATAACCGACGAGTGACAAACTTAGCCGTGTTGTCATGTCATAGGTCATTATGTGTTTCCAACAGGATATCACGGAATTCGGTATGTTGTTGTTGTTTTTTTATTTGTTGTAAGTACAATACTTTATATAGAGAAGGCAACGAGGAAACAGTTCTTTTGTTTGTGATGGTCTGCATAAAATGTTATGTCACTATTATATTTCTTTTTTGTTAAAAATATTACAGTATATATTTTCTACTTTATTTACAGTTCTTATTCTGGAACAGTGTAGGCATTGTAAAAACTGAATTCGCAAAAGGGGCGGTCTTATTCTGTACTGTTTTGTAACAATGAATAGGGCGGTATAAACAAAAGTAGGGTACTTCAAAAAGAAAGATAATGTTGTGGGTTTATCATTTTAAATAATTTAAAGATTGTGACAGGATTCTGCAAGTCCTAAACGATTTAGAAAGCGATTACTGGCCCATCCTAATCACGATAACTCTCTAAGAGGCTAGAGGTGTAAAAGGTCCCACGGAAATGGAGCTGTGCCAAAGCCATCTGGTCAGCCTACAAGGCAGAAGTCGACGTTGCCGTATCGAACCTCGGTGGAAAAAAAAAACGAATGGCTCCGGCGTCAGACAAAATTTCTTCTGATATTAAAAAGCACAGTGGAGTCAAAACAAGGGATAAACTCCTGGAGTTTATGTATCGGACCTGGGTAGAGGCAAGACTGCCAAGGGCCTGGAAATGTTCTACCAATGCTTCAATCCTTAAGAAAGGCATAGACGCGACTAACGTGTAGTCCTACATACCAATTTCACTGCACCTCATCTGTTGACAAAATTTCCAAACATATGGTTTCGAACGACTTGTGTGGTGCTTTGATAGTGCCGGTATTCTGGCACCAGAGCTCACAGACTTTAGGGCAGGCTTGAGCCCTACAGACAAGGTCCCTATATTCGCACAGAAGTTGGTCGATGGGTACCAGAGGTCCGAGATCACGTTGGCAGTATTTATCGACCTAAAGCAGGCTTAAGATCTAGCATGGCCTTGCCTTAATCTCAAACTTAGAGCCATGGGTATACTTGGCCGGAACTGGCCGGAACTATAAGTCTATCAAAGTATTCCTTATAAAGAGGAGCACACAAAGTTTCAACACTCTCAGAACGGGTTAAAAGAAAGGTCAAAGGTTCCACCCTATCGTGCACACTTTTAAAGGCCTACATGAACGACTTGCTCAGCCTCCTTCTTCAACTGGGAAGAAAGCTGACCAACTTCATCTAAGCAGACTTCCATACCATCTCTCTGTATTGTGAAAAACTACAGATAAATGTGGCCAAATCAACCTGATCCCTGTTCAGACTATGGATCGACAATTAAGGCCTTGTTCTAGCTCCAACTCGGTGGGCTGTGACTCCAACATGAAAATACGCCAAAATATATAGGGTTCACCCTAGATAGAAAATGAGTAATGTACCAGTACATTCAGGACGTTGAAAGAAAGGCCAGCGGAGAAGCAAACGCTTCTCGGAAAGCTAACAAGCACAAATCGAGGTGCAATAGCTGACATTTTATGCGCACTGTACCTAGGAGCCGTCTGATCACAAATTGAGTACAGCTATATGCGCATGAAAGAAGGCTCTTGACCGTGTGCAAGCTCAGACTGTAAAGTTTATTAGCGGCACCTTTGATAAAAGCCCAAGAAACGCCGCAGAAATATTTAGTAATATGGCTCTCTTACATTTAAGGAGAGAAAGAAGGCGGTACTGATTGCCTACGAGCGCTATATAAGGGGCGACGCACGGCTACCCATATACATATTAGTAAGGCAGTGGAGAGAAAAGAACAATATTAAAATGCGGTCTTTTTTTTACACATAGCGGCCAATTAGTCAGAACAAGGCTGCACTCTCCACTGACCTGGTACCTATTAAACGATTTAGTGCACGCCCTCGTGGAGATTTCCCACACCAAATAAACAGGACGGAGCCATCAATGGACACAAACCACCTGTTATACTTAAGCAGATGGCATCAACCACACTAAAGGCCTACCCATCAGATACCATCTATTGCTACACTGATGGGTCGGTGATGAAGTACCCCGCGAGATCCTAATAGTCTACCCGGACAGGACTGGCTATGACAAACTGTCTGATCCATGCGACTTCGTTGAATGCTGCATGGAGGCTTAATTGACAGGGATAACTAGGAGGTTCGAGGCTATCAGAGACCGAATGTTCAACTGTTACCCCTTGTCCCTCAACAAAAAAAAAAATAAACCAGAGGAAAACTATAGTATATATATATACCTTGAGGAGGAACAGATGAAGACATTAAACGTCGTATAAATCTAGCGCGTCAGACATTTACACACCTAAAACCAACCTGGAAATCTCCCCACATCTCTAACAAGACTAAAATAAGAATCTTTAACTCTATTGTCAAGGCGATCCTACTTTATGCATGAACGTAGCCAGGGGGGGGGGGGGGTTGGGGTTCAACCTCCCCCACCACCGAAATGAGGGGGGATCGGAATTTAGTGACTGATTTTTTGCTTTGATTTTGTTTATTTTAGGTAAGATTTTAATACTAAGCCTTCACTTGCTCCGGCACAACCAATGGGATTTTGACTTTAAAACCCCCTAATAAGGGGTTTTGAGTTTAAAACCCCCTACCAGGGGGGATTTGAGTTTAAAAAAACCTACCAGGGGGGTTCGTGTTTAAAACCCCCTACCAGGGGGGTTGAATTTAAAAACCCCTACCAAGGGGGTTGGAGTTTAAAACCCCCTACCAGGGGTTTTCACAGTTAAATCCCCCTTTTCTATAAAACAAAACAAAAAAAATGCAAACGACAATCCCCAAATTCCAAGAGCACAGTTAAGTAAGATTTTGTTTTTAAAACCCCCTCCAAAATTTACGATAAACCCCCTCTTCAATGTGAAAAAAAGCAAATTACACACTCAAAATTCTATGAGCGTAGCCAAAGGGGTTTTGAGTTTAAACCCCCCGCCAGCGGGGTTTGAAGCTAAAAATTACATCTTCAGTGTAAGAAAAAAAGCAAATTTCGCACTCAAAATGTTATGAGCAATACCAAAAGGGGTTTTGAGTTTAAACCCCCCTTCAGAGAGGTTTGATGCTAAAAAATACATCTTCAATATAAAAAAAGCAAATTACACACTAAAATTATTTGAGCGTATCCAATCCAATTGGTTTTTTTTAGTTTAAACCCCTCTCCTACAGATGGCTTTTTTAAAAGTTGAAAACCCCTCCAGGTGGTTTTGAGTTTAAGATCCCCCTACAGAGCATTTTGAGGTGGAAATCCTCTATCTTCAATATTATTCTAAAGAAAACTACAGTTACTAAATTCTATTACGGTAGCTAAATGGGGGTTTGAATTAAAAAAAAAACCCTAACAGATGATTTTGAAGATAAATCTTCTCTTTTCGATATAAAATCTAAAGCAAACTACAGTCACTTAATTTCAAGAGCGTATTCAAGATAGGTTACACATTTCTACCAGTGGCGGGGACTCCATTAATATAGTGCAGTGAACAGTCATCTGCCGAAATTGAAAAAGACTAAATGTGGCTCAACAAAGATGGCTAAGACAGATTTTAGGAGTCATTTATAGAGATATGGTCTAAATCAAGGAAATCCTATGCGACGCGGGAGGGTCTAAGTCAGTAAGAATAGCACATTAGGTTTTTGAAATAAAAATTTTTAATAGCAGGAAAATGCACTGCAGATACCTCAGAATATGCATCTTGTTGGTTTATCTTTGTGTCTTTCTGAGTATTTTATTAAGTTTTGTTTTGGTATTTGAAGATTATGGTTCAGTGTTTTATGTATAATTGCTACATTACTTTTGCGTCTTCTGTCCTGAAGGCTTTCTAAATTTAGTGATTTAACTAAAGGTATTACTCTAGTTAAATGTGAATATTCGTTTGTTATGAATCGCACTGCTCTATTTTGTGTCTGTTCCAGTTTCTTAATGTTTTCTTGAGTTGAGGGGTCCCAAACAGAGGATGCATATTCTATTTGTATAAAAAAAAATCCATTTTCAGACAAGCTGTTATGGTAGTGATGTGGCATAATGGGGAGTTTAACTATTTTTGAGTAATTGTAGAGACATGAGTGATCCCCCCTAAGAAGGTTATATAAGGCAAAGGTTCTCAAACGTTTTTTTTTACCTCTTTACAAAAACTTGCCCACATACCCCTAAGTGATAAAGCTACATAAATGCATAATATATAAGTTAGTTCGTCAAATAATAGTACGTAATAGACATATGAAAAAACAGTGAAGGGCAAGTTATTAAAACTATACGATCTGATAAACTAGCTTTTAGCGAAGAAGTTATTTTAATTGTATACAATTTAGATATTTATGCGTACCCCTTTCGGTCGTCTCACGGACCCCTAGGAGACTACGGACCGTAATTCGAGAACCACTGATATAAGGCCATGTAAATTGTGTATAGTTGCCACTTGCTCCTGAGTTACCAGCTTGACCACTGGACTGTGTTGTGAACTGTATATATTTTTTCTGTTAGTCAATGGTCGTGTGTCATTGGGTACTCGGTAGAAGTGTGCCCTGCACTGGAGATCTTCGGGTAAGTATATCTTTAATCATTATTGTATTGTATATATTCTCATTAATGGACCTCATTCACCAATCGTAAACAAACAACATTTAGTCACGTGATCTTATTGATAAAACAACGGAAAAAAACTGTCACGTGACAACCATCATGAATTAAACATTAGATCGTAAATTATATAAAAGAGCACCACGTGGCTAAATGTTGTTTGTTTACGATCGGTGAATGAGGTCCATTAGTAGATATAGCCTCAAATAATTTCCTGGTAGTGTATTTTAACCCTGATGATTTTCATCTTGGGGTATTCCCAAATGTGACGTATTGTCTAGCCTGTGTTTGTGATGAATTCAAATTAGTTTTGAATCTCCGATAGGTTTTACCGAACGTATGACTGGATATGTGTTGACCTGAGACCTTAGAGTAGCTAAATGTGTTGACCTGAAGCCTGTGACAAAAGAAGTTGTTTTTTCTACAATGATGTGTGATTTCCGAACGAGACGTTAGATTGCCTTATGGCAGGGGTTCTCAACCTGTGGGTCGCGACCCCTTATGGCGTCGAATGACCATTTGCCAGGGTCGTCTAAGACCATCATAAAATTGGGGGGGGGGGGGGATTGGCACAATTTCTTATCGGAAGTTGTTTTTTTTTTCTTATGTGTTGTAACATTTTTGCACCAGAGTGGATATAGATTTATATTTTCAATTGAGCTGATGAGACACTACTCAAATAGCATTATTACCAAATAATATTAGAAACGATCATCAAGTTTCAATAATAAAAAGTGGCGGTGACGAATATAAACACGTATGTCCAGAAACGATACAGGGGGCCCTTTTAGTGAATGTAACATCCTTATTTGATAGTAGACATGTTTTTTTATTTGTTCTTCTTTGTGTTTCTTTTTTTTATAATTGTCATTCAAAAATACAGGGTGCGTCAAAAAAATGTATACGCACTTTGAACTGTCATAGACAATTGATTTCCCGTTCTACAAGGTTAAATTTCTGTGAGAAAGTAATGTTATGCTTCTTCAACAAGTTGCAGCAGTGGCAAGGAAGTAACTGCAACATGGGGACGTGCGTTTGAGTTTTGAAGAGCGGAAGCAGATAATTAAGTGCTACTGGATGTTTGAGAATGTTGCTGCGGTTCGAAGACAGTGGAGACGTGAGAATGGTACAGAACCACCTTCAAGGTTAACAATTACACGTCTACAAGACAAATTTGAAATTCATGGAACAGTGTGTGATGTGCATAAAGGTCGATCAGGACGACCTTGTACAGCTACAAGTGATGAGTCCACAACTGCGGTTTTGGAACTGTTTCAGCGTTCACCTCAAAAATCGTCAAGGCAAGCGGCACGTGAGAGTAATGTAAGTGCTAGTAGTGTGCTACGCATTCTGAGGAAAGGCAAGTTTCATGTCTACATTTCAAGGCTGGTGCAACAGCTAAGTGACGACGATCCAGATCGAAAGTTAGAATTTTGTGAATGGGTTCAGGAGAGGGTGAGACGTGAACCGGGATTTATGGGTAGCATAATTTGGTCGGAGGAAACCCAATTCAAACTCAATGGAACTGTCAATATGCACAATTGTGTGTACTGGACTGAAGATAATCCTCGCATTACAGTTGAAAAGGCTGTGAAATTGCCTGGTGTAAATGCGTGGTGTGGTTTGTCTGCAAGGGGACTCATTGGGCCTTTCCGCTATGAAGGTACTGTTAATGGAGAAACATACCTAACAATGCTTGCTGACTCCATATAAATTGTCTATGACAGTTTAAAGAGTGTATACATTTTTTGACGCACCCTGTAGATGTAGCAGACCACATCTTTGTTGTTGCAAAATACATTTTTATTTAACAAATGAATGTTCAGTCTATCAATGCATCGAAACACCAATGCGGGATCAAACATTTCTTTGGTGAAGATCTAATCACGTCGTGAAGAAAATTCTATTAACAATACGCCATCGTATTATAATCAATGGAAATACATTCATTGTGGAACAACTCATGAACACGGACTTGGAACAAAAGAAAGGTAATAAAAGAAAAGTGAATGACAATTTTTTTAAATTTTTTTTTTGCGGTAGAGTTTAAGCAGAAACCCCGATGCAACATTTGTAATGAAGTTCTCTCTGCCGTATGTATGGAGGTTGAACAAACGTCCGAAATTTGATGATTACGACATACAGTAGTTTAGTTTAGACTCGGATGGCAAGTACCATAATTGAAACATTGACACTATTTACAGGAGATTAGTTGACATGTCTTCTGATATTAAAGAAATGATATCTGCTTTTTTTACAATATTTAGCATCCAGCTTGATGAATCCACAGGCTTTGTAAATTGTGAACAATTACTAGTTCCGGTATATTTAAGATATATACACAATGGCGATTTTAAAGATTAGTTTCAATGCAAAACTATATTAACGACCTCTACAGGGCGTGATGTAATTGACAAAGTTGGTTAAATTGGAAAAAGTAAAAGACTTCTTGGAAAAATACTTGTGGCATCTGAACAGGTGTATGCTTGGATGTCGGTCTGGAGGTTCTATGTTTGGTACAGAATGAGTCACCACAAGAATTCATCCTAACTCATTGTATGATTCATCGACATATATTAGCAACGGCAATAGCAATGCATCTAAATATTTCTCTTCAATGTCAGTTACAAAACTCTGGATCAATAGTTTGCAGTCATTCTGTTCTAGATGAGATTTTTTTCTAGACTTCCTTTTCCATTTCCAGCATTTAATGTGTATGAAACAGTTATCAAGTCTAAATACAGAAATAAATGCAGAAAATGTGAATTCCTATTCTAGTGAAATAAAAAGAAGCTCAACCTTCGCTCTAACTTTGGCGTGTTTGTTATTACTGTCGCAATGTTTTCCATGTTAAGTAATACTTTTTAAATTGTAAATTATATATGTTACGTGTATATTATAAACACGCAATAGAAAAATCAACAAATGAAAGTCATAAAATATATTTTTTCAAAAATGTAAGCACTCATTTATTTTACACTAAATAAATATGATACGTTTCTAACAATGAAATTAGCATCATAGATATTAGTTCTATACATTTTGATAACCATTTTATAACATTAGCTAAATCACATTGACCTAGAACTAGGACAATTTTTTGTTATGGTTGGGGGTCGCCTCCTAGTGAAAATTTGTGTTAGGGGCTCGTGGAGCTAAAAAGGTTGAGAACCGCTGCCTTATGGCATATAATATGTATTTATTAGTAATATATGACTTGTATGGTGTGTCATACTATTTTGGAGTGTCTAATTTTGTTAATATTTAGCGGCCCCCATAAGGGGAAAAGCCGCTATTAGGTTTGTGCAAAATGTCCGTCTGTCACACTCAGATCTCAAAAGAAGAGAATTATACAAGCGATTTTTCCATAAAAATACCCCAATTTAAAACAATACATATATGTAAAAGAGCTAATCTATATATATATATATATATATAATTCTCTTCGTCGCTCAAGAGTTTGGACGAGACGAAGAAGGAAAGGAAAGATCTCTCTCTTATTTCTGCGGATAGTCACCCCACGAAAAAACAAGAGGGGGGGGGGGAGAACAAGTATTCACCGGTTACTACGGATGGCTGCCTGGTCGTGCGTTTACGCGCATGACTGTCGTTTGGATTTATCAAACCCTGCCCGCTCCCATCCCCCTTCGTCCTTTAACTCTGAAGGAACATCCGAAATATGTAAAACATTTTACAAACAAACATTTTACAAACACTAAATAGCAGCGCCGGACTTAACCATTGTGACTAAGAAGTCATGGAAAGAGAGCAAGTAATCTACTATGTATATTCACCAGTCACTAAATAGCAGGGCAGGACTTAACTATTGTGGGGTCCTATGCGTAACGGATTTCGTGGGGTCAAGTTTGCTTAGGGAAGCGGATAATGAGTGAAATTTAAGAGTTTGTATTAGAAAATAAATTCGTCTATGCATTTTATTAATTCTTTACTACGTACAGAATTAATTTACGAGCCTTGCGTGTAGCAAAGTCATACAGTATATCATAATAATTCTGTTTCCTACGTAGATCACGCTCAATAGCAAGAATGACCAAATGTTTTAATCTATCTACGAAATTGTTGAACTTTAGTAATTCTTCATTAGTTTGAGGCGCGAGAAGCTTCTTTCACCAGATTACACAATTACGGCTAATGCATAATACCGTTTTTTTATCGCGCGTAGGATTGGCGTTTTCCATATTGAATGACACCCCAAAATGACAATTTTTGTCTATATATTTCATGAGATTTGTATGAATTTTCTAAAGATTTTTAATAATTTCCGGAGATTTCCATGACTTTTTCATACATTTTGCAATTTCAGGAGATTTCCAGGAGCTCCTGGCAAATCAGGCGACCCCGGGAAATCTGTCATAAGATAGTTTAATCATTTATACCTAGATTTAGCGCGGGTCCCATGAAAGTGTGGGACCCACTGCGGTCAGATAGGTTGCAGTGGCTTATAGCGGCCCTGCAAAATAAGCTGTGGGTTGACTATATATATATATTATATATATAAAAAGTAATCTACTCTGTATTCACCCGTCACTAAATAGCCGGGCCGGACTTAAACATTGTGGGGCCCTATGCGAAAGGGAATTCGCAGAGCCCAGTTTGGGTAGGAATACGATTATAAGTGAAATTTTAGAGTTTATATTAGAAAATACATTCGTCTTTGCATTTTATTCATCCTTTACTACGCACAGAATTACTTTATTAGCCTAACGTGTAGCGAAGTCATATAGTATATCATAAAAATTCTATTTCCTACATAGATCATGCTCAATAGCAAGAATTACCAAATGTTTCAATCTATCTACAAAAATTAGTTTGATGCGCGAGAAACCTCTTTTACCAGATTCCAAAATTACCGGATAATGCTTTTTTTTTATCGCGCGTAGGATTGGCATTTTCCATATTGAATGCTACCCCAAAAGGACAATATTTGTCTATATATTTCAGGAGATTTGTATGCGTTTTCTAAAGATTTTAACAATTTCTGGATATTTCCAGGACTTTTTCGTATATTTAGCAATTTCAGGAATTTACAATGGTTTAATTCAATAATTTATACACCTAGAATTATGAAAGTGCGGGGCCCACTGCGGTCGCATAAGTGCGGAGCCCACTGCGGTCACCTAAGGCCGGCCCTGCAAAATAGCGGCGTATGCTACGCCGCCGGTCGACTAGTATTACATTATGTTAACAAAGAAAGACAATTTTGTGTGCATTTCCGGCATCACTAAGTCAAATATATTTATAAAATGTATAAGAAATGTTCACAACAAATATAAATATTAGTTAACTGTGTATTTTCTAGTCAACTAGCTGCTAAAATTACAAGAAAACATTTATGTTTGTTTGTAAAGGCTAAGACGTGTGGTTCAGCTACTGAGCCTGGCGAAACCGTTATCACAAACAGGAGAAAGGGCAAAGGCGAGCAACTGGCGCCTAAATCAGTAAGCTTCGGGCAGGAGGGGCTCGTTAGCCTTGGTTGGCTACCCATCTAAGAGAAGAAAAACTCTGAATCCAAACCTCCGCTGCCTTGCGGCTATACCCAAACGCGGGAAAGGCTTCGGGAGACAACACTGAGGAAAAATCAGGAGCTAGTGACCCTTAGGCAGATTGTGGCACATCGTGCTACAGCCTGGCAGATCCTGCGGCGCTACTGATCCCAAACTGTATCGGATATTCCGTTCCTTTGGTCACATCAGCTGCGCGGAGAGGGGGGAACTGCTGTGTGGGCGACATGCCCATGCTTTCATCTCACTTTGAAGTGTGTGAGATGAACCATAGCCGTTAAACGACAGAAGGATGCCAACTTAAAAAGGCTAAGAATGCACTTTGTATGTAAATATCACGCACATTTTTTAAAATGGACTTTTTATGCAGCGATTTTCGTGCAGTAGCGTGACGCCGCGTCATGACATGGAACTAAACTAGTTCCCTAAAAATGTTTAAATAATCAGATTGTATTTTATTTTTTGTTTAGTGCCCCATCAGGACAAAAGCCGCTTAGTTTTGTGCGTTTTGTCTGTTGGTTGTTCTGTCCATCAAATTTATATCAAAAAACAACACTAAAAGCTAATGAAAATCTTATTTAACCTTTAATGTTCCTTCCAAAACATCGCAATACTTTTAAGTTTCTATAATAGATTGTTCCGTATGGTTTTGTGAAAAACAAATAAATGCCAACGAATGTTTGTTTGCTCTTCTAACTTTTATTACATTTAAATTCCGTGCTTAAACGTTCCATAAACACATGATCAATCATATGTTGTTCCGGTTTTTTAAAGTAAATTGCACCTTGGACAAATAAGCTAAATGAAAATCTCTATACTGACTTATATTTCATTAACTATAAAGTTGTTCCGGATATTGTTTTATAAAAAAAAGTATGTCAAATGATTGTTTGAAATAACATCATTTACTTACATTACACTTATATTCTTGGTCACTATAGTTTAATTATCCGTATTTTCAACTATAAACAAATTTATGTCAAAGGACTTTTTTTTCAAAAATATCGACTATAGGTTGTTCAGGATTTTAAAATAAAATAATTTACTAGAAATGATTATTGAACTTGCTGAAACAGAATAGAAGTTGTTTTTGGTTTTTTTACCTGTGTCACGTATCAATTTAAATAAACCTAGTCTAGGGTGAAATAAACTTAGGAACTGAGTCACCCGCTAGAAAAAAACATGACCTGGAGAAACCCATGACGCCACACATCCGGTGACAATAATTTACTAGTAATTAGGCGGTGTATTTTGGATTGATTAAAGCAAGCGTCATGGGAGGAGCGAAGAATACGATTGGGTAGAGAAGGATCTAGAGAGTTTAGTTGCGGAGGAAATTTCATAGAGATAAGGCGTATTTTAGTTTTGGAGTGTAACTTGAAGTGACAAGTCATATATTTTAATAGTTGTAAAATTAGATTGAGTATTCATTTGAATCTATTAGTTATTGAGCTTTGAAAGAAGATATTCATTTGATACAGTTTTATTTTTGTACATACTGTATATTATTGTGATTCCAAGATTTGAATTAAAGTTCTGTATTTGAATTAAAAGGGTCTTCGTTAACTGAATATCTAAGACAAATTTAGATCTAGGGATCTGTCTACAGAATCCCCGGCATCACAGTTACAACATATTAGCACCTTCGATGAATAAGCATTTTCAACAACAAGAAGAGAAACCTAACTGTGATATTTGGCACCCCCTGACGAATTTTGGCAAAGATCATTAACGATCATTGAAGATCCTACGGAACATTTTCTCATTTTTCTTCAATTAACTGAACAAAGTTCTTGAAGTTGGAATCAGAGATCTACTGTGTCATAAGATCAGTTTACACATCGTTTTATCGATTTCAAATCTAAAGTATAGATCTAAGATCGAGTCTATCGTCTTGACTCTCTAGATCTACATACATATTATCGGCGCAGTAGATAAGATCAGTATTATTTAACTGGCACCCATCAGTAGAAACATTTCTACTAGAAAGTTAGTCGTACTACACGACATTACAAGATCTACAAGAGAATAGTAATCAATTACTACAATTTATTATCTCCAGTAGCACCTCTCCTGATAAAAAAAAGCTCGTTTGCCTGACACGGCACATCATCATAATATCTCTACTTTGTTAGCCTGATACAGCACAATTGGTCTACGTTACATCTCCACAACTCCAGTAGTACTTCTACTGTCAAATAAAGTTTAGTTGCCTGATACGGCATAACTCAGTGGCGTAGCTAGCAATGTGCGGGTGGTGCGGGCCGCACGGGGCATCAAGTGCTGGGGGGCATCAAACTGAGGACAAACTTTCTCTGTAAAATTACAATTTGTAATTACATTAATAAAAACTAACACATTAATTTGTAATATATTATATTCTTTCTTAAATTAATTAAATGTAAGCTGTAGACCAGCTTGAATTAAATTTTACCAGATTGGTTGAAATCTCTGAAGGCAACGTACTTTTACACTTTTTGTTTTGAAGCCTTACAAACATCAGTGGTCTTCAACCTTTTTTTGGTCTACCGCCTCCTTTTCGTATTTTTTTCTTTAAAATAATCCGCCAGCGCCCCCCCCCCCCCCTCTAAGAAAAACACATATAAAGAATTACGAGAAGGCAAATTTGAACAAAATATCATCCATTTATTAATTTTTATGCTGTCAATAACACTTATCCCGAATGGAAGACGACCGCATGCAAAAGGCAATATTCTTTAGCGAGCTTAGAGTAGGACAGAGTTACAGAGGTGCCCCTCGTAAGCGCTATAAAGATCTACTCAGGCGCCATTTCGCCCTCACTGGCATACAGAAAAGTACCTGGCAACATTCTCTGGCAGCAGATGGCCTCTGAGAGAGACAGTTGAAGAGCTCTCACAAAAGCTGCGGGACAAATATTTGAGACTCAAAGAAAAGCCATTATTGAAGACAGGTGCAAAAGACAGAAAGAAAACTTAAATAGACCGCCAGCACACAACGGCTTTGTGTGCACAAAATTCAGGAAAATATGCAGGTCGTAACTTGGTTTTCGTAGTTATGTGAATCACTGCACTCAGCCAAAATCTTAGGAATTGAAGGCGAAAACAGCCAATATTATCATTATACAAAAATTATATCAAATAATTCACAGTGATTAGACACAAAATTAATCTCATTCTCATGACTTTCTTTCAAATCCTAAGAATAGTCACCGTTTACATTTGTGAATATTAGGGCCTACTGTTTTTAGGTTTAATTGTCAATTTAGTTTTAGTTTTTAATATAAACATTATTATTGCTGAATTCACTACAAAAAGAAATTAAGCTAGGCTAATGGAAACCTTGTGCCTCCTGCAGTCTGACAATATTAGAAATTTCAAGTTTTAAATTAGGTCTCCTCTAGTCGCTACATCCAGTCTTTTACTTTGCTTATTCATTAAGTTTGTTACCCACTAAATCTAGGTTAACCATGTAAGTTGATGGAAAAGCTAAAACATAATTCCATTTTCGACCACAGTTTTGGAATTTTATTGAAACATTTAAATGCAGCCACATCTCTGTTGTGCCTGCAGGTGCATAGCTAAGAATTTTAAATTCTCATTGATTCATTTATCTGCGTTAGATGCCTACCATGTAAAACATTTTTTAGCCTGCTTTAAGTCATCACCAACCGTTGAATCTTCCTGTTTTTCAAAACAAATATGTATTTAAGAGCTTAACAAAACGAGCAATAACAAACCCCTTTTTAAATCCAGCGTACTTCAGTTTACAACAAGAGTCTAACATCTTTCTCATCATTTGTTTCTCAAAACTGTTGAAAGATGAGATTATCTTCTGTATGGGTTTGTATTTTATTTACAATTTTATAATTAGATTCAAATAGAAATGAAATTGCGGGTTAAACTTTTCTTGTATATCATAACTCACAAGGTGAATATTGAATAGATCTGTTTCTTTATTCTATGTTGCTTATGAAGTCATTGTAGCGTCAAAGCACTGATGGTTCCATATGTGTCGTCATCACCTACATAACTACACAGTTTTTAAATAATATTTCATCACTAACAGAAAAAAAGTATTTTCGTTTAACATAGGTTTAAAAAAAAATAATTTTGGTTTTAATCAATTTTCAAGCAATATCATAAGACTTTTTTTTTAAAAAGCTATGCATTTTTCTAAGAGGCCACTAAAAATGTCCTGCTTTGCCGTTTTTTTATTTTTAAAATTGTTTTAATACTAGATTTTTATAATTGTTCATGAATATTCTTAAATTATTTTTGAATATTGCTATATGTTCTTGAAGCCGACTTGGTTTCATAACCTCATCTGAAAATAATGGCAAAGTAGAACATACTTTTTATCTACTGGCAATTATAATATATACATATATATACAAAAAATTCCTGGAAATGTCCTGCATTTATTAAAATCTCCTGAAAACTCATAAAAATCTACTGAAAAATTGACAAAGTTGTCATTTGTGGGTGTCATTTATTACGAAAAACGCCAATCCTACGTGCGATAAAAAAAGGGAATCGTCAGTTTTCATGTAATACAATGTAATAATCGGACGATTTTTCACCTAAACCGAAAGTTCCAATACCTTAGTTACTTTTATAGTCAATAGCATATAAATATGCCATAGGTTGCAAGGTTAGTAATGTAAAGTTAATTTGATCGCAATTTGGTACTTAGCAAAGAATGAATAAAATGCAAAATCGAATTTTTTTCTAATACAAATTACAAAATCAGTGCACCTTTAGTTTCATCTTTCCCCTTTATACCCAGCGCCCCCTTACCGCCCCCTTTTGTGCCCAGCGCCCCATACCGCCCCTTTAGCTCCCAGCGCCCCCCAAAATCTCGAAAACGCCCCCCAGGGGGCGATAGCGCCCCCGTTGAAGACCACTGTACCTAGAATATTCGTTTGTTATGAATCTCACTGCTCTATTTTGTGTTTGTTCCAGTTTCTTAGTGTTTTCTTGAGTTGAGGGGTCCCAAACAGAGTATACATATTCTAGTTTTACGTTCTTATTTGATTTATAGAAATTTCTTTTAATAAACCCTAATGCTTTGTTTGCTCTTAGTATTACACAATATTACCTTAACTAAAACATTTTCCTTTGGATTTATTTATTTATTTTTTTTTTGCTTTGTAAGTTTTGTAAATAAATGTACTTAAAAGTTTTCGTATGATTTTTATTTGTCAGACGAGGACTTTTTACAATAACAGAAAAAAACGACAACATTACAACCGTGTAAAACGCTAATGCCAGGTGTTCTTAAAACAATAACACTATTCATAGAACAAAGATTAGTAGAAAGCATAAAAAACAAGGTTACAAAGAGAGTTTGTGTTATCAGACAAAATCAGAGGCGGCCCCCGTTGGAGTCGGATCCCTGTCGGATCCGCCTATTCGCAAGGAATATTCAAGATGTGATTTAATTGTGATGGTTAAAAGTAATGACGTTTCGAAGATTCATTTACAGTTGTAAAAAAATTGTTTTTTCTCTTTTTAAATGTTTCGGATGTTCCTTCTAAGTTAAAAATGATTAACTTCTCGATGGACGACGCAGGATGGCACTGAGCAGGGTGTAATCCCTGCCTGGTCATGCAGTTTGCGCACTAGACTGCCGTTCGGATTTATCGATGGTCCTGGTTCACACCCTGCCTGCTCCCATCCCACATCGTCCTGCGGGAGGTTTGGACTAGGAAGTAAACTATCTTCAACTTTGAAGGAACAACCAAAACATGTAAAAGAAACAAACAACCCGGGACCGTCGTGATAATCAGTTCAGCACGCTAACCGCACGACCAGGCATTGCTCTTAACTTAATAACAAACTGGTTACAAACTAATAGCCTATTATTGATAAAGAAATATATTACACATTACGGCATGGCATCAACCGGATATGTCCAATATGTCAGACGAGCGATTTTAGATAATCTTTCAACATTGATTTGTAATTGAAAAAAAAAAGAAATAAAACAACAGATATATCGTGCTTGTACTTCGATGTCTCAGCACAGTTATAAACAGAGCTATTCACATTTTCAATTAAACGGAACTAGAATGAGGATGTAGATCTACATAGGCCCTACATCTTATCTTATCTTATGCAATACATAAAATAAACTTCTGATTTAGCACTCTTAAGATTTGTATCTACTAGATTTAGATCTATAATATAAATTTGGAATAATTTAGATGTAATTTGTAATAGATTTATGCCCAAAAAAATCCTAGATAATCTATCAATAGACTAAATGCAACATTAAATTGAAAAATAGTAGATTAGTTTTAGTATATTAGAACATTGCAATATTGATCTAGATCAAAATCTACTTTTAAAGTCTAGAAATTGAAATTCTATATCTTGATTTAGTCTACATCAGTCTAAACTAGACCTAGAAATTCTAGATCTAGACTCTACAAAGATTTTAATTAGAATATAAATCCAGATCTAGTTTTAAAAAATCTAGATATACTGTAAAAAAAATCTAGATCTAGTTTAAAAATCTAGATTAGAACTAAATCTAGCTATGTAATAGACTAAAACAACATGAGCTTCAATAAACACAATGATTTTATTAGTCTCTATGCTCTTTACTCCAGCCACTTGTACTCGAAACTGACTTCCTTTTACACACAGTCCTGACACACTGCTGTTCACTCAACCATGTACACTCAAGGTCCACTGGTCATTTCATACACAGGCACACACACTGCACTACCAGCCACTCAAAACACATACACTTACTATCACATATGTCTTTTTACAATACGAGTCATGATATCGAGGTTTAATAAACATTACTATACCGAGTTGTTTTAGCATTTCATTTGAAGAATTTATTCCATATGACGTCAAAGGAAAAAAAATTATTACGTCACACGGCCTAGTTAGACTAAAAATGTCTCATCAATACGAGCAGGATATCGAGGGATCATAGACATTAATACACCGAGTGATTTCTTTTAGGATTTCATTTAAAGAATTAACTCTATATGACGTCAAAGGAAAAAAATCCCCTACGTCACACGGCCTAGTTAGACTAAAAAATGTCTACATCAATACGACCCAGTTATCGAGGGATCATAGACATTGGTGCACCGAGTGAGTTCTTTTATTTTTTATTCTTTTTATTACTTGGGTGTCACCCCTTAACGAATGTCACCAGGTGCGGACCGCACCCTCTAGTGACGCCACTGACTAACACTATTGCATAACCGATAAACGCGCAAGTGAAAAAAAAAGGTGGTCTTGTCATTAAGGACTGCACACTCAGTAGACTATATAGGCCTACACGTGTACTTCTATCTGGCCATTTGTTAAAAATCAGTCGGATCACACACTGCCTATTTACTTTCTGGGTGTGTAACTATTTTAGTGTAAAGATATATCTACGAACATGCATGACTAGCCATGCCAGTGTGTTATTTTCTTGTCTGACCACTCCACATTAAGCAAACACTATTGCAGGGTAGTCTTGTAGTATCATCGACTACACACGTACAGTACACTAGGCCTACATCATGGCTGGTTTCTGGAAATTTAGGCACCGGATATTTAGGCATCGAATATTTAGGCACCCGGATATTTAGGCACCCGGAAATTTAGTACCGGATAATTAGGCACTTTTTAACAAGGCGGAAAATTAGGCACCGGAAAATTAGGCACTCTTTAATTAGCGACCTTAATTTTGAAATCATTTAAAAATGTTAAAGTATATTTTATCCTTAGGCTATGGTCTCTCGGTGACGTTATAATAAATAGCAACTATAACGATTCTAACTAAAGCTAAGAAAGATTTTGACTTTAAAACCCCCATCCGAAAATTACGATAAACCCCCTCTCAATATAAAAAAAAAGAAAATTAAAACTCAAAATTCTATGAGCGAAGCCAAAGGGGCTTTGAGTTTAACCTCCCCCCCCCCGTCCAGTTGGGGTTTGAAGCTAAAAAGTACCTCTTCAAGAAAAAAAATTCAAATTACACACTATAAAATCTACGAGCGTAGCCAGCAGGGTTTGAAGCTGAAAAATACCTCTTCAATATTGTAATAACTTAAGTGAGGCAACTCAACGAGGACATAGACGTTTATTTACATAGAGACATGACAAACACAAAGGGCATCTGCCTTGAGTACAGCATCTCCATATTGGCTCTCTACTTGGGCGGAAATCGTTAGTCTTTGCATGTCAATATCCGACTTGCTTAGTCACAGATAGTGCGCACCTTCTTTCTGCACTATCTTGGATGGCGGTGCGCATGGCAAAGTCATAACATTGCCCCCGTCTTAGCACTTTTCGTCCCGAAAAGAAACACTGCAGCTGAGGTTTGACATTTCAGGTGGAGGTCGATCCGTGGGAGTCACAGACGGCAGGGAGCCTGTTGTCCACGAAGCCATCTGCATAGTATTCCGCGGCCGTCGCTTCCTCTTCTTCCAGTTGGTCAGTCTATGCTTGAGACGATGTCGTGGTCGCTGCTTCAACCTCATGACGATAGTCGCTGATGCCAGCCAGATGACACAGGGAGAGTTAGTGGAGGTCATGGTTGCCAGCCACGTAACACAAATGGAGGTTGTGGAGATCTTTGTAGATTCCATGGTTGTTGTTCCAAGACGCTGAGTCAGCGGACCTTTTCCATGGATGTCTCGTGACACAGTTGTAGGCCTACTGGTAGCCATGGTTTCAGGCACATAGTCTTTCTCAGCGTCATCTGTAAGTTATGCCGATAAAGCATCCTTGTAATGTTCTTCCACCGCTACATCAGGTTTCGCTGGAATTAATTCACAACCGTTCAAGTCATTCTCTCTGATGTGGGCAGAAGTACACATTTCTGTCAAGTTCAGATCTTGTAGCTGGGTTTCTTGGCACGGGCACTGTCCCCGCATGGCGCCGCATATACAGTTCATGTCAATCGTCTGGATGCAGTTGCCAAGCATCGAGTTCTCTCTTATGCCGCTGCCAAAGTCAAATTCGTTGTTTCTGTCTCGGCCATTGTTGGGGCCCGTATTCACAATTTCACCCGACGTCATCCAAGGCAAGGAATCAGAAACGGTCTTCAGGCTTTCATGGTTTGAATTCTCGCCAAAGGTACTGACAGATAAACAGAGGTCTTTAAGGTCCACAGCAGAAAGCTTGGACGCAGACCCAACGTTGTCTTGATCTGTCCGGCTCACCGAGATACTGGTAACAGGTGCAACAGAAACAAACACCTCAGGCTCATAACAGACTTCTCTTGTTTCTTCATTTGTTTCTTTCCTTTCGATTTGAAATATACCGTTCAGATCGTCGAAGCAATCGTTGTCACGTTTCTCGCCTTGAAAGTCACCCCCGACAGACTTGCCCACAACACAGTCACAGACGGCGCTCCAATCCCCAGCGCCTCCATCACCACTGTTTGTGCAGCCACAGTCCTGACCAGGCAACTGCTCCTTCCCTAACGAGTTTATTCCTCCTTTTGCTTGCGACACAATGTTATCACTTTGGTCTATTTGGCCTTCTACTTGCAATACACTTTCATCTACTTTACTACCCATCTTATTAATTTGTGCACGCATTGCATCAATTTCTTCCTGTACCCTGCCAAAGAACTCAACAATCCCAAGTTCAATTTCAAATGTGTAGGTCTCCGGATCTTCTTCTTCATCGACCAAGGCTTGCCGCAGACGATCCGTGAGCGTTTCCCTGCTACCGAGGGATTTTAAACCTAGGTCCCGAAGCTCTTGTCGTAGCTCTTTAATTGAGAGCTGATGTAATAGCTTCAAATATGTCATTGTAATCAAAGCCTACCTCCTCTCGTTGAGTTGCCTATAATCCCACTTCTGAGACCAATTGTAATAACTTAAGTGAGGCAACTCAACGAGGACATAGACGTTTATTTACATAGAGACATGACAAACGCAAAGGGCATCTGCCTTGAGTACAGCATCTCCATATTGGCTCTACTTACGCGGAAATCGTTAGTCTCTACATGTCAACATCCGACTTGCTTAGTCACAGATAGTGCGCATCTTCTTTCTGCAGATGTGCTGTAGAGGGTCATGAGGACAAGGGCTGCACAGCCCAGTTCAAGTGCCCAAACTGTCAAGCTGGCCACTCAGCCTACTCCAAGGACTGCCCTGTGTGGAAACAGGAGGTTGCCGTGCAGGAGTACAAGGCAAGAAATGGATGTACCTTAAGCCAGGCGAAATCGGCTGTACTGGCCCTACCCAATGGCCAATTCGGCTTGACAAAGACCTACGCCCAGGCTGTTGCTAAGATAGGAAGATCCATAGCCACACAGACGGACACATTGACCCCACCACCCCCTCCTCCTCCTCCAACTCAGAAGAAAACACCACCAAAGAACACACCACTGAAGAAACAAGAAAGCCCTGTTGTCATGCTAAAGAACAGGTTCTCTGTGCTCGCTGATGAGAGCATGGAGACTGAGCAGCATGTCAAAACCAATACTCCGGGAGAACCCGGAGACATCATGTCTGACACAGGTTCTCCTCAGAGAACCCAGCCAGACACCCCAACCTCTACCGAATTAGAGGTTGATCAACTCCCTAAGGGGAGAAATCAAAGCGGAGAGGATGCCCGAGGCGAGAGAGGAGGAAATGACCTCCGCTCTAACCAGAGGGATCTCCCCTCTCCAGAGAGAAAGACTTCCCCCAAAAGGGGGTTGTCCTCCTCTCCATCCAAACCCAAGAATAAAAATACCAAGGTCACTGGAATAAAGGGAAACCCCTCCGGGGGCCTCCCAAGGCCAAATAGCTCCAAGTAGGTCATCTAGAATAAGCCATGGATTCCAGAATTGTACAGTGGAATTGTAGAGGCCTCAAGGCCAATTACGAGGAAATGCAGCTACTGATGGACTCTGAGACTCCTGTAGCTGTCTGCTTACAGGAAACATTTCTGAAAGATTGCATCAGCTTCCGAAGCTACCGTGCTTATAACAAGAATGTTGAGGATGCAGAGAGAGCATCAGGTGGAGTCTGTATCCTTGTGAAGGATAGCATCCCCCATGAGAGGGTAGAACTACAGACCACACTACAGGCCGTAGCAGCTAGGATAACCCTTCACAAGGTTATCACTTGCTGCAGCCTGTATCTACCACCAGGCGCTCCATTAAACCGAACAGACATGGAGGACCTATTGAAACAACTCCCCCGGCCTTATTTAATCCTTGGGGATTTCAATGCCCATAACACCATGTGGGGATCCAACAATACCGACACAAGAGGTCGTATGCTGGAGGATATCTTCCTCCAACATGATTTATGCATACTTAATGATGCATCACCGACCTACTTGCACCCAGGAACTGGATCATTCACATGCATTGACCTCACCGTATGCGTCCCCGGACTTCTGGACGATTTTAAATGGTCAGTTAGCAATGATCTATGGGGAAGTGATCACTTCCCAATCATCATTACTAACAATCTCCCTTCATTGGGACGACCTCAGCGGTGGAAACTGAATAAGGCCGATTGGGAACAATTCCAAAAAAGATGCTCCGAGAATATCACAGAAAATATCCTCCATGAACAGAACCCAGCTGATACCTTTGCTAGCAAGCTACTAAGTATAGCCAGGAAAGTTGTACCCCTAACCTCTGCAAATCCAAAACGGCCTAGCAAACCATGGTTTGATACAGCTTGCAAAAGTGCTATTGGTGATAGGAAAAAACGACTGGCTGCATTTATAAAGAATCCTTCCCAGGAAAACCTAAAGCTATTCAGGATAGCTAGAGCAAAGGCTAGACAAACCATACGGTCAGCCAAAAGGAATTCCTGGAGAAGTTTTGTCGGCAGTCTGGATGCCAAAACTTCTGCTAGAGCGGTTTGGAAGGCAGTAAGGCGAATCAAAGGGAAAGAATCAAATGCAATAGGGCATTTGAAAAACCAAGGACGAACTGTCACGTCCCCCAGAGCTGACTGCCTTGCATCCTCAATAGCAGAAAAATCATCCACACTACACGCCAGAGTTCCAAAAAGTCAAAACCAGGGAGGAAAGACACCCCATTGATTTCAGGTCAGATAACAATGAAGACTACAACAAACCGTTCTCGCTTGAGGAACTGAGGGAATCGCTGGACAAGTCACATGACACAGCGTTTGGAGAAGACGAAATCCATTACCAGTTCCTCAAGCACCTTCTCGAACCCTCATTGGCAGTCCTACTAGGGGTCTATAACTGTGTGTGGCAAACAGGCGCTTTCCCAAACAGCTGGAGGAAAGCCACAGTTATACCGATACCTAAACCGGGAAGAGACGGCTCTGACCCAGCTAACTATCGACCAATAGCACTAACAAGCTGCATCTGCAAAACCATGGAAAGAATGATTAACAGTAGGCTGGTCTGGTACCTGGAAAGGAATAAAGTGATCTCAAACTACCAGTGCGGATTCCGGCAGGGGCGGACAACAACTGACCACCTGGTAAGGCTGGAAGCTTATATTAGAAATGCATTACTCAGAAGAGAACATCTAGTAGCTGTATTCTTCGATATAGAAAAGGCCTATGACACAACCTGGAAACATGGCATTCTACGTGACCTGGCGCTTATGGGGCTTAAGGGACACCTCCCCCGTTTTGTGGAGGAATTCCTGAAAGATCGAAAATTTCAGGTCCGAGTGGGCAACTCCGCTTCTGACACTCATGACCAGGAAATGGGTGTACCATTCTGTCAGTCACCCTGTTCAACATTAAAATAAATAGCATCATAAATGCGCTGTCCCCTGGCATAGAGTGCTCTTTGTATGTCGATGACTTTGTCATTCTTACTTATGGGAAAAACATGAACACCTTAGAAAGGAAATTACAGTTATGTTTAAACAAAATTCAGGGTTGGGCAAACTATAATGGTTTCAAATTCTCCGACTCCAAAACAGTTAGTATGCATTTTTGTAATCTAAGGGGACTCCACCCAGACCCTGAACTATTTATACACAAAAAGAATATCCCTGTCGTGAAAACTACAAAATTTTTAGGCCTCACCTTAGATTCCAAATTTAATTTTCTCCCCCACATTAAGGAACTTAGGAAGAAATGCCAAAAGGCATTAAACATACTAAGAGTACTCAGCCATACGGACTGGGGAGCTGACAGAGATACCTTGCTGCTGCTCTATCGGAGTCTAATTCGATCCAAGCTAGACTACGGATCCATAATATATGGAGCAGCAAGGAAGTCGTACCTAAAAATACTGGAACCAATACAAAATGCTGCCCTGCGTCTCTGTCTCGGCGCGTTTCGTACATCACCTATCCCAAGTCTCCATGTGGAGGCTGGAGAACTCCCCATGGATATAAGAATGAAAAAGCTTGCAATGCAGTATATAGTCAAGCTAAAATCCAACCCCACGAACCCTGCTTTTGACTCCATATTTAACCCCACAGAGGTAGAATTATACAATCGAAGGCCTAACGTCATACAGCCGTTGGGCCTTCGAATGAGAGAACCCATCCAAAATTTAACCCCACCCATTGACCAAATCTCTAAAATAGAAACCCCTCAGAATCCTCCTTGGCTAATGAATAAACCCAAATTAAATTTATCCCTCCTTAATTTCAAAAAAAGAAAATACAGACCCAAGCATACTACAAGTCCACTTTAGGGAACTGCAGGAGAGCTACGGAGATTTTGGCACCATCTACACAGACGGATCCAAAATGGAGGGAAAGGTCGCGTGTGCCTGCTCCTTTCGGAACAAAACAATCTCCCGTAGACTCCCCGATGGCTGCTCCATCTTTACGGCCGAATTGCACGCAATATTGCTTGCACTTATGGCCGTTATAGCATCAGAAAGGAGGAAATTTATAATCTGCTTCGACTCCAAATCTGCATTGCAAGCTTTGGGGCGGATGAAGACTGACATCCCATTGGTACATAAGAGCCTGAAGCTGTGGACCAAATAACAGCCGACCGTAGGGATGTCACCTTCATCTGGGTCCCCTCTCATGTTGGCATTGAGGGAAACGAAGCCGCAGACAGAGAAGCAAAGAGAGCCCTAAATCATGCGGTGTCAGGAACCCAAATTCCCTACTCGGACCTGAGACAAAGTATTGCCTCTGCCACCTATCGAGAGTGGCAGAACCGATGGGAGGCTGAGACTCACAGTAAACTCAAGCAGATTGTGGCGGATGTCAGGTGGCGGCCCACATCTAAGGGTCTGACAAGGCGTGGTAGCACGACCATGTCCAGACTTAGGATTGGCCACACCTACATCACGCACTCTTTTGTACTGAAGAGAGAGGAGCCCCCACTTTGTGAGTACTGTGACTCTCGCCTCACCGTGGAACATATCCTCGTTGATTGCCCCAAATACCAGGATGTCAGGGCGAAATATTTTAGAGCCACTAATTTAAAAACACTATTTGATAATGTCGACCCTGGGAAGGTACTGGGCTTTATCCGGTAAGTGGGGCTATCTACGAAGATCTGATTTATGAATTTGTGAACATGCACTATTTACATTAGATTTTTACCAAATATTTAAATTTTTACTACCTTTACTATTTTAACTGTGAATAGACCTTGATTTTAATGATATGACTGTATAGAATCTGGCCCTTGTTGTTTAGAGAGAGAGTAGTCCTTAAGGGACTGCAGGCACGACATGGCCTAAATTGTGCCGATGTGCCTCAAATCAAAATCAAATCAAATCACCTTCTTTCTGCACTATCTTGGATGGCGGTGCGCATGGCAAAGTCATAACAATATTAAAAAATAAAGGAAATTACGCACTCAAAATGCTATGAGCGTAGCCAAAGGGGATTTTGAGTTTAAATCCCCATTCAGAGGGTTTTGATGCTAAAAAATACCTCTTCAATATAAACAAGGTTACAAAAGACAGTTTGTGTGGAAACAAAAACTCAAAATCGGCCCCCGAAGTGGTCCACCCAGGCAGGCTTCAATATTTTCAGAAAGAACATCCGAATGAAATTATATCAAAGACAAATGAGAGATAAGAATGGAGAAAGAAGGTTAACAGATCTTGTGTAGTGCCCCAACGGTCCCGCAGATCAAAGGATAGGTGAAAGTGAATGTAAAGTTAGATGTGAACCTGGCCTAACTAGTTCCCCTTTCAGACCTTGTGGTCTATAGGGCAGATGATGTAAAGTTCATCTGTTTTTGTGGCCTACGGTTAACGAGGGTGTCATGTAGCCAGCACAACGACCAACCGCCGTTACTCTTCCCCAACTAATGTCAGGTACCCATTAGAGCTGAGTGGACTCAGAGGCGCCCAAAGATTCCGAAGTTGAAAATCCTAGTCTAACTGATGTCTTATAATTGATCTAATTGTTTTGAAAAAGCTCAATCTCTTATTCGAATCCTCAAAAAAAAAAAAATTAATAATTTCCGCAATTAAAAAAAAGTTCACAAAAATGAAGTTTACAAGATTACTATTCTTTTTAAATTAGGTCTAACTTGTAATGCATACTAATTAGCTTTTTCTCATAAAAAAAACTGCTTGCATAACTGATTTTAAAACTTAGAATTTTCGCTTTCAGAAAAAAAAAAGTAGCCGTTGCATCAGAACTTTGAATGGTCTAAAATATTGTGATGTCCGATTTTCAATATCTTTTCTAGTTTACGAGATCTAAACGGGACAAACGGACAGACATTTCGCACAAAACTAATAGCGTCTTTTCCCCTTTCGGGGGCCACTAAAAAAGCAAATTACACACTAAAATTCTTATAGCGTAGCTAAGCTAATGAGGGGTTTTGAGTTTAAATCCCCCTCCTCCAGATGGCTTTTTGTTAAGGTTAAAACCCCTCCTAATGGTTTTGAGTTTAAAATTCCCTTACAGAGCGTTTTGAGTTGAAAACCTCTCTCTTCAATATTATTTTAAAGCAAATTACAGTCACCAAATTCTATGACCGTAGCTAAATGGGGTTTGAATTGAAAAACAAAAAAACAACAGAGATTTTTAGTTTAAAACCCCTCAACAGATGATTTTGACGAAAAAACTTTTCTTTTCGATATAAAATCTAAAGCAAAATACAGGCTTGTAATTCAAAGAACGTAGTCAAGAGAGGTTACAAATTTCTAGCAGTAACTGGGCTCCATTAATAAAGTGTGAATAGTCATCTGCCGAAATTGAAAAACACTAAATGTGGCTCAACAAAGACAGATTTTAGGAGTCATTTATAGAGATCGGGTCTATATTAAAGAAATCATATGCCGAACTGGGAGTCGACCCCTTAGTAAGGTTGTGACAGAGCGTCGCATGAGGTTTTGCAGGACATGTTCTCCGACAAAATGAATTACGCATAATAAGAGTTGCAATGACATCCTAGTACAACTTGGCGCCACACTTTCATTGAGATCCCCAGAGCAAGTGGGAAGAGGCTTCAGACATTGCCAGTGACAGATTTTTTTGGAAGCGTCCCGAGACATGACGTTAAACTGCGCTCCTCTTTCCTTAGCACTTTTGGAGCTCAAAAGTGCCCTACTTCTTTTCTATCATTGTGTCTGCCTCCTCTTTTCCTAAGTCTGCCTTCATTGATCATCACACTGTCTCCTTAACTTTAAATTCTCACTACGTCCTAGACCAGTCCTTTTGCCGTGGACTGCGACGGTGTTACGTGCGCATCTTAGTGTAAATGTGAAATGGTGCGAATGCGTGTTGAAATGAGAAGAAGAACCAAATTGGAGGAATATGAACAAGAAAGTGTTTTCAGTATTAATAAAGATTAAAGTATTTATAAACTGTGATTTGTCGTTTTCATGTCTAAAGAGTCTCATACAATATGAAGACGTAACAAGTGGCGCCCAACGCAAAGGTAAAATCCACGTATCCCTCTATTCACAGGGGATCTCCTGTCAGCAGACAGTAGAGATAGTAAAGTCTAGATCTAGAGACAGGAGAACATTCGATTCGATATTATTGGAAATAGACTATGGCGGACAGGGCCGAGGTAGCAGCGTTGAAGGAAGAGGGAAGGTTGTTGGAGCTTGAAGGGGCAGAACTAAGAAAATACGTACAAGAAAGGTTGATGGAGAGGGAGAGATTAGCGATGGAAAGAGAAAAAGAAAAGGAGAGATTAGCGATGGAAAGAGAAAAAGAAAAGGAGAGATTAGCGATGGAAAGAGAAAAAGAAAAGGAGAGATTAGCGATGGAAAGAGACAAAGAAAAGGAGAGATTAGATAAGGAGGACAAAAGAGAAAGAGAAAAGGATAAGGAGATAGTAGCAATTGAAAGGGAAAAGAAAAATGAATTAGTTGCCATTGAAAGAGAAAGATTAGCGTTTGAAAAAGAGACAGCAGAGAGAAAGTTAAAAACAAACAAAGAAAAAGAGAGTGATAAAAGAAAAGGGGAAACTACAGGGAATAAACTAGCAAAATATAAAGGTGCGATATTTGAAGAAGCTAAAATGGACATTGACATTTTTTTGAAGAAATTTGAAATTGAAATGAGAGAACTGGAATACCCCGAAGACAAATGGTCATTCTTATTATCAAAGTCATTTGTAGCAGAGGTCCCATCGAAGATATGCATGAACCAGAGCAGCTATAGCGTGGTGAAAGAACAATTACTACGAACGTACGGAAAAACAGAGGCGTACTACCGTGAACAATTTGTTAACTGTGCGATAGAAACAAATGATGACCCACAGACATTCATGGACAGAATGACCAGTAGTTTTGAAAATTGGACTGAAACCGCCAAAATAGAAAAGACATTTGACGGTCTACAGACATTTCTAATGATAGACAAAGCAATTTATGAGTGTCAGGAGGAATTAAAAATATTTTTGTTGGAGAGGAAACCAAAATCCATAGAAGACATAGTAAGACTGATAAGGGCCTATAAGGTGGCACATCCAGATAAGAAACTATCCAGAGGCAGCGACATAGAAGAAATAGTTGCATTTAACAGAACAAGAGATACACGAGACAACTACATCAACAACGGCAGACGATATAGATATGATGAACAAAATAGGTTTAGAGGACAAGGAAGGAACCAAATGGGTAGTAGACCAGGACAGTTTTATAGTAACCGAGGTCGATACCAAAGAAATGTACAGGGACGATTCGGCGGAGTAAGGGATAGAAGAGATCAAAGCCTGTCAATGTTAACATGTGCAGGAAGCCTTGAGTATTTTGAAACCTTCGTGGGAAACAAAATAGCAAGGACGATACGAGATTCAGGCAGTACAATAGTGGGTGTTAATAAGAAATTAGTAGAAGAACAAGACTATACCGGCAAAACCAGGAATTGTGTAATGTTTGATGGGAAGACTGTACAATTACCAGTTGCTAGAATTAAAATTGATACACCATATTTTACTGGAATTGTGGATGCATGTGTAATAGACCATGCTCATATTGATTTGATTATTGGAAATATTCCAGGTATAAAGAATTGCAATGAAAAGGATATGGGAAATTGGAAAAAGTGTTTCGGAATGAGTATTACTCGATCCAAATGTAAGGACCTGGATGCAGGAGATCTGGAAAAATTATTCCAGTTACCAGATAAGAACAAAAAAGAAGAAGGATTATTACAAAACTCAGAAACATTAGAACTTAATAATGTAGTATTCGACAAGGAAAGGTTTATTACAGAACCCAAAAATTACCCAGAGATGCGTCAGTTGGCCCAAAAAGGAAGTAGAGGAGGAAAATTTTATATAGAAGAGGAATTTTGGTAAGAGAAATTGAGTCACAAGGAAGAAAAATTATACAGGTTGTTGTACCAGCTGAATTTAGAAATATCATATTGAAGAATGGGCATGATGAAGCATATGCAGGCCACATGGGAATTCACAAAACGAAACAAAGAATATTTAGGGACTTTTATTGGCCATCTATTAGTAAAGACATTAAAAATTATGTGTTGTCGTGCAAAGTTTGTCAAATGAAAGGCACTAAAAAAATCAGAGCTCCATTACAAAAGGTAGATATACCAGAAAGGCCATTTAGTAAGATTGCGATTGATTTGATTGGACCCATGCCGGTGATATCAAATAGGGGTCATCGATATATTCTAACTGTGGTAGACGTGTGCTCAAGATGGCCAGAAGCTATTCCACTAAAAAGAATTGAAGCCAGTGATATAGTTCAAGCGTTATATACATTATTTACACGGTTTGGATTTCCTGAAGAGGTACTGTCAGATAGGGGCACACAGTTCCATTGTCAACTAACGACAACATTTTTGAAAATGTTTGGAATTCGGCAAAGGTTTACAGCCCCGTACCACCCGCAGAGCAACGGTATTTGTGAACGTTTTAACTGTACGTTAAAGAAAGCGTTATCGAAAGTAGCAGATGACAATCCCAAAGAATGGGATGTGGCATTACCCTCAATCCTTTTCGCATACAGAGAGAGCCGTAACGAAACCACGGGGTTTTCACCATTTCAGATGATTTATGGAGGAAATCCAAGAGGCCCAATGGCAATTCTTAAAGAACTAATACTCCCACAAGAACATGTTGGAAATAAAGAAAGTTACGATATAGTGACAGAAACCAGAAATAAAGTAATAAAGGCTTGTGAAGAAGCGAGCAAACATGTACTTGATAAAAGTGAACTAACACAGTCTAGGGTGAATGAACACAGGAAATTGACCAAACTAGAAGTAGGTCAAGATGTTTTGGTATTACTAAAGGATAAGGAGAATGTACTATTCACGAAATGGTTGGGTCCTTATAAGGTAACAAGGAAAATTAGTGATGTGGATTATGAAATTAAAATTGATTCAAGGCTGAAAATATTTCATGTGGATATGCTAAAAGAATTTAGGTCGCAACAAAAAGGTGAAAAAAGCAGTAAAGAAGATCCATTGGTCATAGGTACATCCGTGAGTGTAGACTTTGAGACAGAGGAAAGATTGGGACACATAGAAACAATTTCAACTGATGTCAGTCAAACATGGAAAGATGTGGAAGTGACGGGAATCTCGTCAGACAGAACTAAGGAAGTAACAACATTATTGGAAGATTTTAAGAATATTTTTACAGATTTACCAGGAAGAACGAATATCATAGAACATGATATCAAATTAACAGGCAGAGTTCCAAATAAACTACCTCAATATGCTGTACCATTGCATCACCGAGAAGCGTTACAGAAAGAAATAGATGAACTACTTCAATTGGGAGTGATAGAACCATCTAATTCGTCATGTGCTGCACCAGTTGTGCTGGTTAAAAAAAAATGTGGCAACATTAGACTGTGTGTGGATTACCGTCAACTAAATAAAGTTACAGAATTTGACCCATTCCCAATGCCACAGGCAGAGGAAATGTTTACTAAATTGAAAAAAGCGAAACTTTTCACCACGTTGGACCTTTCTAGAGGATACTGGCAAGTACCTCTAAAGGAAGAGGCTAAACCACTATCCGCATTTAAGACACCGTTCGGCGTCTATCAGTGGAATGTGGTGAGTTTTGGCTTAGTAAATGCCCCAGCCACTTTTAACAGGATGATGGCAAAGATACTGGGTCACAGAAGAGACACTATTTGCTATTTGGATGACATCTGCATCTTTAGTGAGGATTGGAACGAACACTTACAGAGTCTAAGAGAGATATTTGCTATTATCAAGGAAAACAATCTGACATTGAAACCAACAAAAATAAAAATTGGACTTAGTGAAATTCCTTTTTTGGGATACAAGATAAAAAATGAATCAATTACACCATTGGAAGAAACAGTTGCAAAAATAATGGATATTAGTATACCAAAAACAAAAAAACAAATTAGAAGTCTTTTAGGTCTTTGCAATTTTTATAGAAAATTTGTTCCAAATTTTGCAGAAATGATTGAACCTCTTACAAATCTTACAAAGAAAGGGAAATCTAACATTATAGTTTGGTCTGAACAATGTCAAAGATCGCTAGACACGATTAAGAGGGTGTTTTCTGAAAAACCAATATTAAAATTGCCCGATAGTACTAGAGAATTTATTTTGGCAACGGATGCTTCATCCATAGCTATAGGGGGCTGTTTGATGCAAGAATATAGTGGAATTGCACACCCTGTTTTTTATGTAAGCAGGAAACTAACCCTTGCAGAATTAAACTATGCAACTATTGAAAAAGAGGGGCTAGCAATTGTGTGGTGCATAACAAAGCTAAGTTTTTATCTGATGGGGGCTAAATTTCAATTATGGACTGATCATGCTCCGTTGGCATTCATTAATTTAAATAAATGTGGTAATAATAGAATTGCTAGGTGGGCGTTACAACTGATGGACTATAACTTTGAGATCAAAACAATACCGGGGAAAGAAAATGTTGTGGCAGATACATTATCACGCTGTACTTAAAGGTTGGGGAGATTGTGTAGAGTATATCATGACTACTGACATTCTGTTAAGAATTAAGCTGTTTTATTGTGTACATTTGTAAATTCTGGCACGGAGTGTAGTAGATATTCAACAGAGAATTGTCAATTGTGAGTGTACACAACAATGATTAGTGAGCAGATATAGATTTGAATTGAATTATAGGCGGGGAGTGGTATTAATGAAATCTGCAAGATTACATAGAGATATGTATAGATATATATGTGTCAATTGTTCATAATAACAATTAGTAATGTGATGGTTACTGTCACAATTGGTGAATATAAATGTTATATGTTAAAGCTAATGTTAGAATTGTATTGGTATTAATATGATTTTGTTTTGTATGACATTATGGTTCACTATGTTACAGAGAATTTAGATTATTTTTTAACTTGGAATAGGCTGATAAGATATGTGGTGATTAGTATTTTGGACGTTCGATGTACATCGAACTTGTTAAACAGGGGGGGTGTTACGTGCGCATCTTTGTGTAAATGTGAAATGGTGCGAATGCGTGTTGAAAGGAGAAGAAGAACCAAAATGGAGGAATATGAACAAGAAAGTGTTTTCAGTATTAATAAAGATTAAAGTATTTATAAACTGTGATTTGTCGTTTTCATGTCTAAAGAGTCTCATCCAATATGAAGACGTAACAGACGGGTAAGGGGGGATAAAGAGATCCTGGTGTTTGAGTGGTGGCTATCTGAGGATAAACCACAACAACACAATATTTTGGCTTCAATTTCCCCTAGACCTGAGGCCCAGATGGTCCGCTCTGGGTCAACCGACTGGTCATGCCGAGCTACCAGCATAGGTCGTCGACCTATGCTGGAGGGCGGTGGCTGGAGGGTCAATCAGGGAGCTGCTGTATCGGACACATGCCCGATGCAGCAGCTGACTGAGTATAGCACCTGTGTAGCCCTGGCGGGCTCATTCCGGACATCCGAATGGCCCGTCACTTGTTGGACTCGATGGCGGCTGGGGAGCACAGGTGCCGAACTAACAAGAAAATATATATGGATAAAAAAAAACCCCAATAAACTACTTGCCCAAGATTTAAGTCTGGGCAAGAGACGCCGTATTGAGGATAAAAAGGAGGAGGCCACAAAAAGCTGTACTACCTGGCCATCATTTTTGGTGGTCAGGTGCACAGAGGAGGGGAAAAGCCTGACAAAGCTGAGCCCCTTCCTTATCTATAAGGGACTCAAGTCAGTAGTGGGAGAGCCCAAGAGTGTGTCTAAGCTACACAAATCAATGAAACTTCTTGTAGAAGTAGATGGCAAGACACACTCTGATGGGCTTTTAAGATGCAGAAGACTCTGTGATCTCCAAGTGGAAGTCATGCCACACAAGAGTCTGAACACCAGCAGAGGTGTAATCAGCTCTAGGAACCTACTGGAATGTTCCGAGAAGGAAATAGTGGAGGGCATTGAAGGAGTCACCCATGCCCGGCGCATTACCAAGCGCAGGGATGGTGAGGAGGTCAAAACCGCCACTATTATCCTCACATTCGGAACTAGGACACCGCCAGAGTATGTGAAGGCAGGATACCTACGAGTTCCAGTGAGGCCCTACATACCTAACCCCATGAGGTGCTTCAAGTGCCAGGGTTATGGACACGGCGCGGCAGTCTGCAAGAGGAACACTGTGTGTGCCAGATGTGCTGGAGAGGGTCATGAGGACAAGGGCTGCACAGCCCAGTTCAAATGCCCAAACTGTCATGCTGGCCACTCAGCCTACTCCAAGGACTGCCCTATGTGGAAACAGGAGGTTGCCGTGCAGGAGTACAAGGCAAGAAATGGATGTACCTTCAGCCAGGCGAAATCGGCTGTATTGGCCCTATCAAAGTAGCACTTTTTTTTTAGAAGCAGCTATGGTAACTGGTTCCGAATCATCTTCGCCTTCTAAAGCAGAGTATTGTGGTATATCTGACATCGTAGATAATTGTTCTCGTAATGCTTGAGAAGGGCTTGTTGAAAGCCGTAGGCCACATAATGTCTCTTTCAGAGGCCAACTGCTGCCAGCTACTTTCAGCTATGCTAGTGAGTTGATGTTATAGCGCTTCCAAGCGTCACCTCTGTAATGCCCTCCGCCTTTAAGTTAGTTTTATAGACCCCCATTATCCATCCGGCAGTCTTTTACATAACTGGAAGTAATTTCATTTTTCAGATTTCCTTAACACTTTCTTAAGAGAGTTTACAAAATAATAAATTAAAAGATTTTTTGAACAGTGAAAAATAAGCAGTAATAATAATGCATGCATAAAGCATGGAATGAATTTGTAGACACGACTACGTCAGTACATTATGTAGTACGCCTATGTAAACAACTCTAATGACGTTAAACTAACATTTAGATTATGTTGCAACATAGTGATGCTTTCGAATATACATAGCACTTTATTCGCTTTAAAATAATAATTTTAGTACATATGGCTACAATAGTCAACATACTTGATGTTTACATTTTATTCCTTTTCATTTACATATATAAATAGGGTGGAGTCAGTTAAGCGTCACTTGTCTATTTAAAATTAAACCCAAAAAAATTCGGGCTATGTGGTAGTGAAGCACTATAGGTTACTGTAAAAAAACTTATGTAATGAATAATTATGCATCACCTAGATATTCAAATGTGTTTCATGTTAATTAACGAAAACTTAGTCATTGCTTTTTAGCTGATTCTTGTGGTCCCTTTGAAGATGCGTTGCATATGAATTTCAGCCTATATGTTTAAGTATTTAAAAAATATAACAATGTTTTCTTTATGAACCTCAATTTTACACTTCAGCTAAATAAATGTTTCATTAAAAAACAAGATTAAAAAGAGAGTTTGTGTTATCATACAAACTCAGAGGCGGCCCCCGTCGGAGTCGGATCCCTGTCGGATCCGCCTATTCGCAAGAAATATTCAAGAGGTGATTAAATTTTGATGGTTAAAAGTAATGATGTTTCAAAGATTCATTTACCGTTGTAAAAAATGTTGTTTTTTCTGTTTTAAATGTTTCGGATGTTCCTTCTAAGTTAAAATAATTAACTTTACGACGGAGGATGGCACTGAGCCCTGCCTGGTCATGCAGTTTGCGAACTGGACTGCCGTTTGGATTTATCAATGGTCCTGGTTCACACCCTGCCCGCTCCCATCCCCCGTTGTCTTGCGGGAGGTTAGGACTAGGAAGTAAACTATCTTCAACTCTAAAGGAACAACCGAAACATGTAAAAGAAACAAACAACCCGGGACCGTCGTGATAATCAGTTCAGCACGCTAACCGCACGACCAGGCATTGCTCTTAACTTAATAACGAACTTGTTACAAACTAATAGCCTATTATTGATAAAGATATCTATTACACATTACGGCATGGCATCAACCGGATATGTCCAATATGTCAGACGAGCCATTTTAGACAATCTTTCAACATTGATTTATAATTGAAAAAAAAAAGAAGTAAAAGAACAGATATATCGTGCTTGAACTTCGATGTCTCAGCACAGATATCAACAGAGCTATTGGCATTTTCAATTAAACGGAACTAGAATGATGATGTAGATCTACATCTTATCTTATGTAATACATATGCTAAACTTCTGATTTAGCACTCTTAAGATCTGTATCTATTAGATCTAGATCTATAATATAAATTTGAATAATTTAGATGTAATTAAGAATAGATTTATGCCAAAAATCTAGATCTAGTTAATAAAATCTAGATCTACTGTAAAAAAATCTAGATCTAGTTTAAAAAATCTAGATTAGATCTTCTTCTTCTATTTCTTCGTTCTCATTGTTATGTTGGAGTGTTCAGATGAGTAGACCAATACAAGAGATGAACTGCGCAGTGGTTTCCAAATCGGGAGCTCTCCATATAGTTTCCTTTCTATTGGGGTGATTTAGGGCCAATGTCTTATACGGGCCTCTTGGTATAGAGAGCAGTTTTGGAGGACGTGGTCTGCATTCTCTGGTGATACTCCACATGGGCAGATTTCACTGGTTCCAATTTTGAGCTTCCGGTACATGTGTTGTCGCATTCTGTTGTGTCCGGTCCTGAGTCGAAAGATTAGACGTTGGTCTTGTCGGGATAGCTTATAGTAAGCATCATCTTTCTTGTGATTTGGATGAGAGCTCGTCCATTTCTCATTTATTTTATTTACGATTAATTTCTTCAATTCTTCTGGATAGAGTGCAGAGTTTATTAGTGTGTTAGTTCTCCCACTCTTGGCGAGTGTGTCAGCCTTCTCATTTCCTTCTAGTTCTAGATCTAAATCTAGCTATTATGTCTTTTTAAAATACGAGTCATGCTAACGAGGTTTAATAAACATTACTATACCGAGTTGTTTTATCATTTCATTTGAAGAATTCATTCCATATGACGGCCAAGGAAAAAATTCCATAAAGTCACACGACCTAGTTAGACTAAAAAAAATGTCTCATCAATACGAGCAGGATATCGAGGGATCATAGACATTAATACACCGAGTGATTTCTTTTAGCATTTCTTTTAAAGAATTAACTCTATATGACGTAAAAGGAAAAAAATCCCCTACCTCACACGGCCTAGTTAGACTAAAAAATGGCTTCATCAATACGAACCAAATATCGAGGGATCATAGACATTGGTGCACCGAGTGAGTTCCTTTAGCATTTCATTTAAAGAAGAATTAATTCCTCGTGACTTCAAAGGAAAAAAATCCACTACGTCACATTTAGAATTGTATTTGAAGAATTCATTCATATGACAACTTCATATTTAATGAAATATAAGTCAGTATAGAGATTTTCATTTAGCATTTATATGCTAGTTACAAAAAAAAACCAGGAGCAATATGATTGATTAAAAAATTAAAGAGGAACACAGACAATGAAACAGTAACTTGAACTTTCATTAGTCGAAACTCGATATGAAATGCGTAATGTGTAATATTGTTGATTTTTAGTATATACTGAAAGATACAATATTATAGAATTAAATTTATTGAATCAGTAGAATCTAAATTTTTTGAAGCAAACCATGATTCAGTGGCGTCACTAGGGAGGTACGGGGGATGTTTCGGGCCGCAACGGCTTACACCCTCCAAGGGGCGACATCCAGGTGGACAAAAATATGCACTTTTGCAAATGAAGTGTCTCTAAGTTTAGCGATTTTACTAATGATGAAACTCTAATCAAACTGGAATATTCGTTTTTTATACATCTCACTGTTCTATTCTATATTTGTTCTCGTTTCTTTATGTTTTCTTGAGTTTAGGGATCCCAAACTAAGGATGTATATTCTAATATTGGCCTAACTAAAGTTAAACAGCATTTTAGTTTTAGTTTTTTGTTTGATTTGTAAAAATTTCTTTTAATAAACCGTAATGTTTTGCTTGATTTTTAAAAATAATTTTATCAATATTAGTATACATGATAACTTTTCATTTATTATGTGAATAAAGTAAGTGATTCTTATTTTCTTTAGTTGTTTTTTTTTTTGTTACTCTTAATAACTGGTATTTTTTCTGGGTGGAAAAACATGCTCCAATTTGATTCCCATTTCTGTAATTCTTCTAACTCTTTTATAAAATTTCAGTATCTTGTGCTGTTTCGTGATGGGAACTAAACTATTACTTTTAAAAGTTAAACTAAAACTAGTTTTCAACTAAAATAAAGGAGTTAAACTAAAAGTTATCATTAATTTCAAAATATAGTTAAACTAAACTAAAAAAAAATAAACTTTTCATAACTTTTTTTCTTTGGGGGGGGGGCGGGGGGGGGGGGGAGGTTTGAAGTAGACCTATATAGAAATAATCATCCGACTGTATGCCGAGGGTAATAGTGATATTTAGTAATATTTATCCATATAAAATCAGTAATATTAAGGAATATAAGTGTACTTGTATTTTTGCCTTGGGATAAAACCTTTAGAAAAGAATGGTACTCTTTTTTTTTAATTATAATATCTTATTATATAATGGAAAATCTTACTTATACCGGTAAAGTTTAAAACCTCATTAAATAACATAGTTTTAGAATTTTAAATTTATATCTAGTAACCAAAGAAATAGAAACGAAATCGTTGGAGTTTTAAGAAACATTTGACCTGTATAACTATTTTATAGTGTAAAATACATGCTTGACTAACCATGCCTATGTGTTATTTTCTTGTCTGACCGCTAAAAATACAACTAACACTATTGCATAACCGTTAAACGCGCAAGGGAATAAAAACTAGGGTGGTCTTGTCATTATGGACTGCACACTCAGTAGACTATATAGACCTACACGTGTACTTCTATCTGGCCAGGTTGTTAAAATCAGTCGGACACACCGTCTATTTACTTTCTGGGCAGGGAGCGAGGGAGGTTGTAAAGATATATCTACGAACATGCTTGACAAGCCATGCCAGTGTGTTATTTTCTTGTCTGACCACTCCACGTTAAGCAAACACTATATCCTAACGCGTAATAAAAGAAAATGCAGGGTAGTCTTGTAGTATCATTGACTACACACGTAGAGTACACTAGGCCTACATGTGTATGTCTAGCTGACCAGGTTGTTAAAATCAGTTGGACAGTCTATTTACTTTATGGTCAGAGAGGGTGTGGATTAAGATTTTTTCTTCTGTAGTTGGTTATCCTAATGCTTTTAGATCTATATAGGCCTAGCTGTGGATTTAGACATATCTCTATTATAAGTTTAAGACTATAAAAAGGGTGTACTTGATTTTCCTGCAGTTAAAAATATATTGTTTGCCGCAAATGAATTGATTAAAACCACTAAATAATTGACCTAGCTCACTAATCACATTCCCACTAGAAACATAAATTAAACACCACCAAGTGGCTCACAAAAAAATTCGGAACAACCCCATTCATAATATTGCATTGAAGCTTTTGGCGAAAATGTTTAACATTTTATAATACTGCTACTTTCAAGACTCCCATAACTTCTACCAGCATCTTACTTTACCCTCTTCAAATGCAGCCTGACTAAATAGTTGGTAACTGCATCTTTCTTTTTTTTTTGATAATCAAAGTTATTGATATCTCATGACCAGAAAACAAGGATGTGCGTTTCAACCCTGACCATATGTTGAAAAGTTGTACAAATTTTCATTAAACTATTTAGTTAGTAACTAAAAAAAAATTAATTAAAATATGATTTTAACTAAACTTTTTTTTTCTAGTTAAACAATGGCCTTAATTAATTTTTTTAAAAGTTAAACTAAAAGTTTCTAACTTTTTAGTTAACTTTTGCCCATAACTAGTGTTGTTTTTATTGTTCTATATAATATGCAATAGTCTGCAAATAAATTGACTTTTATTCCTGAACTAATGCAATTTGGTAGATCATTTATGTAATTAGAAACAGTAGAGGGCTTAAGACTGTTCCTTGAGGTACACCTGAGTTTACTATTATTGATGTTAATTGGAAGCAGTGGCGTAGCTAGAGTATATGATGCCTGGTGCGGTACCTCATCTTGATGCCCCCCCCCCCCCAAAAAAAAAACAACTAATTAATAACGTTGCAAAACCTTACTTTTTTGTTCAAAATAATATGTATTCATTAATCAAATATTGTTAATTCTTTCATGACCTTAATGACCTTTCATGAACGCAGCATTATCATAGCCTTGACCCCTGCAGTCCATTATGTCTAAGCCATTCGAACGCACTTTCTCTAGAATCATCTCAGTGATTCCAGCAACATGCTTGTCCTTTGTGTCGATGAAGTCAACAAAAGACTCACGAACCTGCACCCCGTCATTATCCATGACAACATACCGTAAAATTTGGGAAATTGTATCCAGCTTTGAGATGTCAGGTGTACTGTCAAAAATAATAGAGAAATGTTTGGCTTGTTTTACTTGCTGTATGATTTGTTTTTTAGCGTGATCCCCCAATATTGTAATAAATTCATTTTGTATTTGTGGAGACATGTATGTATTCGGACTGGAACAAAGCTTAGTTCGAAGCACATGCTCCCTCAAGAGTTGATCGTACTTTGATAGTAATTTTACTAACTCTCCAGGTTTTCGTCTCTTGTATAATCAAATCTTTGGCCTTGTTGTCAATATTGTTCCCTACTCTCAGGCGAACTCCAAGCAAGTGATGACTGAATGTGAGATCTGCTGGTCTCATGTTTTTCTATTTTCGGGGATAACCTCCACCACTCATTGAATCCATCTTTGGATTTAAATGAAAATTTGGTACTTGATCTTGAGAAGAGTATGCAGGGGAAGCAAAATAAGGATTCTTTTTTTTTTGGCGAATAACACATCCACTTTCTAAGAACTTTCTCGCCGTTTGACATTTGCCGGAAAAAACACGCCTTTAAAAGCTTTCTAGACTTTCCTTTTGCTGATTCTTGATGTCTATACGCCTCTCTGAATTGACTGACCATACGCTGAACTTTTTCAGATCCTTGAGTGACAAGGTGTATGCGAATATTATCTGTGACATCAGGCCAATCTCCAATGTCGTTCAGTCTAGAGTTTATTATCCTGCTTTCTGTATTGTTTACACTGTCTGATGGTTCAGCTTCTTCAGTATGAATTTTTGAGGAGTGTACTAAAGACATGCTTGTGTGCTGTCCTTTAGTCTCTAGAACCTGCGGTATTGAAGTATTTTCTTCTTTTCAGGATGTCGGCCTCATCATTGTTTTCTGGATTCAATGATAACCGTCTCATCTTGTTTTGTTGCTTTTAACTGTTCAGTTAATTCATACCCAATAAAAGCTCGCCTATAGTCGGTGGACTCTGGCAATGATGTGACTTGAAATTGTCTCGATGCTTCTTTAGACTTAAGAAATTTAAGAAACGCACCTCACTGCGGTCAAAGAAACTGCTTTATGCGGATGACATTGTTCTCTGGTCAATCGGCAAAAAAGTCGACCAAATACAGGCGGCATTACAAGCAGACCTCCAAACCATCTCCTCGTATTGCGACAAATGACAGATTCAGATAAACGTTGCCAAAACGACCTGGTCCCTGTTCAGCCTAGGGATCGACATTCTTAAGGCTTCATTCGAGCTTCAACTCGGTGGGCTGCGACTCCAACGTGAAAACACCCAAAATATCTAGGGGTGACCCTGGATAGAAAACTGTCAATGCTCCAGCACGTCCAGGAGGTTGAAAGAAAAGCCTCGGAGAAGTCAGCGTTACTAAGAAAGCTGGCCAGCACAAAGTGGGGTGCCAAGGCTTACATGCTACGCACATTGTACTTAGGGGCAGTCAGATCACAAATTGAGTACATTTATACAGTTCAAGTATATGCTAGTAAAACTGCCCTCGAATCACTCGACCGAGTACAATCACTGGCACTAAGGCTCATTTGTGGCACCTTTCGGACAAGCCCAACAAACGCTGCTGAAATCTTAACAAACGTGGCCCCTTTACATTTAAGGAGGGGCGACTCTAGGCTACCCACCTCAATATTAGTGCGACTGTGGAGAGAGAGGAACAGCATAAACATGCGATCGTTCCTCCTCATTGCGGCCAATTTTTCAAAATCAGCTGGGCCCTCCACTGATAGAATCCCTATTAGAAGAATTAGTACTTGCCCTCCGTGGAGGAGATTGTCGGCCCCACAAATAAGCATGTCCCTTATAGGGCAAGAGGGAGCCACCAAGAGGCGATTAACACCTGCCATACTCCAAAACTTGGCATCAGCTACTCTAAAGTCCTACCCATCAGATGCAATTTTCTGTTATACCGATGGGTCGGTAATGAGGGACCCCAATAGATCTGGGTATGGGGCCTGTGACAAGTCAAAAACTCGATGTCAGAGTCACTCAAATTTATCACAGCATTAATTATTATTTATCTTTATTTATTTATTTTATTTTAATTATTTCCCCATCCTACCCCTAAATTCTTCACCCGCCCCACCTTTCCCACTCCTTGCTAGATTTAGTTGACCACCTTGGAGATAGCTAAGGCGCGTCCTTTCATTTATCTGCCCTTGATCGGGGAAAGGTAAACACACAATCTCTTTTGTCTTACCCGCCGGATGCCTGACATCCGCAGTTGACACCACCTTGTGTGGAATGCAAGTCACTCTTCCCCCCCCCCCCTTTTATCCCACGTCTCTCTTTGATCTAGGAAATCACGCGGACCAGCACCAGCAAATGTGCGACTCCCATTACACCCACGTGTAAGATAATTCTTAGCCTAGGACATTTCCTGTTTCCGCCCATATTCTCCAGGCCTATATAAAGTAGATCCAAATCAAATCAGACTCTCTCATTTTCACATTCGAGCTGAGCTATCGAGTCTGGACTATTTCATACATTCTTTCTCCTAGAGGAATACCTGGTGGTAAGCCGAACTTAATCACAAGTTCCATCTTAATTACTTTTGTGCTATTTCCATTGGATATTATCATGTGTATTTTGCTTATTTCATTTGTATTTAATTAGTGCATTGTGTATTTCTCACTGGCGTAAGTAGAAAACATAAACATGTCCTATGTATTTATTTATGTATTGCATTAATCTATTAATGCTATGTTGCTCAATTGATCGTTGTTGCAACCATGTCTATATTTGTACATCTTATTTTATTTCCTTTATCTCGGTTGACCGCCTTGATACCTTTACTAGCGCACTAACACTGCGTCTAGAAAAGAGATATGAGTTATCTCCCCTGTATTGAATTATCTCCCCTGTAGTCATTTTACTCTAACGAGAGTTGCGCCGCTTGAACGGACACCCTCTCCATTCAAGCGCGCTCCATTGTTCTCGACCTACGGTCATATGTAAACATACCGTCATGGTCGCTGACCACCGCCCAATTCAACCCCCCCCCTTTCTTTCTCTATCCACCTGTGTTGGTTGAGATTATTATTTCCCCTTCTATGTACATTTTTATATTATTACTTTCCCTTCTATGTACATTTTTATATTGCTACTATCAGCCATCTATTTTTCTATATCCCTTTGTCATCATCTCCCCATTGTGCTTTAAAGCAATTTTACCAATCTGACGAATGCACCTCAGTCGAGGGCATCGATAAGATGCATGAGAGACATGTCCTAACTTGTCTTTATTTATCCGCAGCCTCCCTCAGGTGTCTGCCTATTTATCGGATTATTTACCTGCCTATTTATGTGCTGAGTGCTATTCAGTACTGCACTTGCCTACTGAGATCTACTCAACTCTGCTACTTGGCGCTATCGGCCTTGCCCGCCTACCCGACAGCCCACCTGTCAACTTGTTAGGTGCGACGTCCCTACAGACCCAGGTCTGTGTGAGACGTCATAGCTACGCCAACCCTCGGCAACTCACTGGACATATCCTGTCAACTACGCTGCCCACGGCAGATCAGCTCTGCCCGCAGTAACCTTGTGCCCACGGTAGCCGGCCACCCGCCCTACTGTGCCCACTACAGATATTAGAACTTGGGATTGAGACTCCACAAGAACTATATCACCGGCGTCCCTCTATCCGCTAGAGCGCCACCTCCAGCTGCAGAACCTCAAGCCAGGACACAGCCAGCTGCGACATCAACAGGACAACCAGCTAAGTCAGAGGACAAAGTGACATACTCTCTTATTAGGTGCAAGAGTAGTGATTAAACATAGTATTCACTAGAGATAGATGCAAACCCTCCCCCTTTTTATTATTATCTGTAAATATTTATGTAAATAAATATTTTTCATTTTTAACTTTTGTATCTATCTTTCATGGCTTGTCTCGTTGCGTGTCTGCTCCCGATTCATATGCTGATAGGTTGGTGTGTGATAGCTTTAAAAATAATCATCCCCTAGACATTAAACGCGCCAAACACACGTCACATCTCCTCCACCTGTCATAGGGCCCTTATAGTCTACCCAGACCGGACAGAATCAGAGATGCCGATTTCTCCGTCTGAGCTTAAAAGGGTTTTGAGGCGCCAGCCAGACTAGTCAGTCTTGAGCACTGTTCATCATTTTGTTAACGTTACAGTATTACAATTAACTAGTTAGTTAAAAAAAACTCGTAGAAAACAAAGGTTAGCTTATTCAAAAATATTGACATTACAATAGAATTATTTCCAAAATTAAACTATAAAGAATCATAAAGGAATGAATAACCTAAAACAATTGTTTAGAGCAAGAGTTTAGAAATATATTTGTAAACTCAATATCTAGATTAAACCAGTGGACTAAACAATGAAGTAAAAAAAAAAGGTTGGCCTATCTTCTTCTTCTTCTTTATATTACAGAGCATTGATCAGTGTAGTAACAACATGTACCGTGTGTCCGAAATAAATCTAGTAAATTAGATTCAAACTGTTCTATTGCTTACATTGTATGGAAGAAATAGTCAAGGAGATGAAACAAAATAGCGACATGACTAGTTTATAAATCGTTAGTTCATATTTAAAATACAGTAGTTTATGTTTGCTCGTGTCCATACAATAAGTCGTTTTTACTGAAAAGCTCAAAGAAATAGGAAATTAATACACACTGGGGGAATTTTGGTGCCCCTCTCCACTTGGTGCCCTGTGCGGCCCGCACCACCCGCACATTGGTAGATACGCCACTGATTGGGAGCCACTTATTATTTCAGTTAGTTCTCTTCCTATTATGATGGATGCGTGGTCGAGAGGCTAAGTACACTGAGCTTGGCTTAACTACCTATGCTGGAGGGCGGTGGCTGGAGGGTCAATCAGGGAGCTGCTGTATCGGACACATGACTGAGTATAGCACCTGTGTAGTCCTGGCGGGCTCATTCTGGACATCCGAATGGCCCGTCACTTGTTGGACTCGATGGCGGCTGGGGAGCACAGGTGCCGAATTACTACTTACGTACATGGACAAAAAAAACCCACAAAAAACTACTTGCCCAAGATTTGTGTCTAGGCAAGAGGCGAAGAACAGAGTCAAAAATGGAGGAATTCACAAAAAGCTGTACTACCTGGCCATCATTTTTGGTGGTCAGGAGCACAGAGGAGGGGAAAAGCCTGACAAAGATGAGCCCTTTTCTCATCTACAAGGTACTTAAACCAGTAATGGGAGAGCCCAAGAGTTTATCAAAGCTGCATAAGTCATCAGAACTTCTTGTAGAAGTCGATAGTAAGATACACTCTGATGGGCTTCTACGATGCAGAAGAATCTGTGATCTCCAAGTGGAAGTCATGCCACACAAGAGTCTGAACATCAGCAGAGGTGTAATCAGCTCTAGGAACCTACTGGAATGTTCCGAGAAGGAAATAGTGGAGGGCATTGAAGGAGTCACCCATGCCCGGCGCATTACCAGGCGCAGGGATGGTGAGGAGGTCAAAACCGCCACTATTATCCTCACATTCGGAACTAGGACACCGCCAGAGTATGTGAAGGCAGGATACCTACGAGTTCCAGTGAGGCCCTACATACCTAACCCCATGAGGTGCTTCAAATGCCAGGGTTATGGACACGGCGCGGCAGTCTGCAAGAGGAACACTGTGTGTGCCAGATGTGCTGGAGAGGGTCATGGGGACAAGGGCTGCACAGCCCAGTTCAAATGCCCAAACTGTCATGCTGGCCACTCAGCCTACTCCAAGGACTGCCCTGTGTGGAAACAGGAGGTTGCCGTGCAGGAGTACAAGGCAAGAAATGGATGTACCTTCAGCCAGGCGAAATCGGCTGTATTGGCCCTACCCAAGGGCCAATTCGGCTTGACAAAGACCTACGCCCAGGCTGTCGCTAAGATTGTTCTGTAGTCACAGATTAATAATAAATTACTGTAGACGTTACTAATTAATAATGATAATAACGAGACTGTCTCTATCAAGGTAGACATATATAACTAACTTTTTATTTCCGTCCGATTCTTTGCTTTCGCATAAAACATAAACAACAAACAATGACGTAATATCTTCTAATATTAGCACATCCTTCCTTTTGAAGCTATAATCACATCCTTCCTTTTAAAGTTCTTAATACTTATATTTACAAGGAATTTTGACAACTCGACCATCCAAACTTTGACATTGTTGTCTGTACCAATTGCCTCAAACCACAATTCATTTACTTGGCTTGACTGACTTTCATCTTCCAGTAGATCAACAGCTTTGAAGTGTTTCGAACGATATTTTACAGCGAAATGATTTCTTTTTTTACATTTTCGGCATGTCTGTCCGAATGCTGGGACATTGTATTTTCCATGAGATCCACCACAAGATCTGCAATCTCTAATGAAACTTGTGACATGATTCTTTGCCATATCTTCCTGTGAGGTTTTGACTGGCTTTCTATCTTCTGTCTTCTTTAATTTATTAGCAGCATCCACATGTAGTCCTTTCATATCTATCATTTGGTTCTGTGTATGCTCGTCAGCACGAATTATGCTTGCTGCTTTCTCTAAAGTTAAGTCTACATCTCTCAGAAGTCTCTCTCTCACTCGATCCGACTGTATGCCACATACCAATCGATCTCTGATGAGTTCATCTCGAAGGTTGTCAAACTTGCATTCTTTTGCCAAATTCTTTAACTCAGTATAGTACTGTTCAAACGTTTCTCCGTCGTTCTGCTTTCTTGAAAAGAATTTAAATCTGTCATACACAGTGAAACCTTTCAATGAGTTTGTCTACAGTCTCATCTTCACATACACCGATCAGGTGTAACAATAAAGCTTTCTTCACTGGCTCGGGCTTCGTATTTTTTTCAGTGGCGACCATAAACAGTTCAAAACTTTGTCTCCATTTTTTCCATCTTTCAGATAGATTACCGTCTAGTGACAACGGCTTAGGAGGATCGAATAATTCCATTATTCGTACAGATTCTAAATTCTATGTCTAGATCTAGATCTAACAACAGGAACTAACGACACCACAAATAAAATGTACTTTTAGCAATTTAGAAACCACTAGATCTAGAGATCTGTTACCAGCACTTTAAAGCAATGTGACACTAGATTTGACACCCAATCTAACACCAGATCTGACACAAGATCTGAAAACAAATCTGACACCATGTTCTGTAGTCACAGATTAATAATAAATTACTGTAGACGTTACTAATTAATAATGATAATAACGAGACTGTCTCTATCAAGGTAGACATATATAACTAACTTTTTATTTCCGTCCGATTCTTTGCTTTCGCATAAAACATAAACAACAAACAATGACGTAATATCTTCTAATATTAGCACAAAGATAGGAAGATCCATAACCACACAGACGGACATTGACCACCCCCTCCTCCTCCTCCAACTCAGAAGAAAACACCGCCAATAAACACACCTCGGAAGAGACAAGAAAGCCATATTGTCATGCTAAAGAACAGGTTCTCTGTGCTCGCTAATGAGAGCATGGAGACTGAGCAGCATTTCAAACTAACACTCCGGGAGAACCCGGAGACATCATGTCTGACACAGGTTGTCCTCAGAGAACCCAGCCAGACACCCCAACCTGTACTGAATTAGAGGTTGACCAACTCCCTAAGGGGAGAAATCAAAGCGGAGAGGATGCCCGAGGTGAGGGAGGAGGAAATAATCTCCGCTCTAACCAGAGGGATCTTCCCTCTCCAGAGAGAAAGACTTCCCCCAAAAGGGGGTTGTCCTCCTCTCCATCCAAACCCAAGAATAAAAATACCAAGGTCACTGGAATAAAGGGAAACCCCACCGGGGACCATCCAAGGCCTTTATGCTCCAAGTAGGTCATTTAGAATAAGCCATTGATTCCAGAATTGTACAGTGGAACTGTAGAGGCCTCAAGGCCAATTATTAGGAAATGCAGCTACTGGTGGACTCTGAGACTCCTGTAGCTGTCTGCTTACAGGAAACATTTCTGAAAGATAGCATCAGTTTCCGAAGCTACAGTGCTTACAGCAAGAATGTTGAGGATGCAGAGAGAGCATCAGGTGGAGTCTGTATCCTTGTGAAGGACAGCGTCCCCCATGAGAGGATAGTGTCAAAGACCACACTACAGGCCGTAGCAGCTAGGATAACCCTACACATCTATCTCTCGGCGCTCCATTAAACCCAACAGACATGGAGGACTTTAAATTTTCGGACTCCAAAACAGTTAGCATGCATTTTTTAATTTAAGAGGAATCCACCCAGACCCTGAACTATTTTTACACAAAAAGAAGATCCCTGACGTAAAAACCACTAAAGTTTTAGACCACTCTCTAGATTCCAAATTTAATTTTCTCCCCAACATTAATGAACTTAAGAAGAAATGCCAAAGGTCATTAAACATACTTAAAGTACACAGCCATACGGACTGGGGAGCTGACAGAGACATCTTGCTGTTGCTATATCGGAGTCAAATCCGATCCAGGCTAGACTACGGATCCATAATATATATAAGTCTTATCTAAAAATACTGGAACCCATAGAAAATGCTGCCCTGCGTCTCTGTCTCGGCGCGTTTCGTACATCTCCAATCCCAAGTCTCCACGTGGAGGCTGGAGAACTCCCCATGGACATAAGAATGAAAAAGCTTGCAATGCAAGCTAAAATCCAACCCCACGAACCCTGCTTTCGATTCTATATATAACCCTACAGAAGTAGAACTATACAATCGAAGGTCTAACGTCATACAGACGTTGGGCCTCCGAATGAGAGAATCCATTCAAAATTTAACCCCACCCAATGACCAAATTTCTAAAATAAAAACCCCACAGAACCCCCCAAATTAAATTTATCCCTTCTTAATTAAAAAAAAAAAGAAAATACAAACACAAGTATTCTATTTAGGTGGCGGCCCACATCTAAGTGTCTGACAAGGCGTGGTAGCACGACCATGTCCAGACATAGGATTGGACACCCCTACATCACGCATTCCTTTGTGCTGAAGAAAGAGGAGCCCCCACTTTGTGAGTACTGTGACTCTCGCCTCACGGTGGATCATATCCTCATTGATTGCCCCAGATACCACGACATGGCCTAAATTGTGCCGATGTGCCGAAAACTCAAAACTCAAACTCAGATTGATTACCTAGATCTTTTTAGATTATGTGTCTAAAAATTGCAAAATAATAATTATTTGACGAGAGTACTCTTTTCGATGTTCAATTATTAGATTTACATATAAACATTAAATTATATGTTACATAGGTTAGGGTTTTAAAAAAACTTTACTTCTTAAACTACTTTACATAATAACGCCATGTTTCAACTTTGAAAAAAAATGCACATTTTTTGTATTGTTAAAAGATCTCCATGTTCAGTTTAGATATATATATAGGTCTGTGATCTAGACGCTCAAAGGATCTGTAAACACTGGCTTCCCATTTGTTGTATATTTTTGTCTATCATGCATTTTATCAACTACTATTGGGGTGTTCTTATTCTGTAACTGCTATAAATAGTCTAATGCAATTGAAGCCAGTTATCTATGACCTAAGTATAAGCAAAGATTAGGGCAAAATTTGACAAGTACATTCAAGGTTAAAGAGGTATATAAAGACTGCAATTTCAGGGCAGTTTCTGCGCTCAAAAATTTTAATGAAACTTTTAGTGATACTATGACCTGAAATTAGAGACTTCTAGAACTCTCGTATCTTTATCTAGCAATGTAATTGGAAATTATGTGGCCTACTGCTTTCAACAAACCACTTCTCAGGCATCACAGGAATAATAATTCACTAAGTCGAAAATACCACAATGCTCTGATGTAGATAATAAAAATGAATCGGAACCAGTTACCATAGTTGCTCCTCAAGGAAAGTGATACTTTTACAAATGCCTTGATAAATAAATGCGGTTAAAAAAGACACTACAAAAAAAAAGTATGCAAATCAAAGCCTCCTACAGCTTACATATCTAAATTTAGCGGTTTATACAATAACGTCCGTCTCTTCCTTTTCTCTCTCTCTCTCTCTCTCTCTCTCTCTCGCAGTAATGAAAATACAAGTCATTAACGCTACACCTCATGCTCTCAGAGTTACATTTCTTATTCGATTGTCGTAAAGAAATTTTCTAGAACTTTTCAATCAGGCCAAGAACAATATGAGTGTACAGGTTCCTAAACCAACAATGGTCATAAATAGAATGTAACCTGCTATTTGTTGAACCTGCTCCTCTTTTCCGAAATGTGCTAAACAATTGATAACCTATAGCTACAAAATCTAGACATTATTCTGCAAATGATACGATCTTTATCAATTCAGAGGTTGGCATACTTTTAAAAGAATGAATCATTGAGCCTTGGTCATCTCAATTATTAATAAATACTAACGAACGAGACAAACAAAGAATGGTAGTGGACTAAAGCCAAACTGTTGATCGGTTCACACTGCGGGATGCTTATTCTTTACCCGAATAGATGATATGGTCTGTCAAATGGCTAGATCCGAAATATTTAGCTCCCTTTATCTTAGCAATGTAAACTATAAGATTCCTCTAAGGAAAACTGATCGCAATCATACTGCCTTTGAAACTGCAGGAAAATTATACCACTTTAGTAGGATACTCTTCGGAGTAACTAAACGGGTTGCCAGTTATCAAAGGAGAATCGAAAAGATCATAGAACAAGAGTCACTGGAGGGCACATTTCCTTACTTTGACAATATCACCATTAGCGCCGACAAAATAGCACGAAATTTCCCGACAAAATAGCGCGAACTAATATATAACTCCGCCATGCGCACCGACATCTAAGCTAGAAGGTGCGCACTGTGATAAACTAGACTAAAAAGGATGTCAAGATTAGCAACATTAGGAAGAGAGGAGAACGATTTCCGCCCAAGTTGAGAGCCGAAGTGAAAAGACTGTGCCTAAGAAAGATGATGTTTTATGAACTTGTGATGTCGTGTAAATAAAGATATATGTGCCACGTTGAGTTGCCTCACTTAAGTTATTACAATTGGTGTCAGAAGTGGGATTATAGGCAACTCAACGAGAGAATGTAGGCTTTAATTACAATGACATATTTGAAGCTATTACATCAGCTCTCAATTAAAGAGCTACGACAAGAGCTTCGGGACCTAGGTTTAAAATCCCTCGGTAGCAGGGAAACGCTCACGGATCGTCTGCGGCAAGCCTTGGTCGATGAAGAAGAAGATCCGGAGACCTACAAATTTGAAATTGAACTTGGGATTGTTGAGTTCTTTTGCAGGATACAGGAAGAAATTGATGCAATGCGTGAACAAATTAATAGGATGGGGAGTAAGGTAGATGATAGTGTATTGCAAGTGGAAGGACAAACAGATCAATTTGATAAAATTGTGTCGCAAGCAAAAGGAGGAATAAACTCGTTAGGGAAGGAGCAGTTGCCTGGTCAGGACTGTGGCTGCACAGACAGTGGTGATGGAGGCGCTGGGGATTGGAGCGCTGTCTGTGACTGTGTTGTGGGCAAGTCTGGCGGGGATGACTTTCAGGGCGAGAAACGTGACAACGATTGCTGCGACGATCTCAATGGGATATACAGAATTGAAAGAAAAGAAACAAATGAAGAAACCAGAGAAGTCTGTTATGTACCTGAAACTTTTGTTCCTGGTATACCTGCAATGAGCCGAACATATCAAGACAACGTTGGGTCTGCGTCCAGGCTGATGCTGTGGACCTTAAAGACCTCTGTTTATCTGTCAGTACCTTTGATGAGAACTCAAACCATGAAAGCCTCAAGACCGCTTCGGATTCCTTGCTTTGGATGTCGTCGGATGAAATTGTAAATACGGGCCCCAACAATGGCCGAGGCAGAAACAACGAATTTGACTATGGCAGCAGCATAAGAGAGTACTTCATACTTGGCAACTGCATCCAGGCGATTGACATGAACTGTATATGCGGCGTCCTGCGGAGACAGTGCCCATGCCAAGAAACCCAGCTACAAGACCTGAACTTGACAGAAATGTGTACTTCTGCCAACATCAGTGAAAGTGACTTGAACGGTGTTGAATTAATCCCAGCGAAACCTGATGTAGTAGTGGTGGATGAACATTAGAAGGATGCTTCATGGGCATACCTTACAGATGAAGCTGAGAAAGACTATGTGCTTGAGACCATGGCTAGCTGTGGGCCTACGACTGTGTCACGACACGTCCATGGAAAAGGTCCGCTGACTCAGCGTCTTAGAACAACAACCCTGGAATCTACGATGATCGAAACAACATACATTTGTGTTACGTGGCTGGCAACCCTGACCTCCACTAACTCTCCATGTGTCAGCAGGCTGGCATCAGCGACTATCGTCATGAGGTCGAAGCAGCGACCACGATATCGCCCCAAGCGTAGACTGGCCAACTGGAAGAAGAGGAAGCGACGACCACGGGAAACTGTGCAGATGGCTTTGTGGGCAACAGACACCCTAACGTCTGTGGTTCCCACCGATCGACCTCCACCTGAAATGTCAAAGCTCCACTGCACTGTTTCTTTTCGGGACGAAAAGCTCTAAGAAGGGGGCAATGTTATAACTCCGCCATGCGCACCGACATCTAAGCTAGAAGGTGCGCACTGTGATAAACTAGACTAAAAAGGATGTCAAGATTAGCAACATTAGGAAGAGAGGAGAACGATTTCCGCCCAAGTTGAGAGCCGAAGTGAAAAGACTGCCTAAGAAAGATGATGTTTTATGAACTTTTAATGTCGTGTAAATAAAGATATATGTGCCACGTTGAGTTGCCTCACTTAAGTTATTACAATATGATGTTCATAGACATAAATAAATATAGACTGGCCGAAGGAAGTAACTTCATGTAATTTGAAAACATGTATATCTATTGTATTCGGATTTCCGAATTATGAAAAATTGCATGATCTCCAAACACTAGTGAACATATTGTAATACTTATATAGGTTATGGCTGAAATAGATATGAATACTTAACTTTTATACTGCTCATAAATGCTGTATAATAAAGTACACACAATTGCAAGTCATAAATTTTCGTTTCATAAAATCCTTTAATCGGCCAGTCTATATTTATTTATGTCTATCATGATGTTTATAAAAGTACCGGATTTTAGTAAGTGAAGGTTCTAAGCAGCATTTTTTGTTGAGAGTTGAGGTCTCTATCTTCTTCACTATTATTAGATCTAAAAGTATGCCATATTTGCAGAGTTAGAGAGTACTTTAAAACTGTATTTCCTTCTCCTTTATCTCCAATGCTTAAAGTATATTTCTTGCTAACAAATATGCTTTTGAAACACGTGTGTTATAGTCTAATAAAAAATCTCGATTATCTGAGGCGTCTCTCTTTAATCAAACAAGAGCGTCTTTTGCCGCAAAATCGGCAAACTTAGGTGTGTCAGGCAATCACATATCTCTTCAAATATTCCACCTGCCGATGTAAATACTGCCTTCGAAGAACTAAATGATGCTCGGTCAGATGTAGGGAATTCGTATGACTATTGGGAGCACAACTATATTGTTCAAATCGAAGAGTGACTCTCAAAGATTTCCGAAAGCATAATGGAATATTAGAGATCGAGTACAGGACAATCTACCACGAACAAACGATTCAGTAGAGGGATGGCACTGTGCATTTCCGCTGTCTGTCGAGGGCCACCCCCGCCCTACGCGTCATGCATTCAGTCATGCATATTAACCAATGACTTTAATTCTGCCAAGTCACTGGTTTTTCTGGTTAGCTCAGGCAACCAATTCCATGCTCTAATAGCACTATGGAAGAAGGAGCACTTGTACACATTTGTCCTAACATATTTATTTGATTCTAGATCTATATAGTTTTTAAAAAATCAGTTCTTCATTTACTTCAATTTTAATAGCTAAGAATGGCTAATTCTATCGCCTTCAAATATCTTTATTTTTTTATTGGTTGTTTTATTGAATGTTAACACTCTCAAATACCTAAATGTAACTTTCACTTTCAGACTGATATGGTTCAAATAGTTTATCAGATGTCGGCTAAAAGTGTAAACCATTTTCATAGTTCAATTTCATTTTCGTGATAAAATGAAAAAAATGTAATTAGAAACATCTCGCCAAGTCTGACGTAAACTCAATGCACTAGATCAATGATATTAATATTCCGCTAGTATCGAATAATTAAATCATCACAAATAATCACTTACCAGTTAATGTACTGTTCTGTCGATAAGCCCAGGGTACACCTTCTGTCTTGGTATCTACGTCCAAGCGATATAGCGGAAATCTTGTTTTCATATCTAGAGGCGGTGCACTACAGAATTCGTGATATTTGAATGCGTCCCCTATGTGAAGATTAGTGCATAAACCGGTCAGGCACACCAAAAGTAGATATTTGTGTATTTCATTGAACATTTTTACCATGGAATCTTGATAATCTGTTTACCAAATAGAAATTATTTCTTTAATATGAGACATGTCATGAAGAATATTATTTTGATGAAAGAACAATCATTATAATGTATCTTTTTTTAAGTTATAGAAAATCTAAGACTATCTTTAACATCAAAACAGAGCTATACGTTCTTTGCAATTAATTTAATTTTGTTTTTGACTTTCGGGAGAATCAGAACAAACATGACTGACATATCAACATCGCTTATGCACGGCCCGTTTATAACGCTTTCCCTCTGAAATAAAGTTTTTTTTCCTCAGTGAATAGTATTACCAATATCACTTAATTCCACCACCCCCGCTCCTATTCTACGCCTTAGAAATAGGTCCTACATACCATATATGAATATTCTCCGACTTTTCATCTTTTTACCGAAATATTTGAAATGCTTTATGATTCTTTAAATCAAGTTTTAAAAATTATATTGAGATCGAGGTTATACATTACGTTTCAACTATTATGTAGATGATTATAAATTATAAACAAGATTACAAAGAGGCGGCCCTCATGGAGCTCACCAATGGACCAGGAATATTCAAGCCATAGTCTTGTTTTGATCGTTTAAAGTAATAAAATTTAAAAAATTATTTGGAGTTATTTTTCAATTAAAAGCAAACAGGACAACTCGTCGTCAATAATACTCTTATAATTCTTTTGAATAATGATTTGAGATAAAGCTCCTTAAACAATAGAGCTGCGTTAACTGATCGCCAAAGAACAACTTGGAAACCTCCCAGACAGTGGCGTCACTCTCGTCGGTGTCACCCCCCACCATTAACTTTCTTCAAATATGTTCTTATTGTTGAACCAATACAGCGAGCTGATTACCCAGTTTTATTGATTGTTATTTAATGTACAATGACTGTCAATTCTATTAGAACTCCAACTGTTTATGACATTTATTCAATTGTTATTTCAAATTTTACAATGAAATTTAATTAAAATTAGAAACAGACTTAACATCGCCTGAACAGGTTTCCTTTCTTATACTTTGAGACAGAAATAATATAACGTTGTGCTGTGTCATTTAAACCTAAACTACCATCTAGACGTGTCTAGGCATAATTCGGGCATATATCTAGAGATTTTATTATTATTATCTTTTCTGATGTGGCTGCTTTTGCCAAGATATATTTTTTTTCCAATTTGGGTGTCTCTCCCAAAATGTGTCACCCGGTGCGGACCGCACCCCTCACCCCCTGGTGAAACCACTGCTCCCAGATACGTACTTCTCTACAACCATTTCGATTAATGCACTGGAGTAGACGGGCTAGGAAATTTAAAAAAAAGTGCCCGCACAACTAACCAATTTTTCCATGCGGGCCCTAACTCAGCCCACTAGCGGATCCAGAACCTTGGAGTGGAGGGGGGGGGGCGATTTATATATGAGAATTTTAAAAAGCAGTGTTTCTCAACTTTTTGCGAAGAAAAAAACAGTCATGTTGAGCCCTTTCTCTTGATAGCTTGGGGGTCTGGTGAGCGCTGTAAGCCTCCTCAGTGGGGTTCAGGGCGAAGCCCCGACACCAAAATCGTTTTCTTACATTCTTCGCTGCAGAAACGCATTCTCCTGACATTTACAGCTCATTATTTATCAATGGGATTCGGAGTCCCATCGCCAAAAAGCGTTTTCTTGTATTCTTCACCGCAGAAACGCATTCTCCTGACATCTACAGTTCATTATTCATCCTATTAAAAAATTACCTCCAATAATATTTTACTTTAAAAAAGTATTCTAATATGAATTAGATATGCACTTACTGCATTGCAAATACAACGATTTGAAGATACCCCACATGGGCGTAGCCAGGGGCGCAGAGGGAGGGGGGAATCGGAATTTAGTGACTAATTTTTGCTTTAATTTTGTTTATTTTAGTTGATATTTTAATACTAAACCATCACTTGCAAAAGCACAGCCAAGGGGGTTTTAAGTTTTAAACCCCTACCAGGGGGGTTTGCAGTCAAAATCCCCTCTTCTATAAAACAAAACAAAAAAAAATGCAAACGACAATCCCCAAATTCTAAGAGCATAGCTAAGTAAGATTTTGATTTTAAAACCCCCTCCGAAATCTACGATAAAACCCCCTCTTCAATATAATACATCAGTCACCAGATTCTAGCCAAAAGAAGTTTTGTGTTTAAACCCCCCCCCTCCAGCGGGGTTTGCAACTAAAAACTATCTCTTCAATATAAAAAAGCGAATTACGCACTCAAAATGCTATGAGCGTAGCCAAAGGGATTCTTTAGTTTAAACCCCCCTTCAGCGGGGTTTGAAGCTAAAAAAATACCTCCTCAAGTGAATTACGCACTCAAAATTATATGAGCGTAACCAAGCCTAGGGTGATTTTGAGTTTAAACCCCCCTCTTCCGGAGGGCTTTTTTTTTAAAGTTTAAAACCCCTACAGATGGTTTTAGTTTAAATGCCCCCATACAGAGAGTTTTGAGGTTGAAAACCTCTCTCTTCTCTAAAGAAGTCAACAGTCACCAAATTCTATGAACGTAGCTAAGGGGGTTATGAATTTATTTTTTTAAAAACTCCACAGATTTTTTAGTTTAAGACCCCCCATCAAATGAATTTGACGATAAAACTTCCCTTTTCGATATAAAATCTAAAGCAAACTACTAATTCCAAGAGAATAGCCAAGGTAGGTTACACATTTCTACCAGTGGCTGGGTTCCATTAATAAAGTGCAGTGAATAGTCATCTGCCGAAAATGAAAAAGACTAAATGTGGCTCAACAAAGATAGCTAAGACGGATTTTAGAAGTCAGTAATAGAGATTGGGTTTCAATCAAGGAAATCCTACGCCGAACTGGGAGTCGACCCCTTAGTAAGGTTGTGACAGACCGTCGGATGAGGTTTCTGCGACATGTTCTCCAACAAAATGAATTACGCATAATAAGAGTTGCGATGACATGGAGGCAATTACGAGAAAAGCGCAAACAGGGACATCCTAGTACAACTTGGCGCCACACTTTCAAGTAGGTCATCAGAGCAGGTAGGAAGAGGCTGAGAGTGACAGATTTTTGTGAAAGCAGCTTACCGCCCAATGCGCCGAACGACGCGGGAGGATCTAAGGCAGTAAGCATAGCACATTAGGTTTTCAAATATAACTTTTAATAGCGTAGATACCTCAAAACATGCATTTTGTTGGCTTTCAATACCGGAAATAGTGTTTGGCGCCACGCACTAGGGGAGCTCACAGCGCTCTTCTAGACCCCTTTGCTGTCAATTTCTAGGAGTCTACAAACTCCAGGAAGAACCTATTTTAGGGTACAATAAACGTCTTCCGAAAAAATGAAGGTTTAGAATGTAATAAAGATTAATTACGTGCACACACGCATACACACTCAGAATTACACACACACACACACACAGAGGCCTATATATATTTGCGGGGGGGGGGGGGGGAAATCCTCCCAACCCCCCCCCCCTTCCCCCAGAAAAAAATCCTGGCTATGGTATGAAATATGGTATGAACATTTCTCCACGAGGTTATGGTACATCTAATTTTCATACTAGACCATCCCAAAAATTTATATACTGTATTAGATTTATCTGGGATTCTCTATATATATAATCTTGAAATGAAATACTAAAAAAACTCGTCAGCTGACTCGTGATAATAAAGATATTTTTAGTCTAAGTATGCCGTAATGGAATGTTTTTATTTGGCGTCATGTGGATTGAATTCTTTAAATGAAATGCTATAAGAAATCGGTGCATCAATGCCAACTTTCTCCTATTAAAAAAACCATACTAGCTAGATATAGGTATAATCTAGATTTTTTGCACTAGATCTAGATTTTTAAACTAGATCTAGATTTATATTCTAATTAAAATCATTGTAGATTCTAGAATCTAGATCTAGAATGTCTAGTTCTACTTTAGAATTATGTAGACTAGCTCAAGATATAGAATTTCAACTACTAGATCTAAATCTAGACTTAAAGTTTAGATTTTGAGTTCCAAATTTCTAAAATTATATGTTATAAAATGTTAAAATTGATCTACTATTTTTAGCGGCCCCCGTAAGGGGAAAAAGCCGCTATTAGAATTGTGCAAAATGTCCGTCTGTCCGTCTGTCACACTAAGATCTCGAAAACTAGAAGAGATATGAAAAATATTATTTCATCCTTAAATGCGGCTTGAAAAGTTTAGGTTTTCTAAAAGCAAACTGTTTAATTAATAAAATTGATTATGCAAGCGATTTTTTCATAAAAATACACCAATTCTAAAACAATTACGTAAATGTAAGGGATGCAATGTTACAATATGCTAACAAAGATGGATAGCTTTTGTGTATTTTCAGTATCACTAAGTCAAATATATTTATAAAATGTACAGGAAATGTTTACAACAAATATAAATAATAGTTAAAGATGTTTTTTCTGGTCAAACAACTGCTAAAATTAAAAGAAAACATTTCTGTTTGTTTATAAAGTCTAATAATGCACTTTGTATGTAAATATCACGCACATTTTTTAAAATGGACTTCTTATGCAGCGATTTTCGTGCAGTAGCGTAACGTCGCAACATGATCAGATCCGAAGCCAATATCTTAAACTTTTTTTTTAAAATCAGATTTTATTTATTTTTTGTTTAGTGCTCCCATCCGAATAAAAGAAGATTATATTTTTGCGTTTTGTCTGTTGGTCGGACTGTCCGTCACGATTAGATTAAATTGTAACATTAATGGCTATTGTAAATCTGATTTAACCTTTACTTTTTAATTCAGAAATATTGCAATAGTTTTAAGTATCTATAATAGATTGCTCCGGATCTTTTGTGAAAAACAAATCAATGCCAATGAATATTTGTTTGCTCTTCTAACTTATATTACATTTTATTACCATGCTTAAACGTTGCAAGAAACACATAATCTTTATTATATTGTTCCGTTTTTTTAAAATGTAAATAGCATATAAATGCTAAATAAAAATATCTATACTGATTTATATTTCATTAACTATAAAGTTGTTTCGGATATTGTTTAAAAAAAAAGTCAAATGATTGTTTGAAATCGCATAATTGACTAATATTACACTTATATTCTTTGACACTACGTCACTATAGTTTATTTATCAATATCAATTGTTCCGAATTTTTAACTTAAAACAATTTATGTCAAATAATTCTATTTTTTTTCAAAAATATCAACAATAGGTTATTCAAGATTTTAAAATAAGAAAGTAATTTACTAGAAACGATTATTGAAAATCAATTCTTAGACTTATTTTACAGTTAATTTTCTTACCGAAACATAATAAAAGTTGTTTAATCGGTAAAGAATCTTCCGGATTTTGTTTCCAAAAAGAAATATACCTACATTACCTTAATTTTCTTACAAATCATCGCCAAAAATGATCCGAATTTTATATGAAAATCTAATAACGCTAATAAATGTTTGAAATCCCTCTTCTAATAAATAAAACAAATAATTTTCTCATTTACGAAAATTGGTTGTTCTGGATTTTTTATGAAAAATAGTTTAACTCTATTTATGTAAAATCGCACTTCTCTCTTACACTACATTTAACTTTCTAGCTAAAACGTTAGAAAATCTAATTATCGTTAATACTATGCTCCGATTTTTAAGGAAAACAACCAAAGTATGGTTTGAAAAAGACTATGTTACATCTAATTTTCATAACAGACCATCCCACAAATTTAATTAACGGTATTTGATTAATCTGGAATTCTTATTTTCTCTCACTATAAATATATAAACATCCGGAACAATCTATTATAGAAACGTAAAACTAATGCGATGTTTCGGAAGGGAAATTAAATTTTAATCAGATTTTCAATCGCTTTTAGTCTTTTTTTTTTCTTGCTATTAACATAAAGGACAGACAAACTGACAGACAAAACAAAAAAAAGCGTCTTTAATCCTTTTATATATATATATATATATATATATTAAGTCTAACTAGCCCATCAAACGAAATGCTAAAAGAACAAACTCGGTGCACCAATGTCTATGATCCCTCGAGCAGCTTCCGTATAGATGACATATTTTAGTCTAACTAGGACGTGTGACGTAATAGAATTTTTTCCTTTGACGTCATATGGAGTTAATTCATTAAATGAAATGCCAAAAGAACTCACTCGGTGCACCAATGTCTATGAACACTCAACAAGCTGCTCGTATATATGATATTTTTTAGTCTAACTAGGCCATGTGACGTAGTGGATTTTTTTCCTTTGACGTCATATGGAATACAATCTTTAAATGCTAAAACAACTCGGTATAGTAATGTTTATTAAACCTCGTAATGTGACTCGCATTTTAAAGACATAATAGCTAGATTTAGATCTAATCTAGATTTATTACACTAGATCTAGATTTCTTTACACTAGAGCTAGATTTTTTACACTAGATCTAGATTTTTTTTTCTTACACTAGAGCTAGATTTTTAAAACTAGATTTAGATTTAAGTTCTAATTAAAATCATTATAGAATCTAGATCTAGAATTTCTTGGTCTAGTTTAAGACGACGGGGGATGGGAGCGGACAGGGTTTGAACCTGCGACCATCGATGAATCCAAACGACAGTCCAGCGCGCAAACCGCACTACCACGGGGGCGCCTCTGAGTTTGTGTGGCAACACATTCTCTCTTTGTAATCTTGTTTAAATTTAATGTTGCTTTCGGTCTATTGATAGATTATCTAGGCTTTTTTTACTTAAATCTTATCTAAATTACATTCAAATTATTCCAAATTTAGATTTAAGATATAGATTTATTCGATATAGATCTTAAAAGAGGTAAATCAGAAGTTTAGTTTAGATAGATCTACATTCTTATTCTAGTTCCATTTAAATGAAAATTCAAATAGCTCGGTTGGTAACTGCTGGGACATCAAGCAGACGTTGCCGAAGTACAAAGCTCGATAAGTGTTCTTTTTTTATCTTTAACTTTGAAGGAACATTCGAAAAATGTAAAATATTTTACAGAAAAAAAGAACAACAATTTTACAACGCCAACTGAGTCATTAAAACTTTAAAATTTTGGTAATTACAATAAAATCACGTCTTCAATATTCATTGAAATTAGTTATAGATCTAGTTCCAGATCTAGATCTAGAACTAGGTCTAGTTCTAGATGTTGCTAGATCTAGATATTGTTTGTATGACAAATGGAAGGGGAGATATTGATTTTTATTTTCGAGGTGGGAAAGTGTTAATTTGTGTGATCCAAGTCATTTTAAGCTCACACCTATAAGTAAGTCTAGAATTTATCTAATTTTGTAAGAAGAATAAACCGTTTTTAGCGGCCCCCGTAAGAGGAAAAGACACTATTAGGTTTATGCAAAATGTCCGTCTGTCCGTCTGTCACACTCAGATATTGAAAAGTAGAAGAGAAATGAGAAATATTATTTCAACATGCGATGCGGCTTCAAAAGTTTAGGTGCAACAGCTACTTTTGGTTTTCTAAAAGCAAACCGTTTAATTTGTAAATTTAATTATGCAAGCGATTTTTTCATAAAAATACACCAATTCTAAAACATTCTTTTTTGTTTAAATGCCACCATCGGGATAAAAGCCGCTTATTTTTGTGTGTTTTGTTTGTTGGTCAGTCTGTCCGTCATGTTTATATAAAAAAAAAAACACTAAACGATACTGAAAATCTGATTTAACCTTCAATGTTCCTTTCAAAACATTGCAATAGTTTAAGTATCTATAATAGATTGTTCCGGATGTTTTTATGAAAAACAAATCAATGCCAACCAATGTTTGTTTGCTCTTTTAACTTATATTACATTTAATTTCCATGCTTAAACGTTTCAAAAACACATGTAAATAGCATATAAATGCTAAATGAAAATCTCTATACTGAGTTATATTTTATTAACTATAAAGTTGTTCCGGATATTGTCTTATAAAAAATAAATTATGTCAAATAATTGTTTGAAATCGCATAATTAACTAATATTACTCTTATATTCTTTGACACTACGTCACTATAGATTATTTATCGATATCAAATTGTTCCGTATTCTCAACTTAAAACAAATTTCGAAAATAGGTTGTTCAGGATTTTAAAATAAGAAAGTAATTTACTAGAAACGATTATTGAAAATCACTTTTTAGACTTTTTTTTACAGTTAATTTTCTTGCCCAAACATAACAAATGTTGTTTAGTCGGTAAAGAATATTCCGGATTTTGTTTTGAAAAAAAAATCGTCATACGTTACTTTAATTTTCTTACAAAACGTCGCCAAAAATGTTCCAAATTTTATCTGAAAATCTACTAACGCCAAATAACTGTTTGAAATCCCTCTTCTAATAAATAAAACAGAAAATCTTAATGTCATTTACGAAAATTATTTTTTCTGGAATTTTTATGAAAAATATTTTAACTCTATTTATGTAAAATCGTACTTCTCTCTTAATTTTTTAGCTAAAACGTTAGAAAATCTAATTATCGTTAATATTATGTTTTGATTTTTAAGGAAAACAGCTTCCTAACACTAAAGTATGGTATGAAAATCTCTCCACAGGGCTATGGTACATCTAATTTTCATTCAAGACCATCCCAAAAATTTAATTAACGGTATTTGATTAATATGGAATTCTTTCTTATTTTCTCTCACTATTTATACAAACATCCGGAACTTACAACTATTGTGATGTTTCGGAAGAAAATTAAATTCCGATATTATACATACATATTTAGCCTAACTAGCCCATTGTGATGTAAATTATAAATTATAAATTATCGCTTTTTATATAGCGAGTCGGGTGTCAAATCTCGAGCCCCCCTCATAGTTAGCCAAGCCAAGCCAAGTTCAAGCGCACTTAGCCTCTCGACCACGCTTCCCACCATGGATTTTTTCTTTTGACGTCATGTAGAATTAATTCTTTAAATGAAATGTTTAAAAAAATCACTCGGTGCACTAATGTCTATGAACCCTCGACAACCTGCTCGTATTGATGACTTTTTTAAGTCTAACTAGGCCATTGTGATGTAATATGTAGTTAATTCTTTAAATGAAATTCTAAAATAATTCTGAGCACCAATGTCTATGAACCCTCGAGAGCCTGCTCGTATTGATAAAGACATTTTTAGTCTCACTAGGCAATATGACGAAGTGGATTTTTTTCCTTTATCGTCAAATGGAATAAATTCTTCAAATGAAATGCTAAAACAACTCGGTATAGTAATGTTTATTAACCTCGTAATTTGACTCGTATTTTAAAGAGACATAATAGCTAGATTTAGATCTAATCTAGATTTTTAAAAATCATTGTAGATTCTATATCTAGAATTTCTAGGTCTAGTTTAGAATGTTTGTTGTAGTTTACTTCCTAGTCCAAACCTACCGCAGGACGACGGGGAATGAGAGCTGGCAGGGTTTGAACCTGGGACCATCGATAAATCCAAATGACAGTCCAGCGTGCAAACCGCACGACCAGGCAGCCATGATTTAGACTAGATCAAGATCTATAATTTCAACTACACGATCTAAATCTAGAATTAAAGTGTAGATTTTTATTTTCAAATGTCCAGATGAATATTGCAATGTTATAAAATACTAAAACTAATCTACTATTTTTAAATTTAATATTGCATTCAGTCTATTAATAGATTATCTAGGCTTTTTTTTTACATAAATCTTATCTAAATTAAATCTACATTATTCCAAATTTATAATTTAGATCTAGATCTAGTAGATATAGATCTTAAGAGTGCTAAATCAGAAGTTTAATTTAGGTAGATCTACATCCTCATTCTAGTTCCATTTAAATGAAAATGCCAATAGCTCTTTTGGTAACTGTACTGGGACATCGAGTAAACGTTGCCGAAGTACAAGCTCGATGCCTTGTTCTTTTTTTTTTTCAATTACTAATCAATACCAAAAGATTATCCAAAATCGCTCGTCTGACATATTGTACATATCCGGTAGTTGCCATGCCGTAATGTGTTATATAGCTATATAGGCTATTAGTTCGTTATTAAGGTAACAGCAATGCCTGGTCGTTCGGTTAGCGCGCTGGACTGATTATCTCGACGGCCACGGTTTCATACCCTTTTCGCTGCCATCCCCCGTCGTCCAGCGGGAGATTTGGACAAGGAAGTAAATTATCTTTAACTTGAAGGAACATCCAAAACATGTATATCTGCCTAGTGAGACTTTATCAATACGCGCAGGCTCTTGAGGGCTCACAGACATTGGTGCACTGTTATTTTAGCATTTCATTTAAAGAACTAAATACATATTACGTCAAAGAAAAAAAAATCCATTTCATCAAAATGGCCTAGTTAGACTAAAAAATAGCATCAATACGAGCAGGTTGTCGATGGTTCAAAGACATTGGTGCACCGAGTGAGTTCTTTTAGCATTTCATACAAGAATATAAATACCTAGGTACAACCATAAACAACAAACTGAAATGGAGTGAACTCTGTCAAACCCTTTACAGAAAAATTCACCAACGACTCTTCTATCTCAGAAAGCTAATAAAATTTAACATCGACAAAACAATAATTAAATTTTTCTATACAGCAACTATCATCAGTATAATTAACTTTGCCATCACCTGCTGGTATGGTAATACTTCATTGGCATAAAGACTTTAGACTAAATAGACTAATTAAAAAAGCATCGTATATCACTGGAACACAGGTACCATCTCTTGAATACCTTTTTCATGAAAGATGCCTTTCCAAAACACTCACGATTCGTAAAGACAGCCTGCACCCATTAAACAACTGTTACATAAGATCTGAACGAAGTGGTCGTCTCCTTTCCATTAGGTCTAAAACAGAAAGATTTAAAAACTCCTTTTTTCCACTTTCGGTCAGAGTGTTACAAGATCATCTGTCGTCATCGAGAAGTTCATAGAAGTCAAATTCATAAAGCGCTGGTTGTGAATGTGTATGTGTTTCGTGTGTGAATGTTGTGAATTTTTCATCTATATTGTTATTGAACAGTACTTACGCTGATGTTGTCAATTGTAGTCAAACTGAATTTCCATTTGATTGGATCAATAATAATTATCTTATCTTATCTTATCTTAACATTTTACAGAAAAAAAATGAATCTTTGAAACATTATTACTTTTGACAATCAAAACAAAATCACGTCTTGAATATTCCTTGCGAATAGGTGGATCATCCGACAGGGATCCGACTCCGACGGGGGCCGCCTCTGAGTTTGTGTGACAACACAAACTCTCTTTGTAATCGTGTTTACTTTCTCTTTATTACATGTAACATTTGATTAATTTTGAATGTATGGATAAGGTTAATAATTATTGTTTAAAAAAATATAAGTGTACGCTAAATGAATAAATGGAGCCGGGGTGACTGAGTGGTAAAGCGCTTGGCTTCCGAGCTTGGGGTCCTGGATTCGAATCCTGCCGAACTCTGGGATTTTTTTCATTCGGGATCTTTAGGTGGCCTCAGAGTTCACCCAGCTCTAATGGCATTAGCGGATCCAGAACTTTGAGTGGGAGGGGGCGATTTTTTTCCAAACCCTAACTCTGATGCCCAGTAAACCCTAACCCCATGCATAAACGTGCGTACAGCATATAATATATATATATATATATGAGAATAAAAAGCAGTGTTTCTCAACCTTCTGCGAGAAAAAAACCCAGTCATGTTGAGGCCTTTCTCTTGCAAGCTTGGGGTTCTGGGGGAGCGCCGTAAGCTTCACTAGTGGTGTTAGGGGTGTAGCCCCGACGCCAAAAGCGTTTTCTTGCATTTTTAACTAAAGAAACGCATTGTCCTAGCATCTACAGCTCATTATAAATCAGTGGATTTCGGGGCGAAGCCCCGACGCCAAAAGCGTTTTCCCGCATTCTTCACTTCATTAACGCATTCTCCTGACACCTACAGCTCATTATTCATCAGTGGGGATCGGAACAAAGCCCCGACTCCAAAAGCGTTTTCCTACATTCTTCACTGCAGAAACGCATTTTCCTGACATCTACAGCTCGTTATTCATCAGTGGGGTTCGGGGCGAAGCCCTGACGCCAAAAGCGTTTTCTTGCATTCTTCACTGCAGAAACGCATTCTCCTGACATCTACAGCTCATTATAAATCAGTGGAGTTCGGGGCGAAGCCCCGACGCCAAAAGCGTTTTCCTGCATTCTTCACTGAAGAAACGCATTCTCCTGACCTAAAGCTCATTGTTCATCCTATTAGAAAAAGACCTTTTGAATAATGTTGAAAAATATTCTAATATGAATGTATAGATCCTTAATACATTGCAAATAAAACCATTTTGTTCCTTGAAAAGATAAGATACCCCACATATTCTAATTAAGGCTTTGAGGATCGCCGCCGAAAAAAAAAAATTCGATAAATAATAAAATTCAACCATAAAATGTAAGTTATAGTCCCAACTTTATTTAACTAGAAGAATATTAGATTGAGTAAAGGTTGGAAAAAGGCGACTAGGAAATTATTATCTGTGTTTAGAACTCATCTCAATCGTGACTCTTATACTGAAAAAAAATTTGTTTGAATTCTAACTTTTCCAAAGCAAAGTCTTTCTTAAAATTATTAAAATTCATGTGAAATTACATAAACTTTGTCTGGAAAGGGGAGGGGCGGTAGAGTAAAAATGATTAATCCTTGCTCCTTTTTATAATTTCTGCTAATGATTGCATTTGGCATTAAAGAATAATGGTGGGATGATTCGATAAAAGAGTTTAATGTATAGCAGAGATAAATTATATTAGTTACAGATTTTTCATATTTTGAAATTTCTTAACTATAATACAAAAGAAAAGTATTGGTTTGTCCGATGGGGGTAATTGCATGTATCGTCCCTCCCACCTTGTACAACCCTTTTTTATTTTATATTTACTAATAATACAATTTGAGATTAGAGTGTGGTGCGACAAAATATACAATGGGTCTACATATGAATATGTAGTTTATATTATATAGATATTCAACTAATTTTGTTCACAAACAATGATTTCTTCATAAAATAGGGCCGCCCCCCCCCCACTCAGAGGGCTAGAATGGGTTGAGCAGTACATGCAATCGCCCTCCCTTTACCCCACCGAATCTGCCATAATAGCAGTAGGAGAGCGACTTAAGATAAAATTTATATATTAATTGAACTAATTTTGTCACAAACTATGATTTCTCCATAAAAGTAATACTGCCTCCCTCCCACTCACATGGCTTAGGTGAGAAGGGCAGTAGAGGTATGCCCCCCTCCCCCGCCACCCAATGGGACAACAGGGGATCGACATAATATAAAGATTGGTTAAAATATCAATAACAAGTTTTAATCATATAGATATTTAATTGGTTCTGTTAGCAAGCTGTGATTTCTACAAATAAATTGGACCGCCCCCCCCCCCCCACTCGAAAGTTTATGTGGGGGGGGCGTGATTGATGCCATCGCCCTCTCCCGACACCACCAAATCGACCAACATACTAGAGGGGTGGGGCGAAATAATCTAAAAACAGGTTGAAATATAAATAATTAGTATATATTATTAACATAAGTAATAAATTCGTACCCAAATTGTGTGAATTCTATACTAAAATTCGTCCGACCCCCCCGATCCGCCAGTGTCAGACTAATGGGTACCTGACATTAGTTGGAGAAAAGTTAAAGTGGTTGGTCATTATGCTGGCCACATGACACCCTCGTTAACCATTGGACATAGAAACAGGTGACCTTTACATAATCTACCCCATAGATCACTAGATCTGAAAGGGGAACTTTACTTATTGAATATATAAAAAAAACAACAACTTTTAATTAAAAAGGAACTTATGTTTGTAAAAATTCATTTTTAAGGATTTAAACTTTAAAGAGAAAAATTAATTTTATTTTATTATTATTATTATATTATTTTAGTGCCCAATGATTTTTTTTTTTTTACGATCAAAACATGACTATGGCTTAAATATTCCTGGTCCATTGGTGAATTCAATGGGGGCCGCATCTGAGTTTGTGTGATAACACAAACTCTCTTTGTAATCTTGTTTTTATTCAGTTAAGAATTTAAAAAAACAACATTCAATGAGCCTTTTACGCACGGTCATTAGTTGGCTGTTAATAGTAGACGTAAAACTTACTGGAAAGACTCCATTCATCAATGAAGCATTACTATAGATATTTGATAACTGACTTTGGATCAAAAGAAATTGATTTTTTAAAATGTTTTGTATGTTACTTGTTACTTGTTAATTAGTATAAGGCTGTGTATTATACTTAATTTAAAAAATAAGAAACATAGTTTTATCTAACGATTACAACTTACAACCGTAGACTTGAACCCGATTTATCACAATTTATGTCCAAACCAATTCGTATTATGATTCATCTCTCTCTTGCTCTGCCAAAATGCTAAGCGCAAAAGGTTTGCCAAGCCGCCATAATGAAAACCTAGCTTTAAACACTTCCCAACACAATTAGGATTAAATTAGGCAGGCAATGATAGAGATGGGCTTATGCTCAAATATTGAAAGTATTGGACATATTGGATTTTGTAAACAAGAGTATAATGTAATAAATTATGGTATAAATAAACAGGCGTGGACGTTGAATAATGCTAGCTAACTAATATAAATACGCATACAAACAATCCAATATAAGACTTTTTTTAAACAGAAGGAATAAAAACATAAGAGGAACAGAGTTATATAGATTTGTAATTAGACGAAGAACTGCAATGTAAATTCCTAATTTCATTTAAGAACTCAATATATTCAAAACAATTAATTATCCTATGTACAAAACTTATAATTGAAAACATTATAACATTTAACCAAGAAAGTAAAGATAAAAAAACTTGAAAAGAACAAAAAAAGGTTAGATGTCTTACTTGCGTTGATGTTCTTTGTTTCCCTATAAACTGCTACGTTCTATTGTTTCTAAGCTGTGTAGCTAAAGTGAACAAAATGTCAGCATTGGGGGAAAGGAAGAAAATGTGGTCATACATCATCAGGACTGTCCCTGTCACTGTACTGTCTCGTCTTAAAATTACCTTCGCTCAGACACATACACGCAGACATCGTTCTCTTTGTAAGCCAATTAGCTATGTAGAACATAGGTGTAACCAAAGTTGTTTTTTTCCTCTGGTGGGACTCAATTCGCCCCCCCCCCCCGAAGCCGAGGACCGGATTTAAATTTTTTGGAGTCCCTAGGCCAGTGATGGGTAAACTCTTTTAGGATCAATTTAAAAACTTAAAGGAAAAAAAATGGAACTAGCACAACATTCAATGATAACCTACCATATTTTAACTATTGCAATACATGAATCTAAGAGTATTTTGATAGTTCATCATTTTGGTCCAAGCTGAGACGTAGTTATTGTTCAATGTAAAGTGAGTTCCTTAATAGTCAATCTAATTTTGACACAGTGTTTTGTTTATTTCTTTATTGAATAAGGTTTTTCACAAATATAGTGTAACTCATGTAAGGGAGCCAACTCAACAATGGATCAAGTTAAGGATGAAAGATGTCTGTTACATGTGATAAAAGTTGTGACACGATCACAATAAACATATATGTTAGTCTTGGTTATCAGCTCTTCTATTTCTTGCCTGCCAACGTCGCTGTCCCGGGACATGTCCGCGTTTCCTATAAAGTTCGCCTCTAACACAGCTACCAGAAGATCACAGTCCGTGTTGCTCTCTGTCTTTTTTTTGTCTTAAAAACGGTATTCTTCACAAGCCAACAGGAATGTCTACTACTCGTATTATCGACCTTTCCACTGCTTCCTGACCACACAACCTACATAGAACAACACTGTTTCTCACCTTACTAGAACATGAACTGGAGATGATCCCTTCTATAAATCAACTGCTTCACAGCTTGCTAGACGGCCAACAGAAGACTGGAGATTATCCCTACAATAACTCTAGGTGGATCTACCCAAGATCTAGTTCTCGTTTCAGAGCAAAGTATTATAAAGTAGAATGTGAGGTGTATGTATGTATGTTACTTATAGACATCAAAACCGCTTGACCAATCTTGATAAAACTAGGCAGGAATGTTCCTTGGGTACTAACTTAGACCGTAGTGTATGTATTGTAGCCCTAAAACAAACTTAAGACCCTCAAAAAAAAATAAAGTTGTCCGACTCTATTACAGCTATAGTATTTTATGGATCTAGGCCATGTCTACAATGTTGACATGAGAAAAGATCGAAAGGATTTAGACCTAGATATAATTTTAAGAAATACACTTTGCGCAGATAGTTTTTTACTTTGACACATGAAAATACAAAAGAAGGTCCATTGATTTCATTATATAATAAAATTAACCTTCAATTTTGTGTTTCAAAAGGATTTTTTACATAAATTAGTTCCTTATATCTGTGACTACAGATTTCCTGACGAACATTCTTTCATTAGACAATACCTAATGACCTAATGAATCGCGAACTAAAAATTAATTCGTTTAATTGTTTACTTTATAATCCCATCCCTAGATCTAAAACTCTAATTCAACTCTAAGATGATAAAACTTCTCTTCGCACAGATAGTTTTACACATATGTTAATTATGATCTAGGTTCACAGTCAGCAATAAACAAACAACAACCAATAGTGTCATGGCGGAGAATGATACTTTATTATATTGAACGCGTGCACCTTTGCGCATCATATCAACATCCCCTTTTCTTTAAAAAAAAAAAAATAAAACATTTCGGGGAGTATCATAGAAAAAAAATAAAACAAAACCACAACATAAACAACTAAACATAACATACATGTATACGCTTCAATCAATATGAAACATATCACATTTAAAAATCAACATTCAATAGTTCATTAAGACACATAGTCATTGAATCTTGTCGGTTTCTTCAACTGATCCCTTGGTCGCAGGGAATGATGAGTTGATGAGTGGCGAACGTGTTGATCCTGAGTTCTATTGTCCTGTATGTTGTTATCAGTATCGGGAAATATATCTTCTTCTGTTTCTCTGTTCGGGTTAATATGTACTCTGTTTCTTTGGTACACTGCACCATTGTCACCTCGAATAATGTAAGCTCTCTGATTGACTTGAGACTGGATTCTTCCACGTCTCCATGTAGGGTCATTAGGAGATTGGAAATAGACCATCTGTCCAGTTTTCAGCTGACTTAAATTTCTTGACCTCTTATCATAAGATGTTTTTACACTCATCTGACGTTTTTCTTTCCTTCTCATAATGTTCTCTTGACATGTAGAAATCTTAATGTTACTCCTTTTGTTTGGTATCAGTGTTCGAGTCATCCGACCAAAAAACATCTGAACTGGGCTTAGATTTGTGTCTTGCCTTGGAGTATTTCTAAATTCCAGAAGAGCTTCATAAGCATCTGACTTTGATTCTCTAGATTTCTTCATTATGTTCTTCAAAATTTTTACTGCTGACTCAGCCTTTCCATTGGATTGATGGTGTCCTGGAGAAGATTTCAAATGTGTCACTCCCCATTCCATCATAAATTTGGAAAAATATTCCGATGTGAACTGAGGTCCGCTATCAGATATACAAACTTTGGGCACCCCATATCTTGCAAATAAAACTTTCAGTTTCTTTATAATTGCGTGTGTTGTTGTCAACTGCATGTTTTCTACCTCTATGAAATTTGAATAATAGTCCACTATGGCTAGATATTGTTGGTCACACATTTGAAATAAATCAATTCCAATCTTGTCCCACGGATTAGAACCTATTTCGTGCTGTATTAATTCTTCTCTCTGATTTGCTGGTTTATTTTTCTGACAAATGTAGCATGAGTTGGCTATTTCCTGTATTCGAGCTGATAATCCAGGCCAGAAAACTGTTTCTTTTGCTCTTCTTTTCATTGAGTCTACTCCCAGATGTGCTGCATGGAGTTTTTATTCTATTTCCTTGTGAAGTGATATCGGTATGATTATTTGTTCTCCTTTCAACAGGAGTCCGTCTTCGTATGTTAACATGTCTCTAAGTGAAAAATATTGTTTGAGTTCAGGTAAACTATTATGTTTGTCTGGCCATCCATTTGGGATATACTGAATAAGTGTTTGCAATGTTCTATCTTTCTCTGTCTCGATTCTGACTTTCTCCAGCACTGCATCTGGTATTGCCAGTCCCACTGTATTGACACAAACATCAGGGATATCACTCTTTTCCTCTGATGGGTCTCTACTCAAAGTATCAGCTATGAACAAATTTTTGCCTTTGACATATTGAAACTGGATATCGTAACGATAAAGACGCATCATTAGACTTTGTAGCCTTCTCGGAGCAGAACTGAGTGGTTTTTGAAGGATGTTTTCCAGTGGTTTATGGTCATTCTGAACTATAACTGTCCTGCCATACGTATACTGGTCAAAACGTTCCAAACCAACAACCACTGCTAACAATTCTTTTTCAATCTGTGCCCATCTTTTCTGAGTATCAGTTAATGATCTAGAAGCATATGCTATTGGACTGCCATCTTGTAATAACGCTGCTCCTAACCCATTTTGGCTACTATCTGCTTGTAATGTAAGCTCTTTGTTAGGGTCAAAATATATCAATGTGCCATGAGTCGATATTTTCTGTTTTATCTTGTTGAAAGCTCGTGTGCATTGATCAGACCAAACAAATGGTGTGTTCTTTCTGACCAACTCTGTTATGGGCTGTAAATCTGTCGACAAGTCTGGAACAAATCTTGCAAGATATTGAACCATGCCACAGAATCTTCGGACTGATGAAATATCTTTTGGAGCATTCAAACTCAAAATCGCAGATACTTTGTTCGGGTCTGGTTTTATTCCTGCTTCTGTAATAATATGACCCAAAAAATTAATTTCAGCTGTTCTAAAAACAGAATTTTCATGGTTCAGTTTAATCTTCTTTTCTTGACATCTCTTCATCAGCTCTCTTAGGTTAATATCATGATTTCTGAGTGCTTCTTCTTTCGTTCTTCCTCTTCCTACCACTATAATATCATCAACGTAATTGAAACAGCCTTTCAGTCCTTCTAGTGCTAGATTTAATCGTCTCTGAAAAATTTCTGAACTCACTTTCAGTCCAAATGGTAATCGTTTCCATTTGTATCTACCAAAAGGGGTTATCATTGCTGTCAAATTAGATGACGCTGTGTCTAGTCTGACATGCCAGAAAGCTTCTTGCACATCCAATTTGCTGAATATTTTGGCATCGTTCAAATCTGCCAATATGTCATCTAAAGTAGCAAGATTATAGAATTCCCTTAGTAAAACTTTATTCAGGGCTTGTGGATCTATGCAGATCCTAATTTTTCCATTAGCTTTTTCCACAATTGCCATCTGACTCACCCACTCTGTAGGCTCTATCACTGGTTCTATGATTCCTCTCTGCACTAGGGTCTTTAACTCCTCCTTAACTCTTTCTTGTAAAGCAATAGGGATCTTTCTACACGGCAGAACCTTGGGCTTAATGCTGCTATCAATCTTTAAAGACACTTCTCCTAAGTCACCCAAATCACCAGTAAACTTTGGACTACAGTCTTCTTCTTGGTTATTCACTACTGATGCTATGAACCTATCTTTATTGACTTTGATTAACTTCATTCTTGTTAAAGTTTCATGACCTAGAAGGCATGCTAGATTATTTGGTACAACTATATATTCCACCTCAAATGTTTCGTTAGTTTTCTCATTTCTCGTCGTTAGAGTGGCTTTCCCTAAGGGTCTCATTTCAGTCTTATTCCACATTAGTAATCTTTGCGTTGCCTTTTCTATCTGGTTCTTATTTACGTATTTTTCCTGGATGGTATTTACATCAGCTCCACTATCCATTTGAAACCTTACACGGTGACCATTTACTGTCATAACTGCTGTCATCCTTTTCGTTTTGTGGTTCTCCAAAGACATCACCCATTCATTTTTTACCATCATGACATCATCTCTTGTGTCCGACTGTATCTGTCTTTCATCGTTAGACATATCATCTGACACCTGCTGAATTTTCTTTTTGCACATTACAGCAAAATGATGTCTCCCCTTGCATGCTAGGCACATTTTACCCCATGCAGGGCACTTTTCTTTAATGTATTCGTGAATCTTTCCACAATACCTGCATTTACCTTTCTGAATGTTTGTTCTTGAAGGTGTTGATACTTTCTCAATGATTGGAGGGTCGGCTTGCATTTGTCTCAACTGTTTGTTGGCGGTCTCGTACGCTCTGCAAATGTCTCTGCACCTTTCCAATGTGAGACTACTATCTTGTAGCAATTTCATTTTGAGGCATTCATGTCTAATACCAAGAACTACTCTGTCTCTAATCAAGCTATCTTCCAGGCGTTCAAAACAACACATTTTTGCTAGTCTTCTCAGATTTGTTATGTACTTTTCAATGTCCTCGCCATCTTGCTGTTCACGCGTATTGAACACATAGCGCTCATAAGTTTCATTCGTTTTTCCAATGCAAAAACTTTCAAATTTGTTCACTATTTCTTCCATCTTTCTTTCTTTTCCCTTCTCAATTTCAAGACCTTCATATATGTCCATCGCTTTTGTCCCTATAATTGTTAGAAAGGTGGCCACTCTGACCTCCTCTGATTCTTCCGACAATTTAGTGGCTAACTCATAGTTTCGCCAGCTCCGGTGAAACTTTTGCCAATTAGCGGCCATGTTTCCTTCTACCTCGAGCGGCTCGGGTACAGGAAGGAAATTTCTAGCTGCCATTGCACGGCGTAGCCTTGAATTGTTGCCTATTTATTATTGCAAACAATAAACCTTTATATACTTATTAATGATTACCTCTGATCATTAATATACCGCTGCCACCATGTTAATTATGATCTAGGTTCACAGTCAGCAATAAACAAACAACAACCAATAGTGTCATGGCGGAGAATGATACTTTATTATATTGAACGCGTGCACCTTTGCGCACCATATCAACACATAAACATATTAATTAAAGTCCATTCATTTTATATTTTGATCAAATAAACATTCAAATTTGGTTTTCTAAAGCTACATTCGTTTACGAAAGCTGCGAAGTCGAGTTGAGATAGGCCTAGATCTATATTCATTCATGAATCGCATACTAAAAATGATTTCGTTTAATTGTTCACTTTATAATCCCAATATCAGGTGACCGAGCCTCGCTCGGATTAATAATTTGTTAAGGAAGGATATATACCCGAAGTCATTTTGAGAATATTTTTGTACCAGGTGGCCGAACCTCGCTCTGTTAAATAATTTCGGAAGGATATATACCCGAAGTCATTTTGAGAATATTCTTGTAATTACGAAAATGAACGATCGGATAAAGACTACTAATCTGAAGAGTTGTTTTAGTGTTCTGTTAGTTCTAATTGTAGGCCTAATTGAACATGTCGATTAAATTTAAAGTCTTTAAAGTCCTCCTACAGTCTAGACAAACTACAGCTCAAGTCCGTCTTAAAGTTTTGCAATCCATCTTTTGCGTAATTGTATTGTAGGCTTACTATTATTGGCTTGGAAGAAAGTCTTTGCAGTGTAACTTCTCTACGTTATAGGGTAAAACATGCACTTAGTGACAAAGTAAAATGGCTCATTTTTTCTTATTAGACTTAAATCATTGCATTAGTTTTCTAAAGAAACGTTTCCGTAGGGCACTTCTGTTACGCCGAATAATATGCTCGTTACCCATACGGCATACGTGCCCTGCCCAGCCTGACTGTCGGACTATAAGAAGTTCATAACGGCTTTTGCCATCCATCCATCCCAGTGGTGCTATGACCTGCTTTTACACATCCCTCCATTCAGATCTCTCCTGGGCTTTCCGTCAACACGCCCTAACTCCAAGCTATTTACCGAGGTTTATAGTTAAATCAAAAGAGGCTGCAGCGTACGCAAACTCGTTGACCGCTAAATGGATATCATGTTTAGTGTGAGCAAGTAAGGCGTAGAGAAGCTGTGTTATGACCATTTCCTTTGTTTTGGTACAGGACAGTAGACACCGAAGCATAAACACATGGTAATAATTCACCAGCAAAATAATAATAATAATAAGGCTTGTCTTAGAGTCCGAAAATTAATGAGGATTGCAGCTGTGACCTACATATCTTGCCACATCCAAGGCAAGCATAACCATTGTCCGCGGTGCTCGATTAAGATTTTCTTTTAGCGTCTGCGTCTGTCCTCGGCAGCAAATTTTCTTTTGGTCTCAAATGTGTATCCGCGGCCTTTGTATAGAGGGAATTCTTTAAGTCCGACAGTTACGCTGGACAGAGCAGTATCCTGTATGGGAGACGAATCTCAGACCAACGCATGCCAAAAGCAGTCTTTTTTGGTGAGCTAAAAAGTGGTCGACGTAACACCGAAACGCTTAAAACACCAGCTTATGGCGCAAACTTGACTTAGCTGACATAGAAGAGAGCACATGGTTGCATGCAACCTTAGAACGAGACAGCTGGAGGGAACCAGCTAAATAAACAACAAAGTAAAAGGTATCTACACCGCTCTACACAATTAAAGTGTAAACAACTTATTAAGCACTTAAAACACAATAACTAATCATACATCGGCACATTTAATTTCATTACTTTTCTTTCATAGTTCTATAATAAATCAATCTACAGTAAGATGGTGCGCAAATGTTTAATTAGGTCTATTGATTCTTTAAAACTCGTTCTTGTTTGCAAAGAAATAATTTAGTGTACTGCGGTAAGCCTAGTGACGTAAGCAGCGTTTTTCCCGTTTACGTCATGGAAAAATTTTCATTCATAAAACATTCTAGCCATGATAATGAGGCTTTTCAAACCGATATAACGGTCGATCTCGAGTTTTCCCAATGTGGCCAATGAGTTGAGAATTTTTTTCTCACTATTATGCACATACCGTGAAATTTTAAAGAAAATCGTTAGAGCCGTTTTCGAAATAAAATTTATAAATATATATACATACATACATACATACAAGAATTGCTCGCTTAATTAAGAGTATAGGATTCATTTAACAAAAGCTATCTCTCTTTTCGTTTTTAATAGATACTAGACATATGTTACCCGCGACCCGCGGGTCTTTATTTGCGCATTACTTTCGATATAGTCACTGAGAGTGTTTTGTAAACAATTAAACAAAATAATAATGTAATAAGTAAAGCGAATGTGTCGATGTAAAAATAGTGTGAATGAAGCTATGAAATCAAAATAGCTAATAGGCTTAAATCCATTTTTTCAAATTAAAACATTTGCTTGTAGGCCTACATATATTTGATTAAAATTTGAGATGAATAGACTAAATTTTGTATGTTCATGTGTTAAAGTAAAAAGTAGATCTTGAGGTAGACATAGATCTAAATCTACACTAATCTAGTTGCCTTTTATAGAGTTCATTCTGTGTTGCGCATGCGTGACCTTTTTTCATGAATGAATATAGGCCTATCTCAACACGGCTACGCAGCTTTATATAGCGAACAGCAAACGAATGTATTAAAAATGCTCTAGAAAAACAAATTTTAATTTTAATTTGATTAAAATATGAAATGAGTGGACAATAATTAGTATGTTTATGTGTTAAAGCATAAAACTATCTTTGCGAAAAGAAGTTTTATTATCTTAGAGTTCAATAAGAGTTTTAGACCTAGGCCTAGGAATAGACTCAGTAGAGAGATGTGTTAATCACTGTTAATGTGTAACCATTTGGTAATGTCTAATGAAAGGATGTTCGCCAGACTTTACCCGCGGCCTTCGGGTCTAAGTTTGTGTTTACTAATCTAGTGGATTGGATTTAGATGTATTTTAAACTTAGCTAATAATCCTTTCACGTAATTTCTCTTTCGCTACGAAAATAAAATTAGGTTTGCGTAAATGGGATTACCCGAAGCCGATAAATTCATATCTATTACAAACGAAAAGAGCGATAGCTTTGTTAAATGTTTGGGATTATAAAGTGAACAATTAAACGAAATAATTTTTTTTACGCGATTCATGAATGAATATAGATCTAGGCCTATCTCAACTCGGCTTCGCAGCTTTCGTAGACGAATGTAGCTTTAGAAAACCAAATTTGAATGTTTATTTTATCAAAATATGAAATGAATGGACTTTAATTAATTTAATATGTTTATGTGTTAAAGTATAAAACTATCTGTGCGAAGAGAAGTTCTATCATCTTAGAGTTGAATTAGAGTTTTAGATCTAGGAATGGGATTATAAAGTAAACAATTAAACGAATTAATATTTAGTACGCGATTCATTACGGTATTGTCTAATGAATGAATGTTCGTCAGGAAATCTGTAATCACAGATATAAGGAACTAATTAATGTAAAAAATGCTTTTGAAACACAAAATTGAAGGTTAATTTTATTATATAATGAAATCAATGGATCTTCTTTTGTCTTTTCATGTGTCAAAGTAAAAAACTATCTGCGCAAAGTGTATTTCTTAAAATTAGATCTAGGTCTAAATCCTTTCTATCTTTTCTCATGTCAACATTGTAGACATGGCCTAGATCCATAAAATACTATAGCTGTAATAGAGTCGGACAACTTTATTTTTTTTTGAGGGTCTTAAGTTTGTTTTAGGGCTACAATACATACACTACGGTCTAAGTTGGTACCCAAGGAACATTCCTGCCTGGTTTTATCAAGATTGGTCAAGCGGTTTTGATGTCTATAAGTAACATACATACATACATACCCCTCACATTCTACTTTATAATATAGATATATATATATGTGTGTGTGTATATGGCCTCCTTCAGTCGCGAAGCGACTATGAATCATCTCATGGAAATGAGATAAATGCCTGGGCATAAGTTTTTGTCGGAACGATGTCGCCCACACATCAGTTCCCCCCACTCACGCAGCTGATGTATCGAAAGGAACGGTAGTGCCGATACACTTTGTGGTCAGCGGCTTCGCAGGTTCTGCCAGAGTGTAGCATATAAAGAGAGAGAGGGGGAGAGAGAGAGACAGAGATAGATAGATATAGATAGATAGATAGATAGATAGATAGATAGATAGATAGATAGATAGATAGATAGATAGATAGATAGATAGATAGATAGATAGATAGATATTATAGATAGATAGATAGATAGAAGATAGATAGATAGACAGATAGATAGATAGATAGATAGATAGATAGATAGATAGATAGATAGATAGATAGATAGATAGATAGATATTATAGATAGATAGATAGATAGAAGATAGATAGATAGATAGATAGATAGATAGATAGATAGATAGATAGATAGATAGATAGATAGATAGATAGATAGATGAGTATGTATGTGTATGTAATTAATCTTCATTACATTCTGACCATCATTTTTTCGGGCGTTTTTAGAATAGGTTCTTCTTTTAATTAGTGGAAGGACAGTACACACCGCCAAGGACAGCTAGGGAGTCTGTGGTACACTGTGAGTTTCCCCAGCTGGATCCGAGGCTAAGCTACGGATCCAAGCATTATTTCCGTTACTTTAAGCTTTAAATAATGCATATGCTGGAGTATCTACTGTGCAATTAGTTCGCTACTCTTCCGCTAAAAAATTCAAAAACCAAATCTGCTATTTACTGCACTTAATTTAATGGAGTCCAGCGACTGGTAGAAAATGGTAACTATAGTTTTGTTTTAGTTTTTGTATTGGAGGGGGGGAGTAACCACAAAACCCCTTTTGGCTACGCATGGGAAATGTGTTGACTATAGTTTGCTTAAGTTGGCTGCACTGGGGCATTAAGTAAAGTTTCCCTTTCAAACCATGAGGTCTGAGGCAAGTGATGGTTTGAACTCCCTCCTCACGGCTACGCCCATGTGTCATATTATAGGTATAAGCCTAATTCTCTTCAAAATATATACAGTTTGATAACGCACCGAAAACTGGGTGTATGCTTGCGTAGGATTACATAATGTATTTTATCTATACATGTATGTAGTCTAAAAACAATTAACACACAATAGCAGCCTTAATGAGTTTGAAACTTTTTGGTATTACTTATAGATTACAGACGTTTCTTTAATAAAAAATAAGAAAACTACGTGTCTGTGACTTAAAATATTCTAAGTCATTGGTTCTTCTGGCTGATTCAGGCAAACCCATTCCATTAAATGATAAGAGACTACAGAAAGGTTAGAGAGGCACTTACTAGTACATTCTGAAAAACGCGAATTATATATGAATATATCATGACCCATTATTTAAAATATAAATATAAATCTCTGTTATGAACATAATGATAACAGAGTCGAAAACCCTGTTCGCTTAGAATGGCTTTAATACACTAAATGACTTAACAACACCATATTTATAACATTCACCCCCAGTTCAAATTGTGCTTACTAGTATTATTGACAATGAAAGAATCAAGTCAACGTAGAATAATAATTGAGGTTTTAAAGTAAACAAACAATGTAGAATAGCATGACATGCTGTAACAAATAAAACATGATAGATCAAATAGCTTATTAAAATATAACATGATAAATCAAATATCATATTAAAGTCAAGTAACAAAGTAAAATGAAGATAATAAAATAAACAAATGTCACTTTAGAGACTTGTATTGACAAATTAAATGCCAACCTAAGAGTTCTAGTAAGCTTGTGAGCTTTTAGACTTTCTAATTGTTAAAGTCAAGTAACAAAGTAAAATGAAGATAATAAAATAAACAAATGTCACTTTAGAGACTTGTATTGACAAATTAAATGCCAACCTAAGAGTTCTAGTAAGCTTGTGAGCTTTTAGACTTTCTAATTGGGCCTAGTTCTCCTTACTCTAAAATTGTATCTATGTGTAAGTTTCATCTTCTTGAGCTTCCGACGGTCTTGCTATGTCTTCGGTGGTGCTGGTGGTTTCTTCAGCCATCATAGAATCAGTAGGTTGATTCCTGGAAGGCGAACTTTGGACAGGGCAATCAGTATCAAGCTCTGTTCCACTCTGATTCTCGTTTTCTATAATTTTTTGTTCCTCCCTAGGGGCTAACATTCGTAATGAAACTGTTTCCTCTCGACTGTATGGTGTTCGGATAACAGCGTACTGAGGGTTGCATGTAACTAAATCAACTTCCTCTGTTATGGGATCATATTTAGACAATCTAACGATCTTCTTCAGCAGGACAGGACCCGAACTGGTCAACCATGTTGGCAGAGATGTCCCGGAACCACTTCTTTGGTTGAACCCAAGAAGTCGTTCATATGGTGTCCTGTTAGTTGCAGTGCATAGTAATGACCGGATGGACTGCAGAGCATCATTTAGTACTAGTTCCCATTTAGCTATGTCCAGTTCCTTAGAATGTAAAGTGATGATGTTTAGTCTCTCTATTTGTCCGTTTCCTCTCGGACTGTAAGGACTGTAAGGGGTCGTTCTACTGGTCGCAATTCCCCTGTAAGTGTGGACGTACGTTGGAAATCCAAATAGGGCAAATAGTTCATTGAGACATTTAACAACCGTAGAGGAAGACATATCAGGACATGCAAATGCAAAAGGGAATCTAGAGAATTCATCTATAATGGTAAGTAGATATTTATTTCTTGAAACAGAAGGGAGAGGTCCCTTGAAATCCATACTAATTCTCTCAAAAGGTTGAGTCGCTTTAATCAGCTCTCCGGTCGGCTGTCGAAAAAAAACGGGGCTTCAGCTCTGCACAAGTTTGACATTGTTCTATCACAGTTCTGACGTCATCACAGGAAAATGGAAGATTTTTAGTCCTTACGTAGTGCAATAGTTGAGTAACGACCGGATGGCAAAGACTAGTATGCAGCAATTTAAGGTCATTGCGAGTGATGGTAGATAGATAGTTTCCGGTAAATGTATCAGCTACAGTGTTCTGCTTGCCAGGGCGATAGATGACGTCATAGTGGAAACACGAGAGTTCTAGTTTCCACCTCTGGATTTTTTCATTTTTAATTTTTCCTTTGTTTGACCTGTTATACATGAAAGAGACAGATCGCTGATCCGTAATAAGTGTGAACGTTTTAACAACTAAGAAATGTTTCCATTTTCTCAACGACTCAACAATGGCATTTGCTTCTTTCTCAACGGAAGAATGTTTTCTTTCACTTTTTTGTTAATAAGCGATAGAAGAAAGCAACGGGTCGGCCATCTTGGTTGAGGGTAGCCTAAATGGCTATATCAGAAGCATCCGTCTCAACTGTTAAAGGGCGATTCGGATCAATAGTATATACGGCGGCTTTTTCAAGCTCATTTTTCAAACTTTTAAATGTTCTTTTGACTTCTCCAGGGACAGGAAATTGTTGATTTCTTGTTAACAGGCTTATTTTTGTTGAGAAGTTAGGTACCCACTGTGAGTAGTAAGCCAGAAGACCCACTACTCGTTTCTGTTCACTGGTACGGGTAATTCCCTTAGAGCGCAAAATCTTTCAGGATCCGGCTTAAGTTGTCCTTTGGAAATCTCACTTTAATTTCACTTTTTGTTTCATTAAAAGTGATTCCATACTTTTGAGCACTATCAAGAAAGCGCTGTAGGTTTCGGTCGTGTGATTCAGAGTCCACACCGCAGATGGTCACATTGTCCACATAAGCAAAAGTGTCAGTGAATCGTTCGTCTTTGATGATTTTGGCAATCGTACGCTGAAAACAGGCGACTCCATTCGTAACGCCAAACGGAATCCGACGAAATTAATACAGTTTCCCACATGCTTCGAAGGCTGTGAACGGCCTTTCCTCTTCTTTTATGGGAATCTGATGGTATGCACTTTTTAGATCTTAAGTGCTGTATACAGAGTACTGGGAAATCTTTTCTGCTAGTTCATCAATTCTGGGCATAGGGTAGGCGTCTAGTAGCGTGAACCGGTTGATGATTTGACTGTAGTCTATAACCATTCTTTTCTTATGTCTGTCATTTGTTGTAACTAGGACTTGTGCACGCCAGGGAGACTTAAATGGTTCAATAATCTCATCTTTTATCAGTTGTTGAATTTCCTTCTCTATAAACTTTCTATCTGGAATTGAGACGTCTCTTTATCAAGTATCATTTGGTATACAGCAGGAGAGATATAGTTTATCAGTAGTTTCTTAGTATCAAGGTTATCTATAGATACTACTGATACAAAATTGTTTTAAGTTTCATACCAGTGCTGCCAATGCTCTGCTGCTTGATGTGCTGTGGGCTCGATGTCAAACTTCTCTGGGCGAAATATCCTATCCATTTCGAAATTCTTACAACTTCACAGTTTTGATTCAGTGTATTAAATTTGTTATGAACATAAAGATAACAGAGTCGAAAACCATGTCCGCTTAGAATGGCTTTAATACACTGAATGACTACACAACACACATTTCGTGAACACATTCTTATGGGCGAGTTACAAGCACATGTAAACATAAGAACGACAACCGATACAGCATATAATATTCATAACAATCTCCTTTCACATAATATCGTATGTGACAGCGCTATATAAATTATTATAATAATTATAAGAATCTCCATAATTAATGACTTCATACTTAGCATAAGTTTGCCATTATTTTTATAATAGTAAAATAAATTATTTAGATCTAGATTTTTTTAAAAATTAAAAAATATTTTTTATAAGCCTTAAGTGTAGTATTTTTAGATCTATGTAATTAAAAATAAACAAAAAGAAAACTTACTTTTTCTGTACAAATCGCAGAAAGTAGAACTCTAAATCTATATTGCCCAACGAATAAGTTGGGTGATTTGCAATTTCGGGCCTTTGTGTGTTAAAGTTAATTCCTATTAAGTATTGTTAAAGAGCTTCTTCTTCTTTGTTCTCATTTTTATGTTGGAGCGTTCAGATGACTAGACCAATATATGAGATGAACTGTATTGTCCGGTCTTGAGTTGAAGGATTGTTCATTTGCCCGTTTGCCAATATAGCCAATCCGCACGTGAGTCCTAGTATATGGAACAAGGAAAGTGCCTTTATCTTTGTCTTTCTGAGTATTTTGATTCAAAGTCTTCTGTCCTGAAGGGTCTCTAAATTTAATGATTTTACTAAAGTAAAGGTTTAGATTAGATTACTCTAATCAAATGTGAATATGTGAATATTCTTTTGGTATGAATCTCACTGTTATATTTTGTGTCTTTTCTTGTTTCTTAATGTTTTCTTGCGTTGAGGGGGCCTCAAACATAGGATGCATATTCTATTATTGGCCTAACCAAGGTTAAATAACATTTTAGTTTTATGTTTTTATTTGATTAGTTAAAATTTCTTTTAATAAACTATAATTTTTGGTTTGATTTTTTAAAATTAATTTCAATATGGGGATTTCATGATAGTTTTTCTTTTATTATAAAACCTAGGTATTTTGAGTTTTTAGTCTCTGTAACTGGTTTACCATGTATAGATAAGTTGTATTTATTTGTTGTAGTTTGTTTTTTTGTTACTCTTAATAATTGACATTTTTCTGGGTGGAAAGGACATGCTCCTAAATGATTTCCATATCTGTGAGCGATCCATGGAACTATACTAATGGAACACCAGCTTCGAGTTTTTTACAAAGACAAAGAGAGTCGAAGTGCCGTCGCGCATCTTTTCCGCGCACCATACCAATTTGAAAAATCGATGAGCATGCCGAAGAAGAAATTTACTCCGAGAGCCACTTGGATTGACCTTCATTGAGAGTAAAACTTCCCCACACTATATTTTATTAGATCTGTAAAAACTTTATCCATTTTCTGACTATCTGATAAAATAGATAAAATTCCCCTGAATAAGAGATCGTCACAAAAGTTATTTTTTTGGATCACCCTATAAAATGCCACTTTTTTTCCAAAAAATAGAATCTAAATTCCGAAAATACAATCTTTCAGTGTTTTTTTGTTTGGTTTATTTACACTAAATCTGGATGCAGACATGTCTACCGTTCCGCCAAATGCGTATTTGTTACGATATACTAAATTGCACGAAATAAAAATAGGAGGCCTAATACAGTTTTGACACTCCAAGCTACGCATTTTTTTATTATCGAAAGGACTAGGCTATAGGCATACACGTCTCGTGGGAAACAAAGAAAAAGTTAATCTTGATAATATTGTAGCCTAAATAAAATGACAAAAAAAAAAAAACAACAACAAAACAACTATAGCCTAATCTAAAATGAAATAGATCTAGAGCTAGATTTTCTTGGACGAATGATATAAAATAAGTATAAATAATAAGTCATATGAATCCGATAGATCTAAAACAGATACTGATAGAGTCATTCATTAATTAATTTTTAGAATTACTTGACTACCAACTGGGTATTTTTATTGCCAAAATACAATGTATTTTATGTGCATTTATTAAAAACAACAACCAAAAATTAAGCGTTTGACGCAACTAGATCTAATATTAGTAATTATATATAGATTCTAGTTCTAGATCCAGAAAGCTACTTCTCTAATTCAGTTTTCTAGTTTAATTCTAGTTAGATCTAGATGTCTAGACCACTAGATCTAAATCTAGCCAGGGTTTTTGTCATGGAATAGATTTATAAAACTTCAGCCACCTACTGATCACGATATGACAGATAGTCCTACTCTCTCTAGTCTCTACTACTAGACTCTAGATCTAGTAGGCCTACTAGTAGATCACTACATTTGACTATTTTGACTAGATGATTACTAGATCACAGTAAAATTCAATGTGTACTTCCGACTTAAGCTCAACAAACAAGTCTACTCCAAAGTATAGATCTACTAGTAAAGTCACAAAGTGTAAAGGATCATTATATATTCACATAAAAAAAATTATAGGCCTAAAATGAATCGAATAATCAGTCACTAATTTGACTAATCAGTAATCTAAATTGTTTGTTTTTTTTAAATGGCAAGTGTTATTGATGACTTCTGACTTGTAAACCAGTTGCAGAGATTCTAGTTTTTATTTTGATGACATGTTACGATATATCAATGATATTTAGATAAACCTATAATAGTGGAACAGACAGAAGGACCATTTAATATAAGGCAAAGAAGTAAGATGTTTATAATCCATGAAACTATGATCAAACTCACAGAGGACTTGTGTCATTTGTGACGGCATTTCATGCATTTACAGAAGCTACAAACTATTCTACAAAAATGATAGGCTTGTCTTTGATTCCGAAGACTTATGAGGAATGCTATGTTTCCAGTGGCTACTCAGCCCCAGCTGTGACCTACATATTATGCCACACTGAGCACAGGCATAACCATTGTCCACCTGTGGTAGAATCAGTTGTTTTTTTTTCTTTTTGCCGTCTACCCTCGGCAATTAATTTTCATTGGTGTATACCACACCTTTGTAAGTGACCTCCAGCTGTCTCGCTCTGAAGCTGTATGCAACCAGGTGCTCTCTTATTCTATGTCAGTTAAAGCAAGTTGGCGCCTAAGCTTGTCTTTAAAGCATTTCTGTGGTACCTCTTTATGTGCATATGACATGTTAGGCTAATAGGTTTTGCCTATCGGAAGGCCATTTCGGAATATATAGGTGTTTAAAATGAAACTCCAAACATCTGGACTTCCAGTAACCAAGAAAATAAGCTTAGGATTCAAAGAGACGACACTGGCATTTCAGCTAAGACAATCAGTAAAATTAATAGCAACTTTAATTGCAGTCCACCAAACAAGATAAAAAGAAACAAGTGTGGCTTCAATAGCATTGATGATATTTAGTTTACTTTTATCTCATTTACTAGTATTACTATTTCATTGACTAAGGTTTTTTATTGTCAAATATGCATAAGTACATGTACTAGTTCCTGCAATTTGATGAAAAATAATAATTAAATTGTGTGTAGTCTATATACAAATGTTTATAAGAGATCACAGCTTAGCTTAATTTACTTAATTTCAAAACTATGATTTTGTGTTCTGACTCTACTCTAAATAAATTATATTTTATTTTAAGAATGCAAAGTTGGAAATTCTGTTCTGATGAAAAAAAATTATTAAAATAAAGTAGATGTTTATGGTTTCTTTGTATTTATTTTTAAATTATTTATTCATTAAAAATTAATTGTTCATTAACATTTACTTGAAGTAAAGATCAAAAACACAAATTCAATTCATGCAGATCACAGCCCATCACTTAAATGTATTTACTGTCAATTCTACACACTATTCATTTCAAAATGTTGCTTTAAATTGTTATATGACACAATCAAAGTACTGGTACCTCACATTGATGTAGGCCTAAAGCACCTGAAATAATGACAAATTTTCATTCAATAACTTGTACTGTCATTTATTATCAGACGTGTTAAAACTAATGACCTGTATCATCATCATTGGCCTCCTTCAGTCGTAGAAATAGAAAGACTAAGGTTTCATCTCAGAGCACACTTCCTCATGTGGCTGTGGAGCCCTATTTCGGAGAGACACTCCCGTCCACAGATAGCACAGGTTAAGGTGGTTTTTGCTTCGGTGGTAGAGGAGCTGGCCGTTTTTCGGATTGTACGTTTTTCTTCCTGAGCTGAGACCTATGTACTTTCACTGTCCATAGCTTTCTTGGTCACTGTCTCTCCATCTGTTGCGGTCTAAAGCTATGTCTTCCCAATTGTCAGTATTGATGTTCACTGATTTGAGGTCACGTTTTATTACATCTATGTAATGGAAGTGGGGGCGACCAGTTTTTCTTGTGTCAGTAGTGTGTTAAAACTAATGACCTGTGTATATAATTTATTAAGCAGGAGCATCAACAAATCTTGAACAATAATTGTCTACAGAAAAACTTTATTCTTATCCAAACAATATACATTTACAATGTATTTAAGCAAGTTAATTTATATTTATACAAATCTATATGGCCTAAAGATTATAGCGTATTTTGATGTGTGAATACCAAGTTACATTATTACATGAAAATAGTGTACTCATTTTTAAAATATTCTGGGTAATAAAAATAAAAAACTAATGATACAATAAAATTGAAGCATTAGTCAAAAAAAGAAAAATTTCACTCAAGATCTATGTGAACTCTGCTTGAAAATTAATTAATTAATTAATTTTGAAATTAATTAAAAAAAAAAATTATGGTTCTTTAGTCAATGGAATGATAGCAGCAATTATTTAACAATTTCATGATTATCCATTCATTTCAATATACTTATAACTGAAAAATAATTCATAAGGTTTAGATACAACCATTTGAAATAATGATTATAATTTTTTTCTTAATTTGCTTAATTCAAAACTAATATAAACAAGATTTCCTCTGTCAAGAAACTTATGAGGGAACAACATGCATGTTCTTCTCAGTAAGTTTTGCAAAGGGAATTAAGAATATTTAATTGATGTTGCTTTTTTTTTTGCCAACATTTTAAACCTTTGCACCAGGTTTTAGTTTTAAGGAGAATGCACCATATTTTATATGTTTACTTTTGTTAGATTCTTATTTTAATTTTAAAAAAGTAAAATTTCCCTTACCACTCATCCACTGCACTCCCTCTTGTTTTAATGGGGCTCAGATTAATAGTTTTCAAGTACAATATCAAACAGATTTAAAGAAATACTAAATTCAAACCTGTTGGCTGAATGACAGGATATACATAAATATGTATACAGCTTACAGTATAATATATATATCTTAAATTAAAATTGGTCCAAGACTTTTATTTTGCAACATGATGGGATTTTCCTTTCTGGTGGTGCTATGCAGGAGTCCAAGAATCTCATCTTTTCTCATAACAGAAAGTTATCTAGTTATAAAAATAAATAAAAGGATTTAAAAAAAAAAAAAAAAATATGTGTGACATATGTGTTGACCATGCTAAAAGTATATATGTTATTAATTATAGTTATATAATTTTGCCATTCTAAAAATAGTCTGTACCTAAAAGGAGCTACTGCGTTAATGTGTAGACATGGCCCTGACCTTAATAGTTATGAATTATTACTATAGGTGAAGGCAGATGTTCAGTTAATTTGATGCACATTGAACTAATCTAAAAGAAGCAACTATAACATATATTATGATTTACATTTTCATGGAAAACTAGTTTTTCAAAAATACAAGTACTTCAGTTTATGAGAAAAGTACATGGGAAAAATTGCAGTACCTTACCTTTAAGAGGTGCAACCAATCATTGACTTTTCAGGAATGCATGCCTTTTTCTTGCATTTCCAAACATAACTGTAATTATACAATTAGGCATATTGGTTAATTTCTTTTGAAAACATTACAATAAAAAAATAATATTATTAAATTGAAAACGTTGTATCAAACATACAAATTATCAGACAATTTTGCCTAATTTCATCTAACAGTTTATTGTAAAGGAATGGCCTGCACAACAGCCAAGGTATATTAGGCATACATGAAAGATGAATGTGCTTAAGAGTGTTATAAATAAAAAAAAAAAAATTAGAGAAAAATGTTAAATTCCATCCCAGATATTTGGATGTTGCTTGACCATGAAAATCACACAATTCATAAAACATCTATTAGATAACTAAAATAAAAATTGTATAGTAGTACTTACATTAAATATTGAATGGATGCCCAGAGAGTAGAAATAGTATAAGTATGATCCTTGAGCCATTCTGGTACATCATCAGAACTGGTTGCCATGGTTCTACTTGTTAATAACTGAAACATTACAAACATTTTTTTTTTATTTATAATTTATCACAGACTAGAATAGAAATGTTGCCAGGAAAAATACCAATGGTTAGAATACACCTGATGCTACTTTTGTAGCCTTATTACTGGTTAAAATGCACCAAAACTTCATTTTATTAACTTCAGTTTATTGTAAAGGAATGGCCTGCACAACAGCCAAGTTATATTAGGCATTCATGAAAGATGAATTTGCTTAAGAGTGTTATAAAAAAAAAAAACTAGAGAAAAATGTTAAATTCCATCCCAGATATTTGGATGTTGCTTGACCATGAAAATCACACTTCATAAAATATCTTTTAGATAACTAAAATAAAAATTGTATAGTAGTACTTACAATAAATATTGAATGGATGCCCAGAAAGTAGAAATAGTATAAGTATGATCCTTGAGCCATTCTGGTACATCATCAGAACTGGTTGCCATGGTTCTACTTGTTAATAACTGAAACATTACAAACATTTTTTTTTTATTTATAATTTATCACAGACTAGAATAGAAATGTTGCCAGGAAAAATACCAATGGTTAGAATACACCTGATGCTACTTTTGTAGCCTTATTACTGGTTAAAATGCACCAAAACTTCATTTTATTAACTTCAGTTTATTGTAAAGGAATGGCCTGCACAACAGCCAAGTTATATTAGGCATTCATGAAAGATGAATTTGCTTAAGAGTGTTATAAAAAAAAAAAACTAGAGAAAAATGTTAAATTCCATCCCAGATATTTGGATGTTGCTTGACCATGAAAATCACACTTCATAAAATATCTTTTAGATAACTAAAATAAAAATTGTATAGTAGTACTTACAATAAATATTGAATGGATGCCCAGAAAGTAGAAGTAGTATAAGTATGATCCTTGAGCCATTCTGGTACATCATCAGAACTGGTTGGCATGGTTCTACTTGTTAATAACTGAAACATTACAAACATTTTTTTTTTATTTATAATTTATCACAGACTAGAAAAGAAATGTTGCCAGGAAAAATACCAATGGTTAGAATACACCTGATGATACTTTTGTAGCCTTAAAATGCACCAAAACTTCATTCATTAAATCTGATAAGAAACATATATGTATCACACAAGTCCAAGTTTATCAGAGTGTCATAGCAAATAATTAAGTAGATATGTGAGTTTTATATTAAAGTACTGAATTTCAGGGGATAGATCCAACTTGACACCACATCATTTATTATTTCATGAACTCATGGGTCTGGGCATGGCATGGAATGGAAAGTAATATATATGGGGTGTAGGCAAGGCATGGATTATAAATTGTCTTGTATAGATTAGATTGGGTAAAACTGCCAATCGAAGGTAACTTTTACTGATAGATCTGGATCAATTATAAATTTATGGGACCTAGGCCTGCATAAATTTTATCTTTTATTTATATATTTTATGTACATATATAACTAGTCTAGAATCTATAATTATATCTTAATAATAATTTTTGTAGATAGATGTCATATAATATCTAACATATTAAGTATAGATCAGTAGATTTAGAATTTTAGCTAGTGGAATATTTTTATATCCTAATCTGAACTGGATCTATATATCTAGAATTTAGATCAGTAGATTTAGTATTTTAGGTAGTAAAAACTTTTATACTCTAAATCTAAACTGGATCTAGATCTAATTATTCTAGAAGCTCAGATCTAGAGGACTAGTTGTCAAGATTTGACTACACTATGGCTAATGCACTAGCTTAGTAGGCCTACTAGATAGATCAAGAGACAGAGTAATAATAGACTTGTCTTGCCTCGTTGGGCCTCTCAAATCAGCTATAGACTTTAGAGACAATTTAGGAAGGTGAATATCGATCCAATTCAAAGATCTACAATCTACATGTTAGAGTCTAGCTAGAGATGCTAGATCTAGTCTAGAAGGCTTATCAATAAAAAATAAAATCAATCATTTCTAAAGTTTGTAAAATTATATGTAGATCTAATCTATCTATTTATAATATAATAAAAATCTATGTCTACTTTTTAAATATTTAAAATGATATGGCTGGTGATATTAATTATTTTAATTGAGACATTGACATACTGTCACATACAAAGTAACAAAATAATTAGATCTTATACTAACTCATAGACTCATACCATATTGTAATAAACCTTCGAGTTTACGTTCCACTACCTTGACTTGACTATATTGACTAAATAAAGGGCACTATGATTATAGATGTAGATTATTATCTATGATGATGATGTTTATCAACTGGTAGATCTATAAGTAGTATCGTCACTTTAAGTATAATCAGTATAACCACTGCATTCGTTTCATTCACTGTCTGTATCAATAATCGTGTGAATGACTGAATGTGATGTGAAAGTGAAGTCTAGATTTAGAATAATTTAGATAGAATTGATAGATTATACTATAGATATACTATTAAAAAGTATTAACTATACTAACTATAGTGTCTATACTTACTATAGTATAGTCAGTATGACTCGTATGAGTATACTCATATACAGTAAAAGTGTAGGCCTATAATAGTAAGTATAGCTATAGACAGACTAGATCATAGATGATCGATAGATCTAGAATCTTCAATCTAGACTCTGGACTAGAGTCACTAGATCTATATATATTGACTATAATTGACAATTATTGATCTCATGATCATATTATTTCTCATGTATGGTAATGGTCTATATCTAGATAAAATAGAGTGGATCTCATGACTGTCTATATTAGATCTATTGATTTTTTTTTAAAACGTTAAATAAATCTAGACCTTAGTCTTTAACTTTAGTCTAGGCCTAGATCTAGGTGTTGTAGATCTATATTATTCTAGCTATTATACAAGAGATCTAGATCAATAAAGTTCGGTTTTTTTAAAATTCGCATTCGAAATTTTAAATACCCAGATTTAAGTATTTATATACCCATATTGGTAGGTCCGAGTTAATCATTTATTAGATCTATTAAAGCATGTCTATATAAAAGATTATTATTTTTAAAATATATTATTATATAAAAGATATAGTTATGAATATTTACTTTAAAAAATTAAAGAAAATGAATTTTTCACTTTTGCCAATTAACACTCTGGCTAGCAAAAAGGATGACTCCTCAATACTGTGAAAAGACGATAACTGCATGAGTTGGTTTGGAATTGTATTTTGTAAGACTAATTTTCAAAACATATCCTTCATGAGAGAGAACGAAAAAAGGTTGTCAAAAAAAAAAAGCTGGCTGGACTACGCAAATAATAGACCAGCCTCTCTCTCTTGATATCTTGTTAAGAACTTTGGTGACCGGGAAAAGTGGATGGTTTGGTTGCGCGGGACAGATGATAATAATGACATGTACATAAAAAAAAATCCAGATTTTGTGTAAAATACCCAAATGAGGAAGTACTGGAAACACCTATTTTAACGAAGTGGCCTTAAAAAAAAATCTTTTGTGACGATCTCTTATTCAGGGGAATTTTATCTATTTTATCAGATAGTCAGAAAATGGATAAAGTTTTTACAGATCTAATAAAATATAGTGTGGGGAAGTTTTACTATCAATGAAGGTCAATCCAAGTGGCTCTCGGAGTAAATTTCTTCTTTGGCATGCTCATCGATTTTTCAAATTGGTATGGTGCGCGGAAAAGATGCGCGACGGCACTCTGATCATAAAATCTCGAAGCTGGTGTTCCATTAGTATAGTTCCATGAGCGATCTAATTCTCTTTGTTAAATGTCTGTATCGTGTGATGTTTTTATTGCTATATATACATGACACCCTAGTTAACAGTAGACCAAAGAAACAGATGGCCTTTACATCATCTGCCCTATAGACCATAAGGTCTTTAAGGGGAACTTTACATTTTTTTAACATATATTATGCAATAGTCTGCAAAAATAATCTGACTTTTTTGTGTACTGAACTAATGCAAATTTGATATACTATTTATGTAAATCAACGCCATATGATTGATTGAGATCGTTATTACATGAAAAATGTCGAAAATCTTACTGTCAATAAAAAGGTTGTTCTTTTTTTTTTTCAAGTTATAAAAGAATGAACACCAACTTGTTATTTGAAATACCTCTTCTAATGTTCTTGCCATGCGGTCTAGCAATGCTATTAATAATGGTCTGCAATTGTTTTTATGCCTAATATTAATACATTTAAATTAGTAAAATTAAAACTTTCCAAACGTTACAAAAAATGTTTTCGTGTATTGAAGTATGCCATGTGACGAAAGAGGAATTATTATTTTTTCTTTTACGTCATTGGAAACGAATTCATGAATAAAATACGCATTATGTCTTCTACCTTATTTAACAAGAATGAACATTCTTATGCAATTATAACTGTAAACCTTGAGTTTTCCAGGTGTGGAAATTAAGCAAAGAGATAATTTTAAATACATAGAACTTTAGAAATTTTCAAAAATATCGTTTAACTAAATAAATATATGTTTAACTCGAAGACAAATTAGAGTCGTTTTCGAAGAATTTTTTCTTTCTCCTCAGAAGGTCTCATTATAGATTTTCGTTTATAAAGGCTAAGAATTGTAAGTAATATCATAATTTTTCAAATCGAATTGTGATTTATTTATTAAAGATATAGATTTATGCCTTTTGTTATTTTGACGATGTTATTTTTTTTTCAATCAAAACAAGAAAATGGCTTTAATATTTCTTGTCCATTAGTGGATAAGCCGGGGTCCACCTCTGTTTCTAATCATGTTGTAACATGGTAAATTACATTACAAATATTTTTATGTTTAACTCGAAGACTTTGTACTTAGTTTAGGTACTTTAAAAATTATTATTTGAACGTGATGTAAATATTTTTTTTTTTACAGATTTAAAACATCCCTAAATATAGCATCACTCTGGGCAGTTGAATGGGCAGACACGAATCAGGAAGCTCTCTTAGCAACCACGTTAATAAACATTTCCGGGGGCCATTCAAATGAAAAGCTCTTGACAAATCAAGCTCGACAATTTCCTGTCGAATGCAGGGCGTCTTAAGGTTTAAGATTATTTCACCCACACGGCCAGTTATCGACAAATTGGCTTTAAATAGAATTCATTTTATTTCGTTGAAATCAAAGACAGATTTAATCTATGACTATGAAAAGTTTGACTTTATAGACATTTTAAAAATGTGTTTAAAAATTCTTATTCTGAATGCTTTAACAACGTTTAGATCTTTCTTTCTAAACAAGTATAAATGTACTTATTTCCATAAACATAAGATTCAGAAAACAATTACGGCAAACAAAAAATAGTGGTAGTTTTGTATTTTGGAGACAACAGGGGTGGCCATAATGGGACTTGTACGTTGATCTCGTCAACCACATTTATTGTCAATATTAAATCTTATTGTATATTATAGTAACTATTTGCAATGAATACAAGATACTTTTATTTTCTTTGTTAGTTACGAAGCAAGATCATTCAGTAATGCCTAAAGAAAGGATAATTGTCAAACTTCTTTTTTCAAACTTCATTCGCATACCTTGCCTTAGTCTGTCATCTCTGTTTCTGTTCCCGCGCCGTTTATGCTGTCCGCAAAACACAAGTCTTTACTTGATCTGCAGCCCTTTCTTTTATGGCCTTTCAGTGCATTTTCTTATATCCCTTTTAAGAATATATCTAACATTGAAGTAATACTTAATACCTTTGTCTCACTCTAACCGTGATTCCTTGATTTTGACTCAATATCCTTGGTCTAAGTTGTGGTTGAAATATGTTTATGTTTTCAGGACAATCTGTCGAAGACCATGTTGACAATTAGAGATTTTGAGAGAGTTGTTTTTTTTACCATAGATACTAACAGTACCTCTGGGTCGTATGTAGCTTCATTATAATATAAAGTTCAGAACATCATTCATTTAAGCTCTATAGAATGTCACGTGAAAATTTTAAGGTATTTTAGGTCAGTTTAATTAGAGATGACATAACAGCAGTGTTTCTCGATCATTGTTATATGTGAGACCTTCTCACAAGACGAAAGAAATCAACATCAGCGTCCTCCTTAGCAGTAAGCTCTTTTTGTTTACGTACAAAAGAGAGTTAAATCGCTTTGGTGGATACATATTGAAATGTCACAGTCACGCAAACGTTTAAGAAGTTGCTATCTGTATAATACCCATGTCTCAGATACATATAGAACGCCATGCCTGATAGAAACTGATTTTTTTGTAGGCAGACGGAGCAATTTATTCCAGCAAACTATCGCACTACTGGCCCTGACCAGACGGTAATCTACTTCCTCTGAAAGCGATTTCACACTATGCTTTCCAGATGTTTTCACTAAGCATTACTCTAAAGGTAATCGCTAAAAAAATAGATAGCAAAACTTAATGAAATTTGCGGAAATACAAAGGATTGAAGACATTTAATGTTCATATCAGAACTCATTATTCTCAGGAATCTATATTATATTTAGAAGGGCTTTGATTGATTGACTCATTCTCCCACTTCCCATGGACGAAAAAATACGAAAATTTAACCATTTTATTTTCCGTAAGCTTTAGACAACTAAGCACCTTTCACTATCGAAACCGAAGCAGTAATTGACCAAAAACGATTTTTTATTCTCACCGATATGTTTTTTAAATCCAACATTTTGAAATTTAAAAGACTATACTTCGGTTTACTTTATATCCTTAATTTCCACTAATTTTTATACACTTGGTTAGTTCAGTATCAGACTTTAAATGTGAGGGTTGGTTGTTCAAGTCTCTAATCGGGCGTAATTAAAAAAAAAATAGTATACATTTTTAAAAGTGTTTTTTTTTTTTGCACAATTTAATTTTAGTTATTCGATCTAAATAACTGTTGAAACGGAATGTATTACCCCGATCCTAAGATGATTTAAACACTTGTTTAAAAAAAATGATGGCCTTTCAAATATTTATTTAAAGAGATGAAAAGTTGAAGAATATTCATATGTAGGACTATTTTCTAAGGTGTAGAGTTTAAGGTGGGGGTGGGGTGGAGAATAAGTGATATTGGTTATCGAATTCTCTGGCCAAAAATAAGTGTTTGAGAGGGGTAGCTTTATAAAGTGGTGCGTGCAATTCGATGTAACAAATATTAAAATTCAAGTTTTAACAGGCGGGCTGAAAAAAAGGTGGAGGGGCTAGAAAAGTGATAAAAGAGTTCATACAGGCCAGAAGTGTGTTGGAAGGGTGACGAAGCGTACCCTTCCAAGTAAACTAGTTCATAGGCTGGCCGAAAGGGGTGGGGGTTGTTGAAATGCAGGCAGTTTTATTGAAAGAGCATAAAAATTAGGGTGGAGTACGTCTAAAGTATTATGTGAGCATTTGCAGGATGCAATAGGAAAAAGGGCCCAGCCCACAAAAATATCAGAGAACCTATGAAATATATTTTGAATACGAACTGAAAAGTAGAAGAATAGTCAGATAACACTAGCCCCTATTTGATGATGAGGAGAGTTGTGGTGTGTGTGTGGGGGGGGGATGGAGAGAAGTGATACGCGAATAAATTTACGGGATTGTCAACGTAATAGATACAATAGGAATGTATGGGGGGCGTTTAACTTTATATCATTATATTGTTATAAGAAAAATGGGAGGGGTCCAGGGCAAAATAAACAATATATAGCCCGCAAAAAAATCATAGGAGGAAATTGGGACTAACGCCAGTAGTATGTAAATGGCGAAACGTCTTTTCATTTGTAACAGTGGCTTCATCCGTATGGGGCTAATTTAGAGGCAGAAATTTGAGTGCTTGTTCTAGACATTTTCTTTGCTATATGATCCGCAGCAACGTGACATTTCATTACAATAACTATCGGTTACGGTTAATTTACTGTGTCCAATGTCTCAATAAACCATTATAGTGTCGTCTAGAGCTTTTTTTTAAGACATAGTAAAAAAGGAAAGTTCCCCTTTCAGACCTTGTAATGTAAAGGTCATCTGTTTCTTTGGCCTAAGGTCTAACGACCAACTGCTTTTACTTTTCCCCAACTAATGTCAGGTACCCATTAGAGCTGGGTGGACTCAGAGGCGCCCGAAGATCCCGAAATTAAAAATCCCAGTCTTCACCAGGATTCGAACCCCGGTCGCCGATTCGGAAGCCAATCGCTTTACCGCTCAGCCACCGCGCTTCCTTTTTAAGACATAGACGATATAAAAATTCTAAATTTTTCTGCAAATAGATCTATCGATATTTATTGTACAAATATTTAATGTGCATAATATTTTTTAATGCTAGAAATAAAGTGGAGATGGATTCGTCACATTCTTAGAAAAGTTCTACGAGGACCACATAGTACAGAAAATTATGAAGATACATTTTATAACAATGATATTTGATTTCGTACAAATGCTATTAATATTAACAGAGTAAATGTAATGTTATGGCTTAAGTCTTTATCTCCGTATTTATTTTTCCACGTTCTGACAGAATTGTTCTTTTTTCACATTCAACTTTGTTATGATTAATCTTCAATAACATTTTTTAAAATCAGAAAACCTTATTTTTGGCATAGATTTATAGGAGAGTGTATGCTCTTTTTATATGACACAAGTTACACTTTCTAAAACCAAAAATTAATTTAATGGGATCAAATCAACGATGGTATCGTCAATTAAGAGAGAAAGAGTTATAAATATCTGGAACGGGCCCTGTTAGAAAAAAAAAGTTCTCGACCAATGGAACACAACTTGTTTTTGGACTTGATTGAAAGAATGAGTCTAGCGCATGCGCAGAATTAATTTAAAACAATCAATTGAAGTTAGCCCCCATTGCTTTTCGTTCAAGAATTAGGAAGCCAGTAGTGATTGTACATTTTTATAAAAGTCTTGGGTAAGTTGAGTTTATCAATCCTTCATTTATATAGACTATTTATTTTTAATACTGCATTCCTCACTAATCTTCGGACTCGAAGACTAGTCTTATTATTATTATTATTATTAATAAACTGCAGCTTAAGATAATACATTCATACTTGTTGTTTTATTATTACTTAATTTTTATAAACAAGGATTATGTAAATTTTAAAACTAGTTTTTGAAAGCTAAAAATACAGTTAATAATGTTTTTTTTTTTTAATTTCAATTAGGAATGTGATAATTGAAAAGTAACATAAAAAAGTTTTTTTTAAAGACAATTCCTTCTTTATGAAGCTGTTACAATTTCGAAAAGAGTAAATATTATACTATTAATAACCAATAAATTATATAAAAAAACACTTTTTAAACAAGACAATTCTTCCTTTATTAAGCTGACCAACCTCTTTATTATAAAAGTATCGTCACCATTGTTCAATGTAAGAGCGATTATTATGCTCAAAAAAAAAAAATGTATGATTGATTTGAAAAATGGAACTTCCCCCCCCCCCCCCCCCCCCCCGGAAAAATTATTGTTAAGCGAATGAATTGATCAGCTCAGAATTTATTAAATTTTAACGATAGACCTATAGATCCTGGGTTAGAAGACGGTACGCATAATGTTCTTAAATGTCATTTTGCGATTATATTTCTTTTAATAAATAATGAATGATTGACTTTAAGAGAAAGGAGATTACGTCGCCCCTATTTCCCTTCTTTTCAGTATGTATGTCCCTCTGGTTTTGATGTTCATATAAAAACAAAATAACTTGGTCATCACGAACACAACTCTTTAGTATTTCTCAGAGCATATCACATATTGGTCTCTGTGTTTATCTAAAAGAAACACACTTCCGGTAATACATACCAACTGACATATATAAGTCAAAATAGATTATACACACATACACACATTAATCCGTGACATGTACATTACCGTAAAGTGCGAAATCAATAGAGAATGCAACCCCCAATCTCTCATTGGTTTAATAAATTCATATTTGCGTAAGAACAATAATTAATAATACGAAACTAACTTAGGCCTATAAAGGTAATAAACATAGCGATTTTTACAAAGATATTACAGTCTTAATGGAAGACATAAAATGCAAATTAAGAATTGATAACTCTGGATACGAGAAGATCATGGGCATCTAAGCTCCTGGACAAATAAAAGAAAATGGGGAAAGATTCCTAAACTTATGTGTTCCAAGCAACTTGATATAGAAGGCAGTTTATTTTACCAGAAATGGTTCCATAAAAACACTTGGATATCGCCGGACAATAGGACTAAAAATCAGATTTACCATTTTTGTAAAAGCAAATATTTAGACGATCCTTACTAAATGTTTTATTGAAAAATTATATAATCTTTGCTTATACCTTTTACGTAATATAATCACAAGAGTAAGGCAGTGGAAAGTTGGGCAGTCGATTTTTTGTTAATGCAGCACGGAAAATAAATATTTTCCCAAAATGTATTGTAAAGTAGTTGTATTCACTTGGGTGCCTTCCGTGTTAAAGGCAGCACTCTGAAGAAACATCCGAAACATGTAAAACATTTTACAAACAAGGCTGCTTCCTTGGCAGGGCAAAAAACCAGGTCATCTCTACCTTGAAACATATGGCTTTGTCACAGCAATACAAGACCGATTTATTAGTACTAAAAGTATGGAAAGCATATCCTAAAACTCGATGTGATGACAAATGCCACAAGTGAGTACATCAAACACTTTTTCAGACTTTGTCTATATAAGTCGCCATAACCAAGTAGTGATATGAATACATAGACACCTGGCTTTGACAACTAATCGGATTAAGAAAGATACACCACAGAAGGTCCTCGAGTCAACCGATTACTTATTATACAGGGATATACCTACTTTGACTGACAAGACGGTGGACTTCCCTCGCAGACATCATTGACATCACCGTACAACTCTATTTCACAATAGAAGGAAAACTGAAATTGAAAAACAAAGAAAATAAAAAAAAAATCGAAGTTTAGAGATTAAGGGACAATGAAAATAAACTATCTTGATTCTAGAGTAACAATACACCCTGTTGTTATATCAACTGAAGGGATATTGACGGAACAAGAAAAGTGATTTTTTAAAATCTTTATGTCTTTCTGAGTATTTTATTAGGTTTTGTTATTGTATATGTTCAGTGTTTTATGTATAAATGCTACTTTACTTTTTTTGGTCTTCTATCCTGAGGGTCTCTAAATTTAATGATTTTACTCACGGTGTTTCTCTAATCAAATGTGAATATTCGTTTATTATGAATCTTACTGCTCTACTTGTGTCCGTTCTAGTTTCTTAACATTTTCTTGAGTTGAGGGGTCCTCAAACAGACAATGCATATTCTAGTATTGGCCTAACCAAGGTTACATAACATTTTCTTTTTAAGTTCTTATTTGATTTGTAAAATAAAATAAAAAAACTAATGCTTTGTTTGATTTTTAAAAAATAATTTCATCAATATGGTATTCGTTATAATTTTTCATTTTTTTTATAACACCTAGGTATTTTGGGAGTTTTTAATGTGTGTTACTGGTTTACCATGAATAAGATAAGAGGTTTTATTTCATTTAGGTTGTTTTGTTTTTTAGTTACTCTTAAACACTAAAAATCTGATGATTTAACGATGGAACTATTCCTGCTTTTACGTCTGGTTTTTACCTTTCTAAAACTATTACTAAGTCTGCTTCATAATGCTTCATAATGCTTTGGAAGTTTATTACTAGGGTTTAAGTTGCTTTGGTATTGCTGCTTTATTAAATCTACTTGAGGGTACTTTTTTAGGTTTAATATTGCTGTAACTTAGCCAAATAACCTCAACGAAAGGATTATAAAATAATAAAATAGAATGTTTAATAATAAAAAAGAAACTAGATCTAGAGCTACACTAATCACATCACAAGCGTCCTTGTTTTCATCTCTAATCGTCGGCCATCTTACTTCCTCTATCCTCTCGTGTCCCTGTCCTGTGTCTCATGGTGCACAGTCTCGCTCCTAATGAAAGTGCGCAGCTTAGAGTCATAACACTGCCCCCTCCTTAAAACTGTTCGTCTCGAGCAAGGTTTGCTCCGCCATGATAAAGATAAAGCCGATCTACATGAACAACCTTGAAGCTAGAGCGTGGACTCTTCTGTATTCTGTAAACCACATCGTTGATCCTTTAAACGATACGATAGGGACCTTCCCAGTCTCTCTGGAGTTTTAGGGATCTGCCTTTTCTTCTCCGAGGAGTGTACAGCCATACTAGGTCATTTTCCTGAAACCCCGAAGCATTTGCACGTTTGTCATATCTAGTCTTCATTAGATCGCTGCTATTCTTCATCGTCCTACGAGCCAGGGAATGGGTTTCTTCAAGACGCCGTCTAAGATCAGTGACGTACTCAGTAGCAGTGGCTGGTGTATCTCTCGGAAGTCCAAATAGCAGATCACTTGGTAAACGAAGCTCTCGGCCAAACAACATCTTTGCAGGGCTATATGTAGTAGTGCAATGGATAGAACTCCTGTATGACAGCAGAAACATTGGAATGTGTGTGTCCCAGTTGTCTTGTCGATCATCGGTGACCTTTGTGACCAAGTATTGTTCTAAAGTAAGGTTGAATCGCTCCACCATTCCATCCGATTGCGGGCGTAGTGGGGTAGTGCGAGTTTTATCTATGCCAAACACCCGGCACATTTCTTGGAACACCCTAGACTCAAAGTTCCTGCCCTGGTCGGAGTGTAGCTCCATAGGGACACCAAATTGACTGATCCAGTTCTCTACAATCGTTTCTGCTACCGTTGTTGCTTCTTGGTTCGGGGAGTTGGATTCCTGTCGGATCCGCATATTCGCAGGGAATATTCAAGACGTGATTTTGTTTTGATTGTTAAAAGTAATAATGTTTCAAAGATTCATATGGCGTTGTAAATTATTTTTTTTAAATGTAAAATCTTCCGCTGGGAGGATGGCATCGAGCAGGATATGAAACCGAGACCGTAGATATAACCAGTCCTAACCGCACGACCAGGCATTGCTCTTAACCTAATGACAAACTGGTTACAAACTAATAGCTTATTATTGATAATATACCTACATATTACGGAATGACAACTACCGAATATGTACAATATATCAGAAGAGCGATTTTAGATAATCTTTTGGAATTGAGCATTTTCATTTAAATGGAACTAGAATGAGGATGTAGATCTACCTAAATTGAACTTTTAATTTAGTACTCTCAATATCATCTACTAGATCTAGATCTAAAATATAAATTTGGGATAATGTAGATGTAATTTAGATAAGATTTATAAAAAAAAATAATAGATAATCAATTAATAGACTGAAAGCAATATTAAATTTTAAAATAGTAAATTAGTTTTAGTGTTTTATAACATTGCAATACTGACATATTGACAATCTTAGACTTTAGAAATAAAAATCTACACTTTAAGTCTAGAAATTGAAATTATAGATCTTGATCTAGTCTCAATCATGGCTGTCTGGTAGTGGGGTTTCCGCGCTGAACTGTCGTTTTGATTTATCGATGGTCCCAGGTTCAAACCGTGCCCGCTCCCATCCCCCGTCGTCCTGTGTGAGGTTTGGACTACAACTCTGAAGGAACATCCGAAACATGTTAATCAACAAACATTCTAAACTAGACAAAGAAATTCTAGATCTAGAAACTTCAATGATTTTAATTAGAATTTAAATCTAAATCTAGTTTTAAAAATCTAGCTCAAGTGGAAAAAAAAAATCTAGATCTAGTGGAAAAAATCTAGATTAGATCTAAATCTAGCTACTATGTCTTTTTAAAATGCGAGTCACATTACGAGGTTTAATAAACATTACTACACAGAGTTGTTTTAGCATTTCATTTAAAGAATTTATTCCATATGACGTCAAAGGAAAACATCCACTACGTCACACGGCCTAGTTAGACTAAAAAATATCATCTATACGAGCAGCTTGTTGAGGGTTCATAGACATTGGTGCACCGAGTGAGATCTTTTAGCATTTCATTTAATGAGCTAGTTAGACTAAATATGTATATAGAAAAGGATTAAAGTCGCATTTTTGCTGTCAGTCTGTCTGTCCGTCATGTTAATATCGAGAAAAAAAAAGACTAAACGCTATTGAAAATCGGATTAAAATTTAAGTTTCTTTCCGAAACATCGCATTAGTTTTAAGTTTCTATAATAGATTGTTCCTGATGTTTATATATTTATAGGAAGAGAAAAAAGAATTCCAGATTAATCAAATACCGTTAATTAAATTTGTGGGATGGTCTTTTAGGAAAATTAGATGTACCATAGCCTTTTGGATAGTTTTTCAAACCATACTTTGGTGTTAGGAAGTTGTTTTCTTTAAAAATCGGAACATAAAATTAACGCTAATTAGATTTTCTAATTTTCATTAAAAAATCCGGAACAACCAATTTTCGTAAATGAGAAAATTATTTATTTTATTTATTAGAAGAGGGATCTCAAACATTTATTAGCGTTATTAGATTTTTCATATAAAATTCCGATCATTTTTTGGCTACTTTTTTTTCAGAAAATTATGGTAATGTAGGTCGATTTCTTTTTCGAAACAAAATCCGGATTAAACAACTTTTGTTATGTTTCACCAAGAAAATTAAATGTAAAATAAGACTTAAAAGTGATTTTCAAAAATCGTTTCTAGTAAATTACTTTCTTATTTTAAAATCCTGAACAACCTATTGTCGATATTTTTGAAAAAAATCAAGTCATTTGACATAAATTTGTTTTAAGTTAAAAATTCGGAACAATTGATATTGATAAATAATCTATAGTGACGTAGTGTCAAAGAATATAAGTGTAATATTAGTCAATTATGCGATTTCAAACAATGATTTGACATAATTTATTTTTATAAAACAATATCCGGAAAAACTTTATAGTTAATGAAATATAAATCAGTATAGATATTTTTATTTAGCATTTATATGCTATTTACATTAAAAAAAAGGGAGCAATATACTTAATATCATGTGTTTATTGCAACGTTTAAGCATGGAAATAAAATCTAATATAAGTTAGAAGAGCAAACAAATATTTGTTGGCATTGATTTGTTTTTTAACAAAACATCCGGAACAATCTATTATAGATACTTAAAACTATTGCAATATTTCTGAATGAAAAATTAAAGGTTAAATAAGATTTACAATAGCCTGTAGTGTCTTTTTTAATCTAACTGTAACGGACAGACCGACAAACAGACAAAACGCACAAAAATAAGCTTCTTTTATTCGGATGGAGGCACTAAACAAAAAATAAATACAAATCTGATTTTTTAAAAACGTTTTAGGAATTGGTTTAGCACCTTCTCATGTTGCGACGTTACGCTACTACACGAATGTCGCTGCATAAAAAGTCCATTTTAAAAAATGTACGTGATATTTACATACAAAGTGCATTCTTAGCCTTTATAAACAAACATAAATGTTTTCTTTTAATTTTAGCATCTAGTTGACCAGAAAAAACACCTTTAACTATTATTTATATTTGTTGTAAACATTTCTTGTACATTTTATAAATATATTTGACTTGGTGATACTGAAAATACACAAAATATGATAAGCTTTGTTAGCATATGGAACATTGCCTTTCTTACATTTTCGTAATTGTTTTAGAATTGGTGTATTTGTATGAAAAAAATCGCCTATTGTGGATATTTTTTTTTAAAGTCATTTGACATAAATTTGTTTTAAGTTGAAAATACGAATAATTGGCAATCGATAATTAAACTATAGTGTCTTATTGTCGAGAATATTAGGGTAATGGAAGTCAATGATACTATTTCAAATAATTATTTGACATACATTTTCTTTATAAAATAACTTCCGGAACAATTTCATAGTTCTTCATAGTTCATAGGAAGGAAATTACATGTAATATAAGTTAGAAGAGAAAGCAAACATTCGTTGGCATTGATTTGTTTTCTCAAAAACATCCGAAACAATCTATTATAGATACTTAAAACTATTGCAATGTTTTAAAAGTAACATTGAAGATTAAATCAGATTTTCAATATCGTTTAGTGTTGTTTTTTTTTTATACAAACGTGACGGAGAAACAAAACGCAGAAAAATATTCGGCTCTTATCCTGATGGGGGCACTAAACAAAAAATACATAAAATTTGATTATTTAAAAAAATTTTTAGGAATTAGTTTAGCACCATATCATGCCGCGGCGTTACGCTACTGCATAAAAAGTCCATTAAAAATGTGATAATTACATACATTCTTAGTGCATTCTTAGCCTTTATAAACAAACATAAATGTTTTGTTTTAATTTTAGCAGCTAGTTGAATAGAAAATACACCTTTAACTAATATTTATGTTTGTTGTAAACATATCTTGTACATTTTATAAATCTATTCGAGTTAGTGATACAGAAAATACTAAAATGAAGATTGTATTTCTTTGTTACATATACATTGCCTCCCTTACATTTACGTAATTGTTTTAGAATTGGTGTATATTTATGAAAAAATCGCTTGCATAATTTATTTTATAAATTAAACGGTTTTCTTTTAGAAAACCAAAAGTAGCCGTTGCATCTAAACTTTTCAAGCCGCATTGCATAGTAAAATAATATTTTGATATCTTTTCTAGTTTTCGAGATCTGAATGTGACAGACGGACAGACGGACATTTTGCACAAACCTAATAGTGGCTTTTTCCCTTAAGGGTCGCTAAAAATATGTCTTGTCGCACAGATTTATTGCCGTTGGTCTAGATCTATAACAAACTTAATTACATGACTGTTCCTAACTAATAGATACAACTACACTTCGTAGAAGTTTTTATTATTATTATTATTATTAATGTTCTACTAGTTTGTTGAAGAGATGGATGCTGAGGCATTTCGAAAGAGAGGAAGAGAAGTTGTTGACTATATTGCTGACTATATGACCAACATCAGAACGAGAAGGGTAACGCCTGAAGTAGAGCCAGGTTATATTAGAAAACTTCTACCAGCTACTGCTCCAAAAAAAGCTGAAGAGTGGGAGCAAGTTATGAAAGATATAGAAATGGCTTTAATGCCAGGGGTAAGTTATATTCAAAATTGACTATTTCCTATTGTTGTCAATGTTTCCGTGTGCTAATTGACACATGGCTATGTACAGTGAACATTAATGTGTGTGAGAGATAAAGAGAGATGGGACATTTGTTAACAGAGTGTAGATTATATTGTAGGGAATTAATGGAACATTTTTTAAACAGGCTTCATCGACTGATTTTAATGTTAATATCGAATGTGATCTATTGTCTCGTCATTCTCCATGCAGTGGCGGCACCGTGTGTCGAAATTTTTCATCCACCGTCCGAAGTAAACACCAATTGGACAATGGCCGACTCGGAACTGGGCTAAGACGGCCTGTTCCGCACGATAAAGTTGCCACGACGCATCCTTTCTGTCTGGTCTACTCATCCCTTATCCGAAGAATCCCAGCCATCGTACCAAAGCGCAAACTTTTGTAGTCCAAGTGAGAGCGTACTGCACCCATGTACAGTCCTCTCAGTACATCTGCTCTCGCTCCCCACTTCGTTCAGCTTGTTTTTTTTTTACAATGCTTATCTTCTCGGAAGCTGTCTCTCGCACCTTCTGGATATGATCGCACATAGTCAGATTCTAATCGAGGATGACCCCGAGGTACTTGGGCTTTTTATTCCATGCCAGAATCTTGCCGTCCATCCGTAGCTCAACTGGTTCCTTCAATATAGCACGTCCGAGCGTAAACCAAGAGTAAACCAACTTCGAGTGGCTTACCTCGAGGTTCCACATTCTGGCGTAACAGGATAGATTGTTAATGCCTGCTGGAATGTGCCAATTAGCTGCTGGCGATCTCTCCCCGACTCCCACAACACAATTTCAACCCCAAACAGAAGCTTCTGGCATTTCAAGAGAGCTGGCAAGTCATTGATATAGACGAGGAATAGCGTACAGTTGAGAGCCGATCCTTGTGGCACCTCCTGCTCCATTGGACGTTTCCTTGACATGTGTTTACCAACACGTGTCTGTACCGTCCGTTCCGTTGTTTCACAATAAACCAGGTCTCCATACTCTGTCATAGGCTTGTTTGAGATCGATAAATACCGCTAGTGTCGACTGACCAGGTCGATTTGCGTTGCCCCATTGGAAGGCGTCCGCCACCTTCTGCATGAATAACGTCACCTGATCGATCGCATTTCGATGCTGCCTGAACTTTCCCTATTCAGGAGCAATGAGACCTTTCGTTTCTAGGAACCATGTGAGCCTTCTGTTGATCATACGTTCAGCCGTCTTCCCAACGTTGGACGTCAACAAAATGGGTCAATAGCTTTTCGCACGATCCGGGACATTCCCCTTCTTGAGAAGGGGAACGCTCGTTGCCACTTACCAAGCCTTAGGGAAATTCCCTTGAGTCCACTTACGATTGATCAATTCCAACAGTTTCCTTTTCCCGATGGGGCCGAGATTCTTCAACATTTCGTTGCTGAGTTTATCTGGCCCCGGTGCCTTTCTTAGTTTGCATCTTCAAAATGCAATGTCTAGCTCTCCGTGGGTAAAAGAGTTAGTGAATGTGCTCGTCTCATCTTCACAGTAGACCATACTGTGTTTTGCTTAGGCCTTCCTGATGCCGTCTAGAACTTTCGACACTACGCTCCTTTTACCTGACTTAGAGATAACCGCAAAGGCACGGTTCAGAGCTTCCGACCTCTTACAGTCTCTGACCACCATGCCTTGAGCCGTTTGCAGGGCCGCTTCTGCTTTTGGTTCTTTCACCCTGGTCAGGTTGTTGAGGAGTTTCCATGCCTGGATCCATGTTTTCACATGTCTTAGCCCCTTTTAGTCTCGGACCCTCCGCAATGGCTTCCTTTACCTCCGACGATAGCTTATTGTTAGCACGTTTGGTTTCATGTTTTTCGACGACTGCGTGCAGCCCTCCTCAGTTGGATTAGGCGTGCCAGAGCGGGAAACCAAAAGGGCCTAAACTTGCGCTCACCATAGGACCTCGGAATATGTCTTATGTTTAGCCCCTTTTAGTCTCGGACCCTCCGCAACGGCTTTTTTTACCTCCGCCGATAGCTTGTTGTAAGCACGTTTGGTTTCATCTGTTTTTCGACGACTGTGTGCAGCCCTCCTCAGTCGGATTAGGCGTGCCAGAGCGGGAGACCAAAAGGGCCTAAACTTGCGCCCACCGTAGGACCTCGGGATAGTCATTCGAGCGGCACTCAAGATGCCTCAACAAAGAGTCCGTAAGTCCGGTTAATGCAATCAGCTTGGATATCCAGTCCGTTCAGAGAGGCATTCGATGAGCTCTTAAACAGACTCCAGTTAGCACGGTTGTACACCCATTTTGGTTCTGTGTATGGGGACTTGGTGTTGAGCTTTTCGAGTTTGATTGTGACCAAGACCGGCAGGTGATCACTACCGACATCTTCGAGTACGTCCACTCTCGACCTTAAGTTAGTTGACGCCAGTGACAAGTCTGGTCGCGTCACGCCCCAATTGCCGGTGTGAAAGAAAGTCGGGGGGCAGATTTGTTTTGTCACATATCTCAAGTAGTCGAAACCTTCTGACGTCTGTCTCCTGGCATCCCCACGCGGGGGACTTAGCATTAAAATCGCCTGCAACGATCATCCTTGTGCCAAATGGCTCACGCAGTTTGAATTGCAACTCAGACTTAGGTGGATTGTAGAGGTTTGTGCATGTGGATCGCTGACCATGTTTGAACACCTCAACTGTCAAAGTATTCGTCTCACCGGGTCCACAGGGGCGCTGGATTCCACGACTCGGGCAGTGCGAACGTTACTAGTACCTGGCACTTCGAGCAGGAACACCGGTAAGCGGTAAAGCCATATAGAGCGCTGAGTCTCTTGGCACAGTATGACATATGCCTCGTATACATCGATCCGTTTCAGTGAGAACTGCCTATTCAGATTGAGGTGGATAATCCAAAACTGTTTGCTACTGTCGTAACCGGGTGGGAGTGCACCTTTTTCCCTTGCCTTGCCTGCTGGTGCGGTCAACTTTCGGGTTTTGGTGTGTGGTGGTGCACCAGCCCCCTTGTCTTGCCTCCTGGTGCTGTCACCTTTCAGTTTTCGTGGGGGGCAAAACTTCCCCGTTTGTGTGTGAGGCCATCGTGGCGCTCTTGTACAGTGGACTGTGCCCGGGCGTCGAATGCTGGCCACCTGGCTCACATCTTGGCGTATATCCGGTAGCGGGAACCATTCCCCCGTGAGTTGATAGGTTATCCGATGTTAGCACCCTTTGCGACCATAAACCCATCGTTGTCGTTGTATGGTCGGGGCCTATTACGTCGTTCCTGCCCATACCAGCTTTTCCGATTATTGACTTTGACATGATAGAGAGAAATTGCCCCGGGGGGGGGGGGGCGGACTGGTTGCATGTTAGACAATTGGACTGTCCCCATGGTTGAGACAATAGCTGAATGTCTTGAGCTGGTGCCCAAGACTGCTGAACCCATTGTCGGCACTGCCTGCTTTCGCTTCGAGAGAGGGGAAATTTTAGAGACCGTTTCTTTCAACGTTCGTTTCCAATGCCCTCAGCATGGCGGCTTAGTGCAATGCCGGTGTTTCCGGAAACACTGGCTCCGAGGCCTCTCAACGTTAATGGCGCGCTGTATCTTAGCACGTTAGTCTCCGTTCTTTTCGCCCCAGTACCTAACCTTGTGAGTCAGATACAGTGACTACTAAGTTTGCCATGCTCCCCCAATGCACTGTGGGGCGGAGACGTGTAGCTGTTTTAACATTGGTTACCTGGCGTTTAAAACATTTGACCAACCCCACGAAGGGTCTTCACGCGGCAACCACGATGAGGTGGGATCTGCAATTACCGCGGACCCATTGACCAGATCTCTTGTCTAGCGGTGCAGAGTGAGAATCTTTTTGGATTGTTAGGTAGTAAAGGTTGTAAGTCCTGAATTATTTCGACCTAAGATTTTTTAAACACTATCTCATTGGAAACTAACGGGAAATGGCTGTTTCATATATTTGCATAAATATATAGTTCTGTAATTAATAGCCCATTCTAAAGAAAATCCAGAAATGATTTTGCATTATTTCTACACTTTGAAAACTAAAGATCATTACTTTTCTAAAAAAGAAAAGATTGATTGGGGCGACTTCCTTACAGCTTGAAAAAGAGTTACGTACATAAAAATCTATATATCTGTGAATCGATCAATTTGTTTCCGATTTCCAGTCTATATGTATTATTGATTCAAGAGTATAAATTTAATCTTCAGGAACATTTTGCGTATCGTCTTCTAGATTTAAATGCCTAGATCTTTATCATTAGAATTATTCAATAAAAAAGCAGTTGTTTATTAAATTTAAAGTTGCTTTAAGGTTATTGATTGATTATCTAATCTTTGCTTTTATTTGTACGAAAATCTAATATAGATTACGGATTACGTCTAGATTCTAGATCTAGAAGTATATCTAGATCTAGACTAACCTATATCTTAATAGTTCTACGAGTAATAAACACACCAATAAATAATTTATATTTTATACAATGCCCGCTGGTCTAATTGGTAGAATCATTCATTCAAGAAGCTGACGTAGTGAACATCACGAGTATAATGGAGGCATTGTCTGTTTTTTAAATATATTTTTTATGTATTACGTGTTAACAATACCTCTATTCAAGTCAGAACTTCATGGAACCTTCTGGAACCTGCATGAAGCCAGCCTGGACGCTGATCTCACCAGTGGCTCTAACGATTTTCCTAGAAATTTAATTAAAGTTCCCCTTTCAGATCTTGTTGCCTATAGGGCAGATGATGTAAAGGAGACGTGGTGGCTGAGCTGTAAAGCGCTTGGCTTCCAAATCGGGGGTCCCGGGTTCGATTCCAGGTGAAGACTGGGATTTTTAATTTCGAGATGTTTGGGCGCCTCTGGGTCCACCCGGCTCTAATGGGTACATGACATAAGTTGGGTAAAAGTAAAGAAGGTTGGTCGTTGTGCTTGTCACATGATACCCTCGTTAACCGTAGGCCACAGAAACATCGGTAGGTGGAACAGAAATTTAACGGTTGATGTATATCGCGGATAAAAGAATTACTATCTCATTGGCCACATGGGGAAAACTCTTGTTTGACCGATGTAATGTTTCAAAGTAAAAAATAAATATATCTAAATTGGGCTTGAGTACTAGACTTATAATAAATTAGATCTAGGGCACAGACCTATATATATATATTATATCTAGACAAGACATGGAGATCTTTTAACACTACAAAAATTATCGTGAAAAAACTTCTTAAAAAGATGAAAAAAGGCGTTATTTGTAGAGTAAGAAGTAAGAAGTTGTTTTTTTCAACCCTAACCTATGTAACATATGATTTAATGTTTAGATCTAGATGGTTCTAGTCATAGACATAAATAAATATAGACTGGAAAAAGGAAATAACTTCATGTAACTTGAAAACATGTATATCTATTGTTGTCGGATTTCCGAATTCTGAAAAGTTGCATGATCTTCAGTCTTAGAGATTAAACAAAACTATAATTCTCATAAATGCTGTATAATAAAGAACACAAAATTGCAAGTCACTCATTTTCGTTTCATAACTCTTTTATCGGCAAGTCTATATTTATTCATGTCTATGACAAAACTATACTGCTCATAAATACTATATAATAAAGAACACAAAATTGCAAGTCACTCATTTTCGTTTCATAAAACTCTTTTATCGGCAAGTCTATATTTATTTATGTCTATGGTTCTAGTAATGGGCAATGTTGGACTAATGCGTTTCATTTCTTTGATTAAAAAGTAGAATCATAAATTGGGCTGGAAGTGCCTTTTTTCAATATATATCTTTGCATTTTTCAGTTCTCTTTTTAAATTAAACTGACATTATTATGATATAATTTTAAGTGTGCCTGATAGAGAAAAAATTCTGCACAAAAATACGGGTAGTTGGGATAAAACCCGATAGAGGCTATAAAAATAAAAGACCTGAAACTAGCGCGTGAAACTAAGCATTTACAGTACCTTATTTGATGAGTCTTTTACCCAAGATCTGTGTATTTTTTTAGAACTAGCTTACTTCAAGTACCCGGCATTTTTCGATATACAACTTCACAAACAAAAATAATGTAAAAATAAAAAAAATTGATTTTAAAACTTTTAATGATTTTTCAAAAGGTGTTTTTAAAAAGTTGTTACTATAAATCAATTGTGAATATTAGTTTCTTATGAATCTCACTGTCTATTTTGTGTCTGTTTTAATTTCTTAATATTTTCTTGAGTTAAGGGGTCGTGTTTTCTCCTGATGTTTATACCTGATTTCTGTTATCAGTCGTTGTGAGACATTGGTCCAAAACAATACTAAGCTTATAAATATAAAAAAAAATCATATGTGAATATATGAATGAACTTGTTTAAGATGAAGTCCATTAATTATAGTTGCTTTGAAAAAAATTGATCTCACACATGCCATAGGCCTTGTCCTTATAGTCATAGATCTATCAAATATAGTTATTATCTGTATCTATATAACCATACATATTCACGTTGAATTCCAATTGTAACTATAGAATCAGTATAGATCTACTTCTAGAATATGTATCTAGGATATAAATATAGTAGAAACAGAATCTAAGATAATTAGAATTTACTGGTAGCCTACTCTAGGCAGTCTTGATCTAGAGTCTTAGACAGTCTTAATTTTAGACTAGATTTAAGTCTAATACACTATATAAACCTATATATACGCTGCCATCGTGGACCTTACCAAGGCTTTCGACACGGTCATTGGTTAATTGAGGCTCAGATGCCCAACTATGCTCTTATCCATTCTCAATCAGTTTCTTGTGGGACAAAAAGGCAAGATTAGACATAATGGTGACATGTCGATCATTTCCCAATAGAAAATTGCGTGAAGCAAGCTGTGTACTTGCTCCTACTCTATTCGTTATCTACTTTGGCGTAATGCTGGATCAAATGAGGCAGCGATTGCAAGAAGGCATCAACATCACGTTTCGTTAGGACGGCAATCTTCAAAAGAAATGGTCATAACAGAGCTTCTCTATCCCGATGATTGCGTCCTTCTAGCCCACAGTGAACATGATCTCCAGCTGGCGGTCAACGACTTCGCTTACGATCCCGCTTCTATCTGTAAACCTTGGGAAAGCAGAAGTAATGTTCCAGAAGTGACCCAATAAAACCTACTCAGCCCTAAAAATCACCGAAAATGGACGTCCCCTTAACGTGGTAGTCCACTTCGCATCTAGGAAGCATAGTATCAAATGACACCTCGCTTTCAAGGAAGTTCATAACCGTCTGGCCATGGCCAATAGTGCTTTTGGACGCCTCCAGGAGTGAGTTGGCGGAATAGATCGCTCCGGCTGCCTACAAAAAAAAGTGTTTACCAAGCAATGGTTCTCTCAACCCTTCTATGTGGATGTGAGACATGGGTATTAAACAGAAAACACCTAACACTACTTGAACGCTTTCACCAAAGATGCTTGAGCTCCATCATAAACATAAGGTGGCCAGAAAGCACTTTAAACAGCGATGTCCTTGCGAACGCCGGTATGGACTAGTATAGAGGGACTTCTTATAGTCCGACAGTTACGCTGGGCAGGGCACGTACCCCGTATGAGGGACGAACGTATGCCAAAAGCAGTTTTTTTTTTTTGGTGAGCGAGACAGACAGATGGAGGTCACTCACAAAGACCGCGGAATGCACATTTGAGACCAAAAGGAAATCCGCTGCCGAGGACAGACGCAGACGGCGAAAAGAAAATCTTAATCTTAATAGGCGAACAATGGTTATGCTTGCCCTGGTATTGGGGAAATATTAAGTTACAGGTGGGGCTGCGTATCGATGGGAAATATTGCATTCGAGATCCTCATGACTTTAGTCAGCTAGAGTTAAATCTAGACTAGTAACAATCTAGTCTCAAGATAGAATCTAGATTCGTAAACTAGATTTGATCTGAAATGTAGATCTAGATATACTTAATGACAATGTCAGTGATTCCGAAGAATAATGATGAGTGCAGTGTTTACTATGTATTTTAATGATTTACGAATCACATGTGCCCATGTGGTGATATGACTACGCCTACATTTTACACAGAACCGTGAATGGCGTGAACTGTATACATATACGCAGAACCTATTGCGACTTGACGGTTTTTGTAAATTTGTCTGCTGTGCTGTACGAGATGCCAAAAAAATATGTAGATTCTAAAGTTCTAGAACAATAGATCTATTCCACTTAATTTATTAACATAAATCTACTAATGTAGATAAGTAGCTCTAGATCTACTATTTTACCAATGCATTTAAACAGAATTTAATACATAGATTTAATTACACTAATAAAGAGTTGTAATTTAGCTCTATAAGTTGTTAGTAAATAGCGTTACACAAAAAAAAAAAAACGAACCTGGGTTTTTCTAAACTATGATACTTGGTGTGTAATGGTAAAACAGCACCTACCTAAATAAATTGTAAATAGAGAGAAAATACCTATATTTATTGTAGTATATATAGGTCTGTGGTTTTATATTATATAACCATCGTAACTTCTTCTACAGAGAAATGACTTTTATAATTTCTTTTACTGAAAAATTGGGCTATTCGCGTCTGACACATATATAATGTGTATGTGCATCAACAAAGCTCATTAATTAACGAAAATAAGAGCATTCTCGTCTCATAATTATTATTTTGCAATTTTTAGATAAAAAAAATCAATGTATTTTAATGTACATATGATGACTAAAATTAATAGATGTGAAGGTGAGTTATTTCGATCTAAGATTTCGAAACATCATCTTGATGGAAATTATCAGGAAATGTTTTTATTTCATGAATTTACGTTAATATATAAGCAAAGTTCTGTGATTAATACATAACCATCTATATATGATGGGTTTGAGTTGATCAGTCGCGGATAAGAATATGTTTCCCTTTTCCAGTCTAGGTATTTTTTAGCATCAAACCCCTCTGAAGGGGGTTTTAAACTCAAAACCCCTTTTGGCAACGCTCATAGCATTTTGAGTGCGTAATTTGCTTTTTTTTTACATTGAAGATGAATTTTTTAGCTTCAAACCCCGCTGGCGGGGGGAAGGGGGGGGGGGTTAAAACTCGAAACCCCTTTGGCTGCGCTCATAGATTTTAGAGTGTGTAATTTGCTTTTTCTATATTGAAAAGGTATTTTTTAGCTTCAAACTCCACTGGAGGGCAGTTTAAACTCAAAACCCCCTTGACTACACTCATAGAATTTTGAGTGTATAATTTGCTTTGTTTTTAATATTAAAGTGCTATTTTTTACCTTCAAACCCCGCTGAAGGGGGGTTTAAACTCAAAACTGAGTCAAAACCCATTTAGCTACGCTCATAGAATTTTGAGTGTGTAATTTGCTTTTTTATATTGAATAGGGGGTTTATCGTAAATTTTGGAGGGGGTTTTAAAATCAAATTCTTCCTTAACTGTGCTCTTGGAATTTGGGGATTGTCGTCTGCATTTTTTTTTTTTTTATAGAAGAGGGGGATTTAACTGCAAAAACCCCTGGTAGGGAGTTTAAAATCAAACCCAACTGGTAGGGGGTTTTAAACTCAAAATTCCCTTGTAGGGGTTTTAAACTCAAAAACCTTGGCTGTGCTGGGGCAAGTGATGGTTTAGTATTAAAATCTCACCTAAAATAAACAAAATCAAAGCAAAAAATCATTTCTTTTTATACATTTTTACATACAAATACTCCTATTTAGTTAATGATGGCTTCATATAACATAAAAAAAAAAGATTATTTTATACAATGTCAGTAAGTTTCGCGCCATAGAAAAATTTACGCACATAAGAGTTTGAATACGGTTTTAATACAGAATCTCGTAATTTTCGAAATTTCGGCTTTAAAAAACATATTTGGTCGAAATTGAGAATAAAAGTCGTTTCTTGTAAATTAAAAAACTGCGTTTTTGACAGTGGCGTAACTAAGGGGGGGGATGGGGGGGAGAATTTTAAAATCCCCCCGGGCCCCCAGCTAGGGGGGGCCCCAAATGGGTGTCCGAAATTTATTTGTAAATACATAAATTAATATATTTGATTGACAAATAGTGTCAACCTAAATCTAGGTCTTTCAGTACGTTGACTTTGTTGACATTTTAAAAATATATTTTCCCACAGAGATCAAAGTTTTTTTTGAAGTTGGTTTTACATTTTAAACTTTGTTGCCAAGAATATATGGCTCCTTTTGTCTCGAAAGGCAATGGATGCGCCCAAATGAGTCACTGGTTTTGGCTTAATCTTGAGACGGGGCAGAATCTGGTGTGGCTAATCAAGCCAATTCTAGAACGGCAGACTTTGCCACAATTCGTACATGTGTATGCCTCTGATTTAGGGCTAGCAGACAGGGCAGCTTTCTTTTTATCCCTCTTGATTAAAGCCGCTTCAATTCTTTTGTTCTCAGCAAGGGTTGTCCCAGCACGCACAGTCTGTCTCCATGCACTCCGGTCTTTGGCTATGTTTTCCCACATACTTTCGCTGATGCCTGAGGCTCTCATGTCTCGCTTGCAGACATCTCTATATGTTAGTCTTGGGCGGCCCTTGGGTCTGACTCCTTCCACAAGCTCAGCATATAAGATATCTTTCGGGATTCTGCCATCTGGCATGCGGGTGACATGTCCGAGCCAGCGTAATCTTCTTTGTGTCAGGAGAGCATACATGCTGTTCATATTGGCCAATCTTAAAACTTCCTGATTGGAGACATGGTCCCTCCAAGAGATGCCCATTATGCGTCTCAGGCAGCGCAAGTGGAAACTATTCAATCTGTGCTCTTGGTACATGTATGTTGACCAGCTCTCACTGCCATAAAGGAGAGTGCTCACAAAACAGGCGTTGTAGACTAGGATTTTTGTCGCTGTGGTCAATTTACCATTTTCCCAGACGCGCTTGGAGAGTTTTGCCAATGCTGTGGTAGCTTTTCCTATCCTTTTTGTCAGCTAGATGTCTAAGTCTAGGTTACTGACAATTGTTGAACCCAAGTAGGTAAATTCCTGCACCACTGAAAGGGTGTGGTTCCCAATTTCGGTCTTGGAGAGACTTATAGTAAGGCTAAACTCTTGACAAGCAGCTGCTAAGGCGTTCACTAGCTTCTGTAGACCTCCTTGTGAGTGAGATACGAGTGCCGCGTCATCGGCAAACAGCAGCTCCCTTATCAAGATACGACGCCTTTTCGTTTTGGCTTTAAGACGTGCCAGGTTAAAGAGCCTTCCATCGGATCTGCTATGGATGTATATTCCGTCTTCCAGGGATTTAAAAGCACTGGATAGTACGACTGAGAAGAAGATGCCAAATAGTGTAGGGGCCAGTACACATCCTTGTTTGACACCGCTCTTAATGGAGAATGGCCTGGAGGAAGAACTTTCAAACTGAACGGTGCCCTGCATATTTTCGTGAAAAGCTGACACTAGTTTTCTTAACTTATTTGGGCAGCCGATTCTCTCTAGTACAGCAAACAGACCGCTTCTGCTAACAAGGTCAAAGGCCTTGGTCAAATCAATAAATGCTATGAAGAGGGGCTGCTTTTGTTCTCTGCTCTTCTCCTGTAGCTGCCGAAGAGAGAAAATCATATCTGTTGTAGATCTACCTGCCCTAAAGCCACACTGCGACTCTGGATAAACACGATCTGCCAGGATCTGTAATCGCTTTAGTAATACTCTAGCAAAAGCCTTTCCGACTATGCTAAGCAGTGAGATGCCTCTGTAATTGTTACAATCAGAGCGGTCGCCTTTATTTTTATAAATTGTAACAATGTTGGAGTCTTTCAATTCCTGGGGGACCATTCCTTGTTCCCAGCACAAGCTTAGCAGTTCATGGAGTGGTTTGATTAGGGCATGTTTTCCAGCCTGAATTACTTCAGCAGGAATGCCATCTCCTCCGGGTGTTTTCCCATGTGCATCTGTCTTGGGCTTTTTGGAATCGGAAAGATGAATGAGAACGGACAAAGACTGCTTGAATTCTGCACATACCATAAGCTCTGCATTACCAACACATACTTCAGAACAAAACCACAGCACTGTGTCTCATGGAGGCACCCTAGGTCTGGGCACTGGCACCAGCTGGATATGATACTGACACGAAAAAAGGACATTGGAAATATACTGCTGACACGTAGCTACCAAAGCGCGGATTGTGATACTGATCATACTTTAGTGTCCTGCCGGACAAGACTGCTGCCAACTAAGATCCACACATCACAGGGAAAAAGAAAATCACGCCTGAATACTACTAGCACAAAAAATCCTGATCTTTGCACCAAATTTGAGAACAAATTAGAGGAAGCTTTTAAAAACTTCTCTGTGACTGAGGTAGAAAAAAGCTGGACGTTTATGCGTGATACAATCTACCAAACATCATCACTGGTCTTTGGAAACAAAACCAAGAAAAGCGAAGACTGGTTTGAAGCTAGTCTACCAGAAATGGAAACTGCCACTACGAACAAGAGAGCAGCCATGCTAATCTACAAGAAGGATCCCACCCCAAGCAACTTAAAAAGGCTCAGAGCTGCACGTAACAATGCCCAAAGAGTAGCGAGACAATGTGCTAACAAATACTGGCAGGAGCTATGCGAAGATATTCAATCTTGTGCCGACTGTGGTAACATAAGAGGACTATATGAGGGCATGAGAAAAGCCTTTGGACCTCACACCAGCAAGTGTGCTCCGCTCAAGTCAAAAGATGGCTCAATCATCAGCGATCGTGCGCTGCAAATGGAACGATGGGTTGAACACTATGCAGAACTCTACCAGATTGAAAACGCCATCTCACCAAATGCTGTTTCCAACTTCCCATCACTTCCAGTTTTGACGGAATTAGACGAAACGCCCTCAGTAAAGGAGCTGAGTATTGCCATTGACATGCCAAGAATAAAACTGCATGATATACAGCAAATTCCAGGTATCTTGTTACCTTACTAATAATAGATCTAAATGGCGAGTATTTTATGGCTACACTAATTAACCTTGAAGCAAAATTTACAGAATCGAATATAACAGATTCAAAAGTAATTTTTAATAATGCTAGAATAGTCCATCATACGGGTTTAACGTCTATAATTTCAGAATTAAACTTTACACTCGAGTTATTACCCCTCTATTCATCTTTCCTCAATCCAATGGAAACTCTATTTTTATTTCCATCTAATCCTTTTGCTTTCGCACAAAACATAAGCAACAAACAATGACGTAATATCATATAATATTAGCACATCCTTCCTTTTGAAGTTATTATCACACCCTTCCTTTTAAAGTTCTTAAGAGTGATATCTTCTAGCAGGGCCAGCCCTAGCATTTGCGGGGCCCTATGCGAAACGGATCGCGCGGGGCCTAGTCTGGGTAGGGATGAACATAATGTCAAAATTATTTTTTTTGAATTTGAAAATAGGACTACTTTCATTTTTGCAATAAATTTTTATCAAATGAAAACTCGTAATGCCACTTTTTATTTATAGGTACCCCAAAATGTCAATTTCGTCTATTCTTCAGGAGATTTGAATGAATTCAAAAAAAAGTTCAGGACTTTATCGTATATTTAGCCTTTTCATGAGATTTCATGGAGGCCCTGGAAAATCAGGAGGTCGCGAAAACCCTGTTATTTTATATACGTTATAATGGTTTAATTTAATAATGTACAGTTAGAATTAGCGCGGGTCCTATGAAAGCGCGGGGCCCACTGCGACCGCATAGGCTGCAGTGGCCTAAGGCCGGCCCTGGCTACTAGGAACTTTAACAATTCGTCCACTTCTGGTTGTCTTGACTGGCACAACAAGTTCTCTAGACGTTGGTCTATAACTGTCTGTTTCGTTTGTTTCAACAGTTAGCAGTTCATTGTCTCCATCGGTATCATAGTACCCAGAGATGTCTTTATCGTTTTTCCGTTTGTCTTTATGATGTAACATCTGGGTGCTGAATGTTTTTTTATGACAACTGCTTTCTGCCCTGTTTGACCTAGACGAACTCTCCGACAGAATAATCTTTAGGTAGTCTTGTTTTTGCATTGTATTTCACTTTGCTTTTCATCTGTCGTTCGTTGAGTAATGTCTCTGCATTTTCAGTTTGGGATCAGTTGGAATGATTCCCCGAGTCTTCTACTCGTCAGCAGTTGTGATGGTGAATAAGGCAGTCCACTTATAGGAGTATTTCTATACTCGAGCATAACCAGATATGGATCTTTCCCACTTTTGTATGCTCTGAATCCTTTTGCTTGCGCACAAAACATAAACAACCAACAATGACGTAATACCATGCAGTGGAAAATTAAGAATTTTTTGCCTATCTTGAATTCTGGTCAAAGCTCTTGCGCCCAATTAATATAGTTCAGAAGAAACTACAAAAGTCTGGACTGCATATACGGGAAGCTGCTAAAGAAATTAGTACCCTTTCATGCTTTCTGCAAAATGATGAGAAACTGACAAAAACCCAATCCATCGAAAAAGCAAAAGAAGGTATTGAATACTATGGATTCCCTGTAATCAAAACAACCAGAAGAAAGAAAAGACTAGATGGGAAGTTGAGTTCTAATGTAGGACTGTCAATAGAACTGCAATTCAAACGTGTTGCGACAGAAGTGCTGGACAGATTTCATATGGAGATGAAGGGCAGATTTCAAAGGCTGGAAAGAAAATGGATACCTTTGGGTTTCTTCTTGAACCAAGACACCTGTTAGATGAAGACCCGCTTATGACAAAATGTGCTACTTTTCCTGTTTGTATGATGAAATAAATGGCAAATCGCTTTTTCAATGATTTCATTGATGCACGAGCACTTTTCATCAACAAACCAGTAATACAATCACCAATTGAGGAAATAGGCTTCATATGGTAATTACGTGTTCTCAAACTTTGCAACCTCCTCCGAATACCGCCAACTCAGGCCACTTCCATTACGTCATGATTCTCAAAGCTCAAGTTCATCAAAAGCTATCTCAGGAGCACAATGACACAAGAAAAGCTTATCATGGCTTTAATGTCAGTGAAGTCACAAATACTAGAAAGTATCGATATAGTTGATGTTATAGATGTCTTTGCTGCACAGAATGCACGACGTGAAGCGATATCAATTTAGATTTGTCACTTGTGCATTATTTAACTAATAAACAAAGGTATTATTCATTAAAAGAGTCTTGATTACTTTTTGGGGCTTATATATTTTTGCGTACATTATCCCATGTCATATGTCGAATGTCAAAATGCAAGGGGCCCCCAAAGAGGTCAATCCCCCCGGGCCCCCAAATCCCTAGTTATGCCCCTGGTTTTTGATCATGGAAATATCTTAGTTGACATAGATCTAATGTAATGAGTGAGAGCTTTAGCGGTTAAAGTTATAATATGGATTTCGCAGCACTGTGTCTTTACAAACTACTTCACGGTTATGGTTCATTCATTGGAAGATAAAAGTAAAGAAAGCCAAGGAAATGAGTTGTAGTTCAAGGCTTTTAGTACTGACAATAATGTCAAAGTTTAGGGAAATTACGTCAATACAATTGGAACAACAGTAAAAATTAACATAAGACGGGAACCCACGATAAAGTCATAACTGAGTGTACGTGGAACAATTAAAATTGATAAACAAAACTTTTACATGAAACTGAAAGATGTGGCAGATGTTTAACGAATGCACAGAATTGCACGAACACTGTGTGAAGAAACTAATGCAACATGATGTTATTACACAAGTTTCTAAACTCAAAGTATTGTTATGATAGCAAAGAAATTGGATAATTCTTTAAGATTGTATTTCAATCCTCGAGAACTAAACAAATATATAAGGATATTACATTTCATTATACTAACATTTATTTGATTAAATTAAATATGTTTAAGTTTATTTAGTTTTCCTATTTTTTATTTATGCACATTTAATACACCATCTGGAAGATACTGATTCTTGAAAGTTTCTCTTTGGTATAGTATATCTTCAACGAATAGAGAGCAACACATGTATACTTAACAATTCTTTGAAGACATACCATGTGTACGTATCATGTCAGATGACATGCTGATAGCAGTAAAAGATTTATAATAATACAATACAATATTTAAAAGTGTTTGGAGAAAGCTATATAGAATATTATTAAGTTCAACAAAAATAAAATCCAATTTAAACCTTGTAGCTGTTAGTTACCTCAGAAGACTTATTGGAGCCTTCAAGATCCAACTACAACAAATCAATGGGGATGCCAGCCATGATACATTAGCTTGTCTTCAATGCAGATACCAGTGCTTTTTTTGTGACGGTACTTTTTTCAATGTGGGGAAAAGGTGTTTTTTTTCTTGCATATTAACGTTTATTATTAATTTATTGGTTGTCAAAAGTTAGGCAATACATCACTGAGTACCGGCACCTATTTTATTTTTACAAAAATGCACTGGCAGATACAGTGAGATACTAATTTAATTTTTCCTATATGACATCTGACTGAGTGTCATACTGTTTTCGATTTCTCATTTTTTATAATGCATGTGAGCATTTTGCCTTGAATTATTACACATACGATTTTTTTTTCTTGTAAATACATATTTTTTTGTTGAGATTCCTACATTAGACTCATTCATTGCAGATTACACACTGGCAACATCCAAACTTTCACGCGTACTTTCCAGCAGGAAATTCTTATCCTTCTATTCTAGGGGATATGCTATCAGACGCTATAGGATGCATAGGATTTTCATGGGTAGGTAGGTTTGAATATTTTAAGTCAGTTGTCTGCCCATGTTTTGTCTGTGCGTCTGTCACGTTTAGAATTAAAAAGTAGAAGTGCTTCTGCAATGATTTTTATTGGTCTTCTAGAATGAATCCCATTCGTTTGAAATTAAATATCAAATCTTTTTTTTATTGTTTTTTTTTACAGTATTGTAAATTGAGCAATTGTATAGACAGGAGTGTTTCCCCTTAGGGTTATATTAGACATTGCAAAGTGTGTTTAGTTGTCACTTGCTCCTGAGTTACCAGCTTGACCACTGGACCTGTGTTATGAACTGTATATATTTTTTTCTGTTAGTTATTGGTTGTGTTTCTTGTGGTACTCGGGAGAGGTGTTCCCTGCTCTGAAGATCTTTAGGCTGAGTATATCTTTAATCATAATTTTATTTTGTGTATTTTGATTAATTAGTAGATATAGCCTGGGAGACAGAGACACATGACAGAGCATCATGGCGTCGCGCTGTGAAAACTGGCGCACAGGTTGCTGAGGAAGAGAGAACAACACTGGCAGAAGAAAAACGTCAGAGAAGAAAAGTAAGGCCAATGACACTAGCTCCAGCTTGAATAACCTGCCCAGTGTGCAGCCGAACATTACGGGCTCACATATGTTTCACCAGCCACATAAGGAGGCACAAAACCCCAGTGCAAAGCTCTCACTCCCCTGGTTGACAAAAGTCATCACCGAACCACGATGGACGAACTATATATGTATGTCCCTGCCGAGGACAAACGCAGACGGCGAAAAGAAAATCTAAATCGACCACCTGCGGACAATGGTTATGCTTGCCCTGGATGTGGCAAATTATGTAGGTCACAGCTGGGGCTGCGCAGCCACGGGAAATACTGCACTCCTCACTAATCTTTGGACTCGAAGACAAGCCTTCTTGGGTACTCCCAAACGTGACGTTTTTTTCTAACCCTGTGTCTCTGATTCACAATACAGCTAGTCCAGTGGTCAAGCTGGTAACTCAGGAGTAAGTTGCAACTAAACACACTTTCCTACTGGACTTTATCGAAGGTCCAGACAATTGAAAGAAACAAAGTATATTTTCTAAGCACTAATACCTTTTTTTTATTACCCCGCTCCCTCCCCAAATTAATTGGCAAAAATATTTCTAATTCTAATGTTGTTTCCATGATGGATCCAAACTAATTGATACTGTATTTCCTATAAGCTTTTTTTTTTTTTAAAGTATTTTTAAAATGTCTTTCTTGTTTTCTATATTTGCTACATCCTTCACAGGTTGTGACATATGGGGGGGGGGTAACTATTTTAAAGTAATTGTGATAACAATGTAACAAGAAAGCCATGTAATGTGTGATAAGTTGACCCTTGCTCCTGAGTTACCAGCTTTACCACTGGACTTTGTTGTGTGTTATGTTAACTTTATATTTTTCTGTTCACTGGTCGTGTGTCTTGGGGTACTCGGGAGAGGTGTGCCTTGCTCTGGAGATCTTCGGGCTAAGTATATCTTTAATTATTATTGTATTTTATATATTTTCATTAATTTGTAGATATAGCCTCAAATGATTTTCAGGCAGTATATTTTAACCCTGATGCCAGCGAATATTTTTTGCTCTTCTAACTTATATTAGATTTTATTTCCATGCTTAAACGTTGCAATAAACACATGATCTTTAATAAATTGTTCCGGTTTTTTAATGTAAATAGCATATAAATGCTAAATAAAAATATCTATACCGATTTATATTTCAATAACTATAAAGTTGTTCTGGATATTGTTTTATAAAAAATAAATTATGTCAAATGATTGTTTGAAATCGCATAATTGACTAATATTACACTTATATTCTTTGACACTATGTCACTGTAGTTTATTTATTCATATCAACTGTTCCGAATTTTTAACTTAAAACAAATTTATGTCAAATGACTTTATTTTTTTTTTTAAATATCGACAATAGGTTGTTCAGGATTTTAAAATAAGAAAGTAATTTACTAAAAACGATTATTGAAAATCACTTTTTATTTTATTTTACAGTTAATTTTCTTGCCGAAACATAATAAAAGTTGTTTAATCGGTAAAGAATGTTCCGGATTTTGTTTCGAAATGTTTGAAATCCCTCTTCTAATAAATAAAGAAATACATTTCTCTTTTACGAAAATTGGTTGTTCCGGATTTTTTTATGAAAAATATTTTAACTCTATTTATGTAAAATCGCACTTCTCTCTTACACCACATTTAACTTTCTAGCTAAAACGTTAGAAAATCTTATTATTGTTAATATTATGTTCCGATTTTTAAGGAAAACAACTTCGTAACACCAAAGTATGGTTTAAAAATCTCTCCATAAGGCTATGGTACATCTAATTTTCATAACAGACCACACGATATCTCACTATAAATACATAAACATCCGGAACAATCTATTATAGAAACTTAAAACTAATGCAATGTTTCGGAAGGGAAATTAAATTTTAATCAGATTTTCAATAACTTTTAGTCTTTTTTTTTTCTCGCTATTAACATGACGGACAGACAGACTGACAGACAAAACAAAAAAAGCGTCTTTAATCCCTTTATATATATATGTTACTAGCCTGGCATTACCCGCGGCCTGCGGGTCTAATTTTGTGTTTACTAATGTAGTGGATTGGATTTAGATGTATGTTAAACTTAGCTAATGATCCTTTCAAGTTTTTTCTCTTTCGCTACGAAAATAAAATTAGTTTTGCGAAAATGGGTTTACCCGAAGCCGATACATTCATATCTATTAAAAACGAAAAGAGCGATAGCTTTGTTAAATGAATGGGATTATAAAGTGAACAATTAAACGAAATCATTTTTAGTACGCGATTCATGAATGAATATAGATCTAGGACTATCTCAACCCGGCTTCGCAGCTTTCGTAAACGAATGCAGTCTATTTAAAAAGCTTTAGAAAACCAAATTTGAGAGTTTTTTTGATCAATATATGAAATGAATTTACTATAATTAGTATGTTCATGTGTGAAAGTATAAAACTATCTGTGCTAAGAGAAGTTGTATCATCTTAGAGTTGAATTAGAGTTTTAGATCTAGGGATGGGATTATAAAGTAAACAATTAAACGAATTAATTTTTAGTAAGCGATTCATTACGGTATTGTCTAATGAAAGAATGTTTGTCAGGAAATCTGCAGTCACAGATATAACGAACTAATTAATTCAAAAAATGCTTTTGAAACACAAAATTGAAGATTAATTTTATTATATAATGAAATCAAAGGATCTTCTTTTGTATTTTCATGTGTCAAAGTAAAAAACTATCTGCGCAAAGTGTATTTCTAAAAATTAGATCTAGGTCTAAATCCTTTCGATCTTTTCTATGTCAACATTGTAGACATGGCCTAGATCCATAAAATACTATAGCTGTAATAGAGTCGGACAACTTTATATTTTTTTTAGGGTCTTAAGTTTGTTTTAGGGCTACAATACATACACTAAGGTCTAAGTTGGTACCTAAGAAACATTCCTGCCAAGTTTTATCAAGATTGGTCAAGCGGTATTGATGTCTATAAGTAACATACATACACCTCACATTCTACTTTATAGTATAGATATATACATATTTAGTCAAACTAACCATCAAATGAAATGCTAAAGGAACTCACTCGGTGCACCAATGTCTATGAACCCTCGAGAAGCTGCTCGTATAGAAGACATTTTAAGTCTAACTAGGACGTGTGACGTAATGGATTTTATTTCCTTTGACGTCATATGGAGTTAATTCTTTAAATGAAATAAAAGATCTCACTCGGTGCACCAATGTCTATGAACACTCGACAAGCTGCTCGTATAGATGACATTTCTTAGTCTAACTAGGACGTGTGACGTAATGGAATTTTTTTTCCTTTGACGTCATATGGGGTTAATTCTTTAAATAAAATGCTAAAAGAAATCACTCGGTGCACCAATGTTTATGAACCCTCAACAAGCTGCTCGTATAGATGATATTTTTTAGTCTAACTAGGCCGTGTGACGTATTGGATTTTTTCCCTCTAACGTCAGATGGAATAAATTCTTTAAATGAAATGCTAAAATAACTCGGTATAGTAATGTTTATTAAACCTCGTAATGTGACTCGCATTTTAAAAAATATCAGGTGACCGAGCCTCGCTCGGATGAATAATTTGTTAAGGAAGGATATTTACCCGAAGTTATTTTGGGAATATTGTTGTAATTACGAAAATGAACTATCGGGTAAACACTATCAATCCGAAGAGTTGCTTTTTAGTTCTTTCAGTTCTCAATGTAATTGTACATGGCGATAAGAATAGTAAGTCCCTATAGAAAACCACAGCTCACGTCTTAACGTTTTACATTGCTTCTTTCATGTAGAACTATTGGGCTATTATAGGCTTGTAAGAAAGTCTTTGCAGTATAACTTCTAAAATGGTTACTTCATGACATTTAATACTGCAATTAGTGTATTTATTATGGCTCTGAGACATGGACACTTTACAGAAAAAACTAAGACTTCTTGAGTGCTTTCATTAAAGATGCTTGCGCTCCATCATGGACATACGGTGGCAGGACCCGCACTACAAACAGCGATGTCCTTGCCAACGCCGGTATGGACAGTATAGAGGGACTTCTTATGGTCCCACAGTTGCACTGGGTAGGGCACGTATCCCGTATGGGAGACGAACGAATGCCAAAGGCAGTCTTTTTTTGTGAGCTAAAATGTGGTCGACGTGACAGAAGCGCTCCACGGAAATTCTTCAAAGACCAGCTTAGTCGTCAACTTTTCTTGGCTGACATAGAAGAGAGCACCTGGTTGTATGTGGCCTCCGAACGAGACAGCTGGAGGTCTCTCACGAAGGCCGCGGGATACACATTTGAGACAAAAAGAAAATCTGCTCCCGAGAACAAACGCAGACGGCGAAAAGAAAATCTAAATCGGCCACCTGCGGACAATGGTTATGCTTGCCCTGGATGTGGCAAAATATGTAGGTCACAGTTGGGGCTTCACAGCAAAGGGAAATACTGCATTCCTCACTTATCTTCGGACTCGAATTTCATACCATTTTGCAAGAATATCGCTGTTTGTATTGTGGTCTTTGGTGAAGTCGTTCAAGAAGTCTTAGTTGCTTTCTATAAAGTACTCATGTCTCAGATCCACATAGATGAGTTGAGAGAATACTGGTTGACACTTATTTTCGTAGACAGGCGAGCGATTTATTTCGCCACACTCTCGCTTGGAGGCGTCCAAAAGCACGACTATCCATGATCACATATCAAACTCTCTTTAAAGCAATGCGTCAATTGATTCAATGCTTCCCAGATAATGTGAAGTTATCTACCACTTTAAGGGATGTCTATGGCAGTGATCTTTGGGCTGAGTAGGTTTTATTGGGTGACTTTTGGAACATGACTTCTGTTTTACCGAGGTTTATAGGTTAACAAATAAAAAAAAGGCAGCAGCGTGATGAAAATTCGTTGACCGCGAGCTGGATATCATCAGGGCCAGCCCTAGGCCTATGCTGTCACAGTGGTGGACCCCGAAGGTTCAAAAGCCCCGCGCTAATTCTAGGTGTAAATTATTAAATTAAACCATTATAATTTATAATAGGGTTCCCGTGGTCTCCTTGTTTTCAAGGAGCTCCTGGAAATCTCCTGAAACTCATAAAAATGTCCTTAAAAAGACAAAATTGTCACTTTGGGGTGTCAATCAATATGGTAAACGCCAGTCCTACGCGTAATATAAAAAAACGGCATCGTCAGCTTTCATTTAATAAAAATGTAATGCAAATACGAATTTATTTTCTAATACAAAATCTTTATGTTCACTTATTATCCTTATCAATACCCTTACTGGTCCACGCGCAATCCTCATTTTTTTTCACATAGGGCCCCGCAAATGTTAGGGCCGGCCCTGATTGTGCAAGTAAGGCATAGATAAGCTGTGTTATGACCATTTCCTACGTTTTGGTATTGGACAGCAGACATCGAAGCTTAAACACATTGCAATAATTCACCAGCAAAATAATAACAAAGTAAAAGCTACCTACGGGTGTACGCAATTCAAGTGTAAACAATTTATAAAGCCTTTGAAACACAATAACTAATCATACATAAAGATATTTCATTATTTTTCTTCCATAGTTTCATAATGGATCAATGTAAATTAAGATGGTGCGCAAATGTTTAATTACGCCAATTGAATCATTAAAACTTTTTCTTGTTTGCGAAGAAATGTCTTAGTGTACTGATGTGAGCCTAGTGACGTAAGCGGTGTCAAGTTTTTTTTCCCATTGACGTCATATAGAAAATTTCATTCATAAAACATTCTAGCCAAAATAAATTTTTCGATAATGAGCCATTTTCAAACCGATATAACGGTCGACCTTGAGTTTTCCCGATGTGGCCAATGAGTTGAGAATTTTTTTCTCACTATTATGCACATACCGTGAACTTTTAAAGAAAATCGTTAGAGCCGTTTTTGAAATAAAATTTATATATCCTATACTCTTGAGCGAGCAATTCTTGTATGTATGTATATATATTTATATATATATATATAAATTTTATTTCAAAAACGGCTCTAACGATTTTCTTTAAAATTTCAAGGTATGTGCATATTAGTGAGAAAAAAATTCTCAACTCGTTGGCCACATCAAGAAAACTCGAGGTCGACCGTTATATCGGTTTGAAAATGCCTCATTATCGAAAAATTAATTTTGGCTAGAATGTTTTATGAATGAAAAATTTCCATGACGTAAACGGGAAAAACGCTGCTTACGTCACTAGGCTTACCGCAGTATACTAAAATATTTCTTTGCAAACAAGAACAAGTTTTAAAGAACCATTAGACCTAATGAAACATTTGCGAACCATCTTACTGTAGATTGATTTATTATAGAACTATGAAAGAAAAGTAATGAAATTAAATGTGCCGATATATGATTAGTTATTGTGTTTTAAGTGCTTAATAAGTTGTTTACACTTTAATTGTGTAGAGCGGTGTAGATACCTTTTACTTTGTTGTTTTTTTTGCTGGTGACCTCCAGCTGTCTCGTCCTGAGGCCCCATGCAATCAGGTGCTCTCTTCTATGTCAGCTAAGTCAAGTTTGCGCCATAAGCTGGTGTTTTAAGCGTTTCGGTGTTACGTCGACCACTTTTTAGCTCACCAAAAAAAGACTGCCTTTGGCATGCGTTCGTCTGAGATTCGTCTCCCATACAGGATACTGCTCTGTCCAGCGTAACTGTCGGACTTAAAGAATTCCCTCTATACAAAGGCCGCGGATACACATTTGAGACCAAAAGAAAATTTGCTGCCGAGGACAGACGCAGACGCTAAAAGAAAATCTTAATCGAGCACCGCGGACAATGGTTATGCTTGCCCTGGATGTGGCAAGATATGTAGGTCACAGCTGCAATCCTCATTAATTTTCGGACTCTAAGACAAGCCTTATTATTATTATTATTTTGCTGGTGAATTATTACCATGTGTTCATGCTTCAGTGTCTACCTCTCCTGTACCAAAACAAAGGAAATGGTCATAACACAGCTTCTTTACGCCTAACTTGCTCACACTAAACATGATATCCATCTAGCGGTCAACGAGTTTGCGTACACTGCAGCCTCTTTTGATTTAACTATAAACTTCGGTAAAAAGCTTGGAGTTAGGGCCAGGAGAGATCTGAATGGATGGATGTGTAAAAGCAGGCCATAGCACCACTAGGATGGATGGATGGTAAAAGCCGGTATGAACTTCCTATAGTCCGACAATCAGGCTGGGCAGGGCACGTATCCCTTATGGGTAACGAGCATATTGTTTGGCGTAACAGAGGTTCCCCACGGAAACGTTTCTTTAGAAAACTAATGCCATGATTTAAGTCTAATAAGAAAAAATGAGCCATTTTACTTTGTCACTAAGTGCATGTTTTACCATATAACGTAGAGAAGTTACATTGCAAAGACTTTCTTCCAAGCCAATAATAGTAAGCCTACAATAGTTTTACGCAAAAGATGGATTGTAAAACTATAAGACGGACGTGAGCTGTAGTTTGTCTAGACTGTAGGAGGACTTAAAAGACTTTAAATTTAATCGACATGTACAATTAGGCCTACAATTAGAACTAACAGAACAGATTAGTAGTCTTTATCCGATCGTTCATTTTCGTAATTACAAGAATATTCCCAAAATGATTTCGGGTATATAACCTTCCAAAATTATTTAACAGAGCGAGGTTCGGCCACCTGGTACAAAAATATTCTCAAAATGACTTCGGGTATATATCCTTCCTTAACAAATTATTCATCCGAGCGAGGCTCGGTCACCTGATATTATATATAAATATAAATATATATACATACATACATACAAGAATTGCTCGCTTAAGAGTATAGGATACATTAGCTAGATTTAGATCTAATCTAGATTTTTTTTTATACTAGATCTAGATTTTTTTAAACACTAGAACTAGATTTTTTACACTAGATCTAGATTTTTTTTACACTAGAGCTAGATTTTTTAAAACTAGATTTAGATTTAAGTTCTAATTAAAATCATTGTAGAATCTAGATCTAGAATTTCTTGGTCTAGTTTAGAATGTTTGTTGTTTTATATGTTTCGGATATTCCATCAGAGTTGTAGTCCAAACCTCCCTCAGGACGACTGGGGATGGGAGCGGGTAGGGTTTGAACCTGGGACCATCGGTGAATCCAAACGAAATTCCAGCGCGTAAGCCGCACTACCCGACAGCCATGCTTTAGACTAAAAAAATTTTTTTTACAACGTCAAATCAATCTTTGAAACATTATTACTTTTAACAATCAAAACAAAATCACGTCTTGGATATTTCTTGCGAATATGCGGATCCGACAGGGATCCGTCTCCCACGGGGGCCGTCTCTGAGTTTGTGTGTCAACACAAAATCTCTTTGTAATCTTGTTTTTAAATAAAATAACTCAAAACCCAGGTGGGCCAATTATCATTTGAAGCGCTTTTGATTTGATTTGATACATTTCTTTAAGGGGGATGCACAGTGAGAAAACATAGATTTAGGTCAAAAATATCGATATTTTAAAATTAATTGATTTTAATAGTTTAAAATGTCTAGAATACGAATTCCCTATCAGAATACTAAAAAAAATACGTTTTATACATCAATTTTGTATTTTAAATGTAGATATATAAGCAAAATTTTGATGTTTTGGTGAAAAATCAACATTTTGTAAGCTATAGTTGATAAGCTAATGTACGCTCTCATCCCTAACAGATGGTATCGATACAAAGGTCTACTTTTCTAGTTCCGATTATGTGCATGGTTTCTCATTCTATAAATAAATAGTACTGCAATGAACTTTCAAAATACGTCACTACCTCTTTTTTTCCCCTATATCCTCATATACACACCCACAAAGCCATATTTACGCATGCGCACCATCAAAGCTTCTATAGTTACTGTAATTACACGCATGCGCACTGAAAAAGCTTCCGTAACTACAAAGTATGCACGCATGCGCACATGACGTGAACCGGTCCTTCTTCTGTAAACTTCCATCACATCAACAATCGATTCATTATTGAAACTCAGAAATGCCAACAAAAGGTTATATGTTTGGAAAGAAAAAACGTTACTGTAAGCCCAGAGGACGACATGCTTCAAAGACAAATGCACAATTACAAAGGTAAGTCTAGATCTAGAGTTTGCTTTTTTTTTTATTTACTAGACAAGCGTGTGCTGACACATAAAATAATGACTATGAAACCTTGGCTCTTTGAGTTCGACAACGTGTTTATCCAATGAATCACATCTAGATCTAGATCTAGAATCTAGATTCTATAGACATTAAATAAATATCATGAAAATGATTGCAAACATAGAGATCTATCCTTTTATAGATCTAGTCTATATTAGGAGCATAGATCACATTAGAACTAGATAATCTCTAGAGATTAGATTATCTGATTATCGTGTATGATGATGTATTGAACAGTATTGTAGGACTTCAACTTCAACTCAAGTCTTGGTCTTAGTTGTTTTTTTTTAGATCTAGTACATATTGTCATATATAGATCTATATTACATGTAACATGTCTCTATACATTCTTTACTTTTTATGATTTCTAAAATGCATTATAAAATTTAAAATAATCTTCATGTTGTGATAGATGTGACGTGTACTTTCATACTATTGAATTTTTTTTTAAAGACCCTCTAATTTATTTTTTATTTGTTTGCAGCTCTGTTTTGGATACAGCTGGATCTGAAGCAGCAACAACACAGCCTGCAAGTGCAGCTGAGCGAAAAATATCCCTAACTGCAGTTACTAACGCTGATAACACCAATAAGAGGCTGCCTGAAGATTTCATATACGTCATGATGAATTCAATGCAATTGACCACAATGGTCTCCTTGTTGTGCTGTCCACATTGCTTTGACAACAAATTAACTATGTGCATCACACAATCAAAAGGCATGGCTCATTTGATTAAAATCAAATGCCTAAATTGTGAAACATATTTGTGGTCCGACTGGACCTCAAAAAAAAGTAATGATGTTCATCTGGATATTAATGTCCGCGCTGTCGCTGCATTAAAAGAATCTGGAATCTCGCATTCTAAATTTGATAGGTTTTGTGGACTTATGAGTATGCCCTGCATGCACAGAAATACTTATAACAATCTAGCTAACATAGTCAATACCGCTATAATTGAAGCTGGTGAAGAATGTATGATTAGGGCATCTGCTGTTGTGCATGGAAGAAACATTTCACAACCTCTAACTACAGATGAAAGAATAAGTTCAACAGGCTGTCCTGTTATTACAGTTTCTTTCGATGGGACTTGGCATAAAAGGGGCCACTCATCTCATTCAGGAATTGGCACAGTTATTGATTTTGATACTGGACTCGTCATCGACACCGAAGTCCTATCAAATTATTGCCATGTTTGTGATTCAAACTCTGCAGAACTAAACTTTGATGCCTCTAAGCATATGTGTCAAAAAAACTTCAGTGGCTCAGCAAATGCAATGGAGGCCGCAGCAGCATCCAAAATCTTTTCGCGCTCTGTGGCATCCAGAAAACTTGTTTATGGCACGATGCTGTGTGATGGCGATAGTAAATCGCATTCATCTGCCATTACCAACTCAGGATATGATGTAGAAATCTTAAAAGAGGACTGCATTAACCACATCTCAAAAAGAATGTTTAATGCTTTGAACAATTTAAAAATGTCTAACAAAAAAGAACTAAATTATAGGCTTACAAAGCCAAAAATTGAAAAAATTACAAATTACTATTCCAAAGCTCTGCGCCAAAATGCTCCCGACATTCAAAAAATGAAGCTGGCTGTTATGGGCTCATTTTTTCATATGATGAGCTCAGACCTAGATCATAACCACAGGTTGTGTCCTGATGGCGCTACATCTTGGTGTCACTTTAAGAGATCAGAGGCACTAAAACAGCCATATAAAAAACACAACCAGACCATCACATCAGAAATAGGTAAACTGTTATTTCCTATAATGAAAAGACTAACAGACACAGATCTGTTAAAAAGATGTTCTAGAATGGGAACACAAAACGCCAATGAATCTTTTCATTCCCTCATTTGGCAAAGATGCCCCAAAACAGAATTCGCAACATTAAAAACGGTAAGGGCTGCGACATACCTTGCTGTTTTAGCCTTCAATAATGGACCTGTTGGCATCAGATCAGTTTTTGACATATTAGGCATTCCCTGGACACTAAAGAACATTTCTTCTAGTGAGAAAAAGCAAAATGTCAAACTACAGCTTGTTAGAAAAAGAAAATCAATCGCATTAGTGTCCAGGAGAAAAAACTTGAAAAAACGAAGAATTGAGCATGAGCACCGGGCAGAGGTTCTAGAAGGTCCAACCTATCAATCAGGCCATTTTAATGAATAGTTTTTTGTTTTTTTTATTATCTATTATGTTGTTTTATGTAAATATTCCCTTTTTTTTCATTTTTATGGTTACAATAAATATTTTATATCATTTTAAAAACTTTAAATGCGTTTTTCTCAAAATGTATTTTTAGGTGCATGTTGTCCACAAGAATCTCAAAATCTTTAGTTCTGTATAAGTTAGACTAATAATTTTTCACATGTAGTCTATTGATAGTATATCATAGGTAATAGGCTGCAAAAATTTTCAATATGTATAATAAATTTCATAAAAAAATAAAAATAATGATGTGACCTCAGATGAAAAATGGGGTCGGAAAAAAATAAAAATTTTAAAAATTCATAAAAATTAAACCAGTAATAATTTTCAAAACAAAATTAGCCAGTTACCTATGGGATTCAAATATCTATCAGGTGCAATCAAAAAATTAAAAAAATTTTGAGTACTTTAGAATATTTTAAGAATTTTGTAAACATTGTTTATTTTCAAGATGGCCGCCATTTCCATAGCAACCCAAAAGGCTACACTCATAAAATGTGTATGGTTACTCATGTCTCTATATGTTCTATCAAGTCATGCATAAAGCTTTTCTATTTATCTGTAAATTACAAAAATTGAAATTTCATTGTGCATCCCCCTTAAACTTGCCGTAATGCATCAATTCGGATAATAGCCGAGAGTTAGATGGGGTTTTACGAAAATCCATATGCATATGAATACAAAGGTATGTGAATATGCACGTTATTATGTATGCTCTTAGTTGTTTTGATTTATTTAATTCAATATGATTACACATTTGTTTCTGGTCACAGGCGGCTAGTCCAGCATGTACAGAGTTAGAGACACTTATGTTGGACTGGGTTGGTAAGTCAATGTTTTCTTTTTTGAATTTGATATTTGATCGTTTAGTAATGTTATAGTTTGAAGTAATAAGCCCATTCGATTTGCCCAACAAAACCAAGTATGCTTACTTGTATTGAAGTGTTATTTTGTATATCTTATCTTATATAATACAGACGTTACTTCAAAAAAGAAGATGATTACGTCCTATGCGTCATGCATTCAGTCAAGCATATTAACCAATTCTGCTATGTCACTGGTTTTCTTGGCTGTCTTAGGCAACCTTTTCCATGCTCTAATAGCACTATAGAAGAAGGAGCATTTGTACAAATTTGTCCTAGCATATGGAACGAGAAATTTGCCTTTATCTTTGTGTCTTTCTGTGTATTTTATAAAATTGTGCTTTGTATAATTGCTACTTTTATTTAGAGTCTTCTATCCTGAAGGCTTTCTAAATTTAGTAATTTTACTAAAGGTGTTACTCTAGTTAATCGTCCCGAGACATGACGTTAAACTGCGCTCCTCTTTTCTTAGCACTTTTGGAGCTCAAAAGTGCCCTACTTCTTTTCTATCATTGTGTCTGCCTCCTCTTTTCCTAAGTCTGCCTTCATTGATCATCACACTGTCTCCTTAACTTTAAATTCTCACTACGTCCTAGACCAGTCCGTTTGCCGTGGACTGCGACGGGTAAGGGGGGATAAAGAGATCCTGGTGTTTGAGTGGTGGCTATCTGAGGATAAACCACAACAACACAATACTTTGGCTCCAAGTTCCCCTAGACCTGAGACCCAGATGGCCCGCTCTGGGTCAACCGGCTGGTCATGCCGAGCTACCAGCATAGGTCGTCGACCTATGCTGGAGGGCGGTGGCTGGAGGGTCAATCAGGGAGCTGCTGTATCGGACACATGCCCGATGTAGCAGCTGACTGAGTATAGCACCTGTGTAGCCCTGGCGGGCTCATTCTGGACATCCGAATGGCCCGTCCCCTTGTTGGACTCGATGGCGGGTGGGGAGCACAGGTGCCGAATTAACCAAAATATATATGGACAAAAAAACACACACAAAACTACTTGCCCCAGACCTATGTCTGGGCAAGAAACGACGAATTGACGATAAAAAAGAGGAGGTCCCAAAAAGCTGTGCCACCTGGCCATCATTTCTGGTGGTAAGATGCACAGAGGAGGGAAAAAGCCTGACAAAGTTGAGCCCTTTTATTATCTATAAGGGACTCAAGTCAGTAGTGGGAGAGCCCAAGAGTGTGTCTAAGCTACACAAAACAATGGAACTCCTGGTAGAAGTAGACAGCAAGACACACTCTGATGGGCTTTTAAGATGCAGAAGACTCTGTGATCTCCAAGTGGAAGTCATGCCACACAAGAGTCTGAACACCAGCAGAGGTGTAATCAGCTCTAGGGACCTACTGGAATGTTCAGAGAAGGAAATAGTGGAGGGCATTGAAGGAGTCACCCATGCCCGGCGCATTACCAGGCGCAGGGAGGGTGAGGAGGTCAAAACCGCCACTATTATCCTCACATTCGGAACTAGGACACCGCCAGAGTATGTGAAGGCAGGATACCTACGAGTTCCAGTGAGGCCCTACATACCTAACCCCATGAGGTGCTTCAAGTGCCAGGGTTATGGACACGGCGCGGCAGTCTGCAAGAGGAACACTGTGTGTGCCAGATGTGCTGGAGAGGGTCATGAGGACAAGGGCTGCACAGCCCAGTTCAAATGCCCAAACTGTCAAGCTGGCCACTCAGCCTACTCCAAGGACTGCCCTGTGTGGAAACAGGAGGTTGCCGTGCAGGAGTACAAGGCAAGAAACGGATGTACCTTTAGCCAGGCGAAATCGGCTGTACTGGCCCTACCCAAGGGCTAATTCGGCTTGACAAAGACCTACGCCCAGGCTGTTGCTAAGAAAGGAAGATCCATAGCCACACAGACGGACACATTGACCCCACCACCCCCTCCTCCTCCCCCAACTCAGAAGAAAACACCGCCAAAGAACACACCTCTGAAGAAACAAGAAAGCCCTGTTGTCATGCTAAAGAACAGGTTCTCTGTGCTCGCTGATGAGAGCATGGAGACTGAGCAGCATGTCAAAACCAATACTCCGGGAGAACCCGGAGACATCATGTCTGACACAGGTTCTCCTCAGAGAACCCAGCCAGACACCCCAACCTCTACCGAGTTAGAGGTTGACCAACTCCCTAAGGGGAGAAATCAAAGCGGAGAGGATGCCCGAGGTGAGAGAGGAGGAAATAACCTCCGCTCTAACCAGAGGGATCTCCCCTCTCCAGAGAGAAAGACTTCCCCCAAAAGGGGGTTGTCCTCCTCTCCATCCAAACCCAAGAATAAAAATACCAAGGTCACTGGAATAAAGGGAAACCCCTCCGGGGGCCTCCCAAGGCCAAATAGCTCCAAGTAGGTCATCTAGAATAAGCCATGGATTCCAGAATTGTACAGTGGAATTGTAGAGGCCTCAAGGCCAATTACGAGGAAATGCAGCTACTGATGGACTCTGAGACTCCTGTAGCTGTCTGCTTACAGGAAACATTTCTAAAAGATTGCATCAGCTTCCGAAGCTACCGTGCTTACACCAAGAATGTTGAGGATGCAGAGAGAGCATCAGGTGGAGTCTGTATCCTTGTGAAGGATAGCATCCCCCATGAGAGGGTAGAACTACAGACCACACTACAGGCCGTAGCAGCTAGGATAACCCTTCACAAGGTTATCACTTGCTGCAGCCTGTATCTACCACCAGGCGCTCCATTAAACCGAACAGACATGGAGGACCTATTGAAACAACTCCCCCGGCCTTATTTAATCCTTGGGGATTTCAATGCCCATAACACCATGTGGGGATCCAACAATACCGACACAAGAGGTCGTATGCTGGAGGATATCTTCCTCCAACATGATTTATGCATACTTAATGATGCATCACCGACCTACTTGCACCCAGGAACTGGATCATTCACATGCATTGACCTCACCGTATGCGTCCCCGGACTTCTGGACGATTTTAAATGGTCAGTTAGCAATGATCTACGGGGAAGTGATCACTTCCCAATCATCATTACTAACAATCTCCCTTCATTGGGACGACCTCAGCGGTGGAAACTGAATAAGGCCGATTGGGAACAATTCCAAAAAAGATGCTCTGAGGATATCACAGAAAATATCCTCCATGAACAGAACCCAGCTGATACCTTTGCTAGCAAGCTACTAAGTATAGCCAGGAAAGTTGTACCCCTAACCTCTGCAAATCCAAAACGGCCTAGCAAACCATGGTTTGATACAGCTTGCAAAAGTGCTATTGGTGATAGGAAAAAACGACTGGCTGCATTTATAAAGAATCCTTCCCAGGAAAACCTAAAGCTATTCAGGATAGCTAGAGCAAAGGCTAGACAAACCATACGGTCAGCCAAATGGAATTCCTGGAGAAGTTTTGTCGGCAGTCTGGATGCCAAAACTTCTGCTAGAGCGGTTTGGAAGGCAGTAAGGCGAATCAAAGGGAAAGAATCAAATGCAATAGGGCATTTGAAAAACCAAGGACGAACTGTCACGTCCCCCAGAGAAATAGCTGACTGCCTTGCATCCTCAATAGCAGAAAAATCATCCACTGCACACTACACGCCAGAGTTCCAAAAAGTCAAAACCAGGGAGGAAAGACACCCCATTGATTTCAGGTCAGAGAACAATGAAGACTACAACAAACCGTTCTCGCTTGAGGAACTGAGGGAATCGCTGGACAAGTCACATGACACAGCGCCTGGAGAAGACGAAATCCATTACCAGTTCCTCAAGCACCTTCCCGAACCCTCATTGGCAGTCCTACTAGGGGTCTATAACTGTGTGTGGCAAACAGGCGCTTTCCCAAACAGCTGGAGGAAAGCCACAGTTATACCGATACCTAAACCGGGAAGAGACGGCTCTGACCCAGCTAACTATCGACCAATAGCACTAACAAGCTGCATCTGCAAAACCATGGAAAGAATGATTAACAGTAGGCTGGTCTGGTACCTGGAAAGGAATAAAGTGATCTCAAACTACCAGTGCGGATTCCGGCAGGGGCGGACAACAACTGACCACCTGGTAAGGCTGGAAGCTTATATTAGAAATGCATTACTCAGAAGAGAACATCTAGTAGCTGTATTCTTCGATATAGAAAAGGCCTATGACACAACCTGGAAACATGGCATTCTACGTGACCTGGCGCTTATGGGGCTTAAGGGACACCTCCCCCGTTTTGTGGAGGAATTCCTGAAAGATCGAAAATTTCAGGTCCGAGTGGGCAACTCCGCTTCTGACACTCATGACCAGGAAATGGGTGTACCCCAGGGCAGCATTCTGTCAGTCACCCTGTTCAACATTAAAATAAATAGCATCATAAATGCGCTGTCCCCTGGCATAGAGTGCTCTTTGTATGTTGATGACTTTGTCATTCTTACTTATGGGAAAAACATGAACACCTTAGAAAGGAAATTACAGTTATGTTTAAACAAAATTCAGGGTTGGGCAAACTATAATGGTTTCAAATTCTCAGACTCCAAAACAGTTAGTATGCATTTTTGTAATCTAAGGGGACTCCACCCAGACCCTGAACTATTTATACACAAAAAGAATATCCCTGTCGTGAAAACTACAAAATTTTTAGGCCTCACCTTAGATTCCAAATTTAATTTTCTCCCCCACATTAAGGAACTTAGGAAGAAATGCCAAAAGGCATTAAACATACTAAGAGTACTCAGCCATACGGACTGGGGAGCTGACAGAGATACCTTGCTGCTGCTCTATCGGAGTCTAATTCGATCCAAGCTAGACTACGGATCCATAATATATGGAGCAGCAAGGAAGTCGTACCTAAAAATACTGGAACCAATACAAAATGCTGCCCTGCGTCTCTGTCTCGGCGCGTTTCGTACATCACCTATCCCAAGTCTCCATGTGGAGGCTGGAGAACTCCCCATGGATATAAGAATGAAAAAGCTTGCAATGCAGTATATAGTCAAGCTAAAATCCAACCCCACGAACCCTGCTTTTGACTCCATATTTAACCCCACAGAGGTAGAATTATACAATCGAAGGCCTAACGTCATACAGCCGTTGGGCCTTCGAATGAGAGAACCCATCCAAAATTTAACCCCACCCATTGACCAAATCTCTAAAATAGAAACCCCTCAGAATCCTCCTTGGCTAATGAATAAACCTAAATTAAATTTATCCCTCCTTAATTTCAAAAAAGAAAATACAGACCCAAGCATACTACAAGTCCACTTTAGGGAACTGCAGGAGAGCTACGGAGATTGTGGCACCATCTACACAGACGGATCCAAAATGGAGGGAAAGGTCGCGTGTGCCTGCTCCTTTCGGAACAAAACAATCTCCCGTAGACTCCCCGATGGCTGCTCCATCTTTACGGCCGAATTGCACGCAATATTGCTTGCACTTATGGCCGTAAAAGCGTCAGAAAGGAGTAAATTTATAATCTGCTCCGACTCCAAATCTGCATTGCAAGCTTTGGGGCGGATGAAGACTGACATCCCATTGGTACATAAGAGCCTGAAGCTGTTGGACCAAATAACAGCCGACCGTAGGGATGTCACCTTCATTTGGGTCCCCTCCCATGTTGGCATTGAGGGAAACGAAGCCGCAGACAGAGAAGCAAAGAGAGCCCTAAATCATGCGGTGTCAGGAACCCAAATCCCCTACTCGGACCTGAGACAAAGTATTGCCTCTGCCACCTATCGAGAGTGGCAGAACCGATGGGAGGCTGAGACTCACAGTAAACTCAGGCAGATTGTGGCGGATGTCAGGTGGCGGCCCACATCTAAGGGTCTGACAAGGCGTGGTAGCACAACCATGTCCAGACTCAGGATTGGCCACACCTACATCACGCACTCTTTTGTACTGAAGAGAGAGGAGCCCCCACTTTGCGAGTACTGTGACTCTCGCCTCACCGTGGAACATATCCTCGTTGATTGCCCCAGATACCAGGATGTCAGGGCGAAATATTTTAGAGCCACTAATCTAAAAACACTATTTAATAATGTCGACCCTGGGAAGGTACTGGGCTTTATTCGGAAAGTGGGGCTATCTACGAAGATCTGATTTCTGAATCTGTGAACATGCACTATTTACATTAGATTTTTACCAAATATTTAAATTTTTACTACCTTTACTATTTTAACTGTGAATAGACCTTGATTTTAATTATATGACTGTATAGAATCTGGCCCTTGTTGTTTAGAGAGAGAGTAGTCCTTAAGGGACTGCAGGCACGACATGGCCTAAATTGTGCCGATGTGCCTCAAATCAACAAAAATCAACTCTAGTTAAATGTGAAAATTCGTTTGTTTGAATCTCGCTGGTCTATTTTGTGTCTGTTCCAGTTTCTTAATGTTTTCTTGAATTGAGGAGTTCCAAACTGAGGATGCATATTCTGTTATTGGCCTAACCAAGGTTAAATAACATTTTATGTTCTTATTTGATTTGTAAAATTGTGTAGCTTGTGTTGTTTTTATTGTTCTATATATTATGCAATCGTCCGCAAATAATCTGACTTTTGTTCCTGAACTAATGCAGTTTGGTAAATCGTTTATGTAAATTAGAAATAGTAGTGGACCTAAGATTGTTCCTTGAGGTACACTTGAGTTTACTGCTGTTGATTTAGAGCCATTTATTATTACAGTTTGTTCTCTCCGAACAGAAAATCTTTAATCCACTGATGCAATGGACCATCAATGACAAAATATTTTAATATTATAAGCAAACTATCTTGGTGAACTTTGTCAAAAGCCTTGGAAAAAATCTAGTGAGATAGCATCTATTTGCTCACAGTTATCTAAAACTTTTGAAAAATCATCAAATAGTCCTATTAGTTGTGTTTCACACGATCTATATTTCCTAAAGCCATGTTGGTATGGAGTAAGGACATTATGTTTGTCTTAGTGGTTTATGCTGTTGCTACATATTATGTGTTCTAGGATTTTACATGCTGGTAAGTGATACTTTGAAAAATCATCAACAGAGTTATTGCCATTTTTATTTAAATGGAACGAGAATGAGGATGTATATCTAATTAAACTAAACTTCTGATTTAGCTCTCTTAAGATCTATATTTACTACATCTAGATCTAAAATCTAAATTTGAAATAATTTAGATAAGATTTACGAAAAAAGAGCTTAGATAATCTATCAACATTAAATTTCAAAAATAGTAGATTAGTTTTAATATTTTATAACATTGCAAAACTGATCTAGACATTTGGAAATCAAAATCTACATTTTAAATCTACATTTAGATCTAGAAATTTAAATTCTAGATCTTGATCTAGTCTATATAGGCCTAATTCTAAACTAGACCTAGAAATTCTAGATCTAAAATCTACAGTGATATTAATTAGAATATAAATCTAGATCTAGTTTCTAAAAAATCCTCTACGTCACACGGCCTAGTTAAACTGACTTTATTAACACGAGAGAGCTGACGAGGGTTCATAGACATTGGTGCACCGAGTTGTTACAAAATATTTTATTTTTTTAAGCAAACTATGGTGTTGAACTTTGTCAAAAGCTTTGGGAAAATCTAGTAAGATAGCATCTATTTGCTCACTGTTATCTAAACCTTTTGAAAAATCATCAATTAGTCCTATTAGTTGTGTTTCACATGATCTATATTTCCTAAAGCCATGTTGGTATGGAGTAAGGACATTATGTTTGTCTAAGTGGTTTATGATGTTGCTACATATTATGTGTTCTAAGATTTTACATGTTATGCTGGTAAGTGATACTGGTCTTTAGTTTCCTGGGTCAGATTTTTCTCCTTTTTTAGATAGGGGGTGACATTAGCTTCTTTCCAGTCCCTTGGTACTCTGCCCTGGTTAAGAGATGCCTGAAAAAGTATTTTGAACACTGGGGCTAGCTCATTGCTTAGTTCTTTGAGTAATCTAGCTAGAATACCATCAGGTCCAGATGCTTTATTCGGTTTGATGTTGGCTAATAGTTTTTCTTGTACTTCTATATCTCCTATATTGTCTACTTGGTTCAAATTAAGTAATATGTTTTTGTTTTTGAGAGTGCTGATGCAAAGTATTTGTTTAGGATGTTAGCTTTAGTTTCATTATCATTATGTGTTAAGTTGTCTTCTCCTTTTAATGACGCTTTGCCTGTTGTTTCCATTTTCTTAGACTTAATGTATGATCATTGGTTTTTGTTGTGTGATGGATGTTTAATTCTGTACTGAAGTCAACTGTAGATGATTGTTAGATATCAAGCAATTACTCAGCAAGCGTTTGGGTTTCTTGTTCGGGTGTATTCAATGTAGTTGAACGACAGCACATAATCAACACACATCGATTTTAATTAGTGAAAAGATGTGGTCAACACTGATAAACAATGAATAATAAGTTTAATCCAATTAAAGGCCACAGTCAAAGTCTCTGTCAAATAAAACACGTCTTTACCCAAGATAATCATATTGCTAACTGATTTTCCAGACTCTAACCCAAAATATCCCAAGCGTTACTAGTCCCGTTCAATATACGTCTTCTATGGTGCGTCTCTAACTAACTAATAATATTGTTACGAATGAACAGTGACAGGTAGAGGTCACTATGTGTGACCCCGGCGAGATGACACAGCACCGGGTGTTCTCTGGAATCTATGTGTGTAAACAAAGACAGGATGTGACGTGCCCTCACGTGTTGTTCCAGAGGACGAACAGATCTACGAAGGGGGCAGTGTTACAACTGAACAGTGACAGTTAGAGGTCACTACGTGTGACCTCGGCGAGATGACACTGCAACAGGTGTTCTCTGGAATCGACATGTATAAACAGCGACAGGATGTGATGTTTCCTCCCATGTTGTTCCAGAGGATACTAGCAGTGTTTTTGCAACAATAGACAAGCGATTATGGACTCAATTTAAACCAGAGAGTTGATGTGAAAAGAGTCAGTACAGTAGTCGTTACTGTTGTCTACTGTGCGAGACAGTAGAAGAGAGTGGACTTGAGCCGTTACAGTCGATACAGTCGATGTAAGACGTATACGCTACATGTTACAGTGACGAATTGTTATAGTTATTATTCAATAAAGTTTTATAAAGCTGAAAGTTGAGTCGTCAAGTTCTTTCCAGTGTTTTTATTTGTGTGCCTACTAGTACATTTAGCCAGAAGATCAGAAATACGTAACAATTGGTGTTAGAAGTGGGATCCTTTCTGGCTGAAATGTCTTCGAGGAAACTACTTAACCAGCTGTTGGTCAAAGAATTAAGGCAAGAACTTCGCGAGAGAGGTCTGCAGCTCAACGGTAACAAAGAAACACTAACAGAACGCCTAAGACAGGCCCTTTTTGAGGAAGATCAAGATCCAGATGAATACATATTTGAATTAAACCCAGATATGACAGAGATCCTGAGTAACATGCAGGGCCAGATGGACTTAATGAAGGAGAGCCTCAAGAAAATAAACGCCATGAATGAAAAAGTAAATGAACAGATGAGCTCTATGAACGAGACGATTGACCAGAGAGTCAACACTGTGGAAAAAGAAATGGAAGAGATAAGGACTCGTGTCCGAGAATAACTGAGCAAGGAACGGGGTACTAGAACAAAAACATTAGTGCCCGAAATCTCTGGGAAGTCCATCTCATGGACTGTTTACAAAAGACAGTTTGAGGCAGCGGCCAAGGTTAATAACTGGAACACTGAAGAAGAGAAAGCGACTGCTCTGGTGTTAGCTTTAAGAGGGAAGGCAGCAGAACTGCTCCAGTCAATAACAAATCAACAAGATTACGCTGCCATTGTTAAGGCTATGGAGCTCCGTTACGGAGACGAACATTTACAAGAAGTTTATAGAGTTCAGTTGAAAACCCGACAACAACGCACCGGTGAAACCTTGCAAGAGCTAGAGGCGGACATAGAACGTCTTGCTCAATTGGCATATCCGACAGCAGCACAAGACTTTCTGGACGTCGTTATCACTGATACATTCATTGATGCTATTCGAGATCCAGAACTGAAGAAGGCAATAAGAATCAGTGGTAAGCGCAAATCCAGCGAAGCCCTGGTCTACGCCCTCTCCTATGAAGCCGCCAAAGACGCCTCTAAGAATATCCATCATGGGCGTATGCTGGAAGTCCAAGAAGAAGATCTTACACAACTTCTCAGAAGGGTAACTGAAGTGCTAGAAGAACGCAGACCAAATAAGAAGCAAGAAGGACAGAATAGAACCAGTGTACGTTGTTGGAATTGTAGAGAACCTGGCCATCTAAAAAGGAACTACACGAGAATATTTCCTCGACAAACAGAGTATCAGCACAGACCGGAGACAGATGCAAGGTCAGGTGCTCATGGCTACCAGGGAAACTAACTTTCGCCGGTTTTATGGGGCAAAAATCGGCGATCAAGAACATGACAGCCCCTTCAACTATAATTCTAGTCGCTGTGTTAGGGAAGAATAAAAGTCTGTACATCAATGGTAAAATTGGATCTCGAAATTAACGTTTTCTTCTAGATACTGGTGCCTCACGTTCAGTCATTCGTCCAGACATTGTCAAAAAGAACGAAATGAAGAAAGTGAACTCTTACTCCTTGAAGACGGCCAATGGAGAGATGATGCCTATACATGGACTGACAAATATAAACTTTGAGCTCGGGCATCAGTCATTTATACATGAATTTCTGATCGCTAACATTACGGATGACTGTATTATTGGGCTCGATTTTATGCAGAAATGTGAATTCTCTCTGAACATTGGAGGTGGTACTTTGAAATGTGGAGATGTTAAGATTCCCTTGCTCGGGGATGAAGATGAAGAGAATGGTCAAATAAGAAGAATCCTTCTAACAGAAAATACAAGTTTGCCAGCTCAGTCTGAAGCAATTATCTGGGGAAAGTTAGAGCATGGTCAAACTGCAACGATGACGGCGATAGTGGAAGGCATTGAAAATGACAACAGCGGAATGGCAGTAGGAAAAACATTGGTCCTTGTCGGAAAAGATCAAAAGGTGCCCTTCAGAATCATGAACCTCGGCCTACAGGAGAGACATTTAGAGAAAGACAGCCCCATCGAAATATGTAATACTCTTGACCTGATCAGAAACTGTAATAATGATATCACGATAGTTAATTCCACCAAACCTTTCAATCCACAAATTACCAAGCTCCTGACAGAAATGAAAGTGAATTTATCAGATGAGCAGTACAGCAAAGCAGAACAGTTGATTATGGAGTTTGCAGATATTCTGCCATCTGATGAAGCAGACAGCGGACGGACAAACATGGTACAACATCGAATAGACACTGGAAACACCAGACCGATTCGACAGCCACCACGTCGCTTGCCGCTAGCAAAGCAACAAGAAGCTATGGACATGATAGAGGGAATGACGCAGCAAGGAATCATTGAGCCCTCAATAGTCCTTGGTGTTCGCCTACTGTCTTAGTAAAGAAGAAGGATGGATCTATGCGATTTTGTGTAGATTACAGAGCTCTGAATGAAGTCACACATAAAGATAGTTATCCACTTCCTAGAATCGACGATACTTTGGACACGCTTGCAGGGTCCCAGGTATTTTCTACTCTCGACCTAAAGAGTGTGTATTGGCAAGTTGAAATGCATCCCAATGATAGAGAGAAAACCGCCTTCTCTGCTGGCAACGGCCTCTGGCAATTTACTGTGATGCCATTCGGTCTCTGCAACGCACCAGCCACCTTTGAACGATTGATGGAGAGGGTTTTACGAGGACTTCATTGGATCACATGCCTTGTTTACCTTGATGACATTATTGTAATTGGCAAAACGTTTGAAGAGCACCTTGCAAATCTGAAGGAAGTATTTCAACGGATAAGAAGTGCGGGAATGAGACTCAGCCCAAAGAAGTGTTCCTTATTCAGGAAAAACGTTAAGTACCTTGGTCACATTGTGTCAAATGACGGAGTCAGCACTGTCCCTGACAAAGTTGAGGCAGTGAAACGATGGCCTACGCCAATTAATATCCATGAGCTGAGAAGTTTCTTGGGACTCTGTACATACTACCGACGTTTCGTGCCAAATTTTTCCAACATCTGTAGGGTCCTTCTGTGACAGGTGGGGAAATGTGACGTGTGTTTGGTGCGTTTAATGTCTAGGGGATGATTTTTTTTTTAGGTTATCACACACCAACCTATCAGCATATGAATCGGGAGCAGACACGCAACGAGACAAGCAATGAAAGATAGATACAAAAGTTAAAAATGAAGAATATTTATTTACATAAATATACATATAAGAATAAAAAGGGGGAGGGTTTGCATCTATCTCTAAATAATACTAGATTTAATCATCACTCTTGCATTTAATAAAAGAGTATGTCACTTTGTCCTCTGACTTAGCTGGTTGTCCTGTTGATGTCGCAGCTGGCTGTGTCCTGGCTTGAGGTTCTGCAGCTGGAGGTGGCGCTCTAGCGGATAGAGGGACACCGGTGATTCAGTTCTTGTGGAGTCTCAATCCAAAGTTCTGATATCTATAGTGGGCACAGTAGGGCGGGTGGCCGGCTACCGTGGGCACAAGGTTACTGCGGGCAGAGCTGATCTGCCGTGGGCAGCGTAATGACAGAATTTGTCCAGTGAGTTGCAGAGGGTTTGGCGTAGCTATGACGTCTCACACAGATCTGGGTCTATAGGGACGTCGCACCTAACAAGTTGACAGGTGGGCTGTCGAATAGGCGGGCAAGGCCTATAGCGCCAAGTAGTAGAGTTGAGTAATGTCGAGTAGATACTGAACAGCAAACAGCAAATAGTTGAGTAGTGTCGAGTAGACACTAAGCGGGAAATAGGCAGGTAAATAGGCAGACACCTGAGGGAGGCTGCGGATAAATAAAGACAAGTTAGGACATATTTCTCATGCATCTTATCGATGCCCTCGACTGAGGTGCATTCGTCAGATTGGTAACATTGCTTTAAAGCACAATGGGGAGATGATGACAAATGGGATATGGAAAATAGATGGCTGATAGTAGCAATATAGAAATGTACATAAAAGTGAAAATAATAATATAAAAATGTACATATAAGGGGAAATAATAATCTCAAATAAACAACACACGTTGTAAGAGAAAAAGGGGGGGGGGAGAATGGACGGTGGTCAGCGACCTTGACGGTTTGTTTACACACGACCGTCGGCCGAGAACAATGGAGCGCGCTTGAATGGAGAGGGTGTCCATTCAAGGGGCGCAACTCTCGTTAGAGTAAAATGACTACAGGGGAGATAATTCCTTACAGGGGGGGGGGATAATTCATATCTCTTTTCTGGACACAGTATCAGTGCGTTAGTAAAATTATCAAGGCGGCCAACCGAGATAAAGGAAATAAAATAAGTGTACAAATATATACATGGTTGCATCAACGATCAATTGAGCAACATAGCATTAATAGATTAATGCAATACTAAAATACATACATAGGACATGTTTATGTTTTCTACTTACGCCAGTGAGAAATACACAATGCACTAATTAAATATAAATGAACTAAGCAAAATACACATGATAATGTCCAATGGAAATAGCACAAAAGTAATTAAGATGGAACTTGTGATTAAGTTCGGCTTACCACCAGGTATTCCTCTAGGAGTAAGAATGTGTGAAGTAGTCCAGACTCGATTGCTCAGATAGAATGAGAAATAAGAGGGTCTGATTTGATTTGGATCTACTTTATATAGGCCTGGATAATGCGGGCGGAAACAGGAAATGTCCTAGGCTTAGGATTTCCTTACACGTGGGTGAATTAGACTTGAGATGGGAGTCGCACATTGGGAAGGTCAATGGGCGTGTTTGTCCTCGTGGTCTCCTAGATCAAAGAGAGACGTGGGGAAGAGTGACTTGCAATCCACACAAGGTGGTGTCTACTGCGCCCGTCAGACATCCGGCCGGTTACGATCAAAGAGAATGTGTGTATCTTTGCCCCGGTCAAGGGAAGATAAATGAAAGGCGCGGCCTAGCTATCTCCAATGTGGTCAACTAAGTCTAGCCTGGAGCGGAAAAGGTGGTGCGGGTGAAGAATTTAGGGGTAGGATGGGGAAATAATTAAAATAAAATAAATAAATAATGAAAAATAATAATTAATGCTGTGATAAATTTGAGTGACTCTGACAGCGAGTTTTTGACTTGTCACACCTTCATCAACTGACAGAACAAAAGAGGCCATTTATTTGGACATCTGAATGTCAAGAAGCTTTCGACAGGCTGAAAAACACACTATCCTCATCACCAGTATTGGCCTACCCCATTCCAGGGAAGACATTCATACTCGACACAGATGCAAGCAACACTGGAATAGGCGCAGTCTTGTCCCAAAAGGTGGATGAAGCTGAACGTGTCATCGCATACTTCAGTCGAAGCCTATCGAGAGCTGAAAGGAACTATTGTGTGACGAGACGTGAATTGCTGGCTGCTGTGGATGCAATAAAACATTTCCACAAGTACCTATACGGGCAGAAATTTATCTTAAGGTCAGATCACGCAGCTCTACAATGGTTGCTTTCGTTTAAGAGCCCTGAAGGCCAGGTAGCAAGGTGGATCGAACGTCTTCAAACCTATGAATTTGAGACTAAGCACCGAAAAGGGCAAATTCACCAAAATGTTGATGCACTGTCTCGACGAACGTGCAAATCAGAATGTAAGCACTGCATGAAGGCTGAAGAAAAGGAGGTAGCTGTCAATTGTCATCGTAGATGTTTCCGGACCCTGGTGTGATAAAAGGATTCGAGAGGAACAAATGCAAGATGAAGATCTGGCTCCCATTCTTCTATGGAAAGAAGATGGACAACGGCCAGATTGGAAAGACATCTCTGAGAAGGGGGTAGCCACCAAGGCGTACTGGGCTCAGTGGGACTCGCTGACGTTGGTCAATGGTGTCATCAAAAGAGTTTGGGAATCTGCTGATGGAACATCCAATCGCCTTTAGCTGATGTTACCGAAGGTGAGAGTTGCTGAAGTACTGAAAGAGATGCATAATGGCGCTAGCGGATCTCATCTTGGTGTCAATAAGACTCTGGAAAAGGTTCATCAGCGGTTCTACTGGTTCAGATATAGAGAGGATGTAGAGGAATGGTGTCGAAGGTGCGACATATGTGCGGCAGCAAAAGGTCCTCGACGCAAAACTAGGGGTCTTTTGCAACAGTATAATGTTGGTGTTCCATTCGAGAGGATCGCAATAGATGTAGCAGGCCCATTTCCTGAAACCAAGAAAGGAAACAAATACATCTTGGTAGTCATGGACTATGTCAGCAAATGGCCAGAAGCTTATGCCATACCAAATCAAGAAGCTATCACAGTGGCCGAAACACTCGTGAATAACTGGATCAGTCGCTTTGGTGTACCTAATGAGTTGCACTCTGACCAGGGCAGGAACTTCGAGTCCAAAGTTTTCCAGGAGATGTGCAAGACACTTGGCATCAAAAAGACTCACACGACAGCTCTCCATCCGCAATCTGATGGGATGGTGGAGCGATTCAACAGAACCCTAGAACAACATCTGTCTAAGGTTACTGATGACCGACAAGACGACTGGGACACTCATATCCCCATGTTCCTCATGTCATACAGAGGATCCGTTCATAGCACCACAGAATATACCCCAGCGAAGATGTTATTTGGTCGTGAGCTTCGTCTACCATGTAACCTGTTATTTGGGATTCCGAGAGATACGCCAGTGTCTTCAACTGAATATGTCACCAATCTCCGAAGACGATTGGAGAATGCTCATGTATTGGCCCGCAGAAACATCAAGACCAACAGTGACCTGATGAAAACGAGGTATGACAAACGGGCCAATACGTCGGGGTTCCATGAGAATGATCTAGTGTGGCTCTATAACCCACAGAGACGAAAAGGCAGATCCCCGAAGCTCCAAAGAGACTGGGAAGGTCCATACCGTGTCGTGAAAAGAATAAACAACGTGGTCTACCGGATACAGAAAAGTCCACGGTCCAAGCTGAAGGTTGTCCACGTTGATCGACTCCATCAGTACCGTGGTGAAATAGAATCTGTTCGGGACGAACAGATCTAAGAAGGGGGCAGTGTTACGAATGAACAGTGACAGGTAGAGGTCACTATGTGTGACCCCGGCGAGATGACACAGCACCGAGTGTTCTCTGGAATCTATGTGTGTAAACAAAGACAGGATGTGACGTGCCCTCACGTGTTGTTCCAGAGGACGAACAGATCTACGAAGGGGGCAGTGTTACAACTGAACAGTGACAGTTAGAGGTCACTACGTGTGACCTCAGCGAGATGACACTGCAGCAGGTGTTCTCTGGAATCGACATGTATAAACAACGACAGGATGTGATGTTTCCTCCCATGTTGTTCCAGAGGATACTAGCAGTGTTTTTGCAACAATAGACAAACGATTAGGGACTGCATATAAACCAGAGAGTTGATGTGAAAAGGGTCAGTACAGTAGTCGTTACTGTTGTCTACTGTGCGAGACAGTAGAAGAGAGTGGACTTGAGCCGTTACAGTCGATACAGTCGATGTACGACGTATACGCTACATGTTACAGTGACGAATTGTTAAATTTATAATTCAATAAAGTTATATAAAGCTGAAAGTTGAGTCGTCAAGTTTTTTTTTACTTGTGTGCCTAGTACATTTAGCCAGAATATCAGAAATACGTAACAATATAAACTAGGTGTCTAGCAGTTGTTATCTTTAGATATTACATTGTTTATGTATTAACTCTGCAGCTGTCTGCTTACTTTTTGGGTAAGGTGTTTAATTTTTATGTACTTTTTATAAACTCTTTCTGTCTTAGTTTCTTTAAATTTTCTATATAGGTTTTCATTCTATTTACAAAGCTTCTTTAATCCATTATTAAACCAGCATTTATTTATTTTGTTTGATGTGTACTTTGTTGGTATATGATTTATGATTTTCTATAATGTTTTTAAGATAGTTTTTTATGAAATTCCAGAGGTCATCGACTGGTTGGTAAATGTCTTTTTCTAATAAGAATGTTTGTTGAAAGTGAAAGTTTAATGCAGCTTGGTATAGTTGTGTTAGGTTGCATTAGTTCCAGGGTAAGATTTTTCATTTGGGTTTTATATTGGCTACTGCTTTTATCTGACTGTGTACTTTAATGATCTCATGGTCTGATAGACCAGGGATAATATCATAATCTACTACTAATCCAGTTCTGTAGGTTAAGAAGAGATCTAATGTGTTGTTTAATCTAGTTGGCTTTTTAATGATTTGATCTAAACTTAGGTTGTGTAAAGTTTCTATGTGAAGCTCATTTATGCCCTTAACGTTTTAGTGTTTGTCTGTGGTTAGTGTTTTCCAATTTATATCCGATTGGTTGAAATTACACATAATCCAAAAAACTGCATTTTTATTTGTCTCTTTAAGTGTAGTTAATTGGTTTAATAGTTCTTGTATGTATTCAAAACTAGAATTTGGTGGTCTGTAAATACTGCCTATTATTAGGGATTATGAGGTGGTATTAATTTTACAAAATGTTGATTCTATATTTTTTTAGTTAGGTTAGTTAATTTCTTCTGCCATAAGAGAGTTTTTTATTGCTAAAAAATACTCCTCTATGATTATCAGCCCTATCTTTTCTAAAAATTTCATAATTACTATTGAAAATTTCTGCATTATAAATTTCAGGATGTAGCCAAGTTTCTGTTCTTTCAATTATGTCTTGTTTCTCACATTCTAATAAAATTTCTAAGTCTGCTGTTTTGTTCCTAATGCTTTGAAAAGGTTTTAAGGTATTTTGGTATTTCTTCTTTAGTAGGTTTGTTTGTGAGCTAGCCTGAACATGACCTCCAGAACGCGGTAAACGAATTTGCATACGCTGCCGCCTCTTTCGGTCTATATATAAACCTCGGGGAAAACAGAAGTCATGTTCCAGAAGTCGCCCAATAAAACATACTCAGCCCCAAGGATCACCGTAAACGGACAGCCCTTTAATAAGGTAGACCACTTCACATATCTAGGTAGTATAGCGTCAACTGACGCCTCACTTTCAAGGGAAGATGATAACTGTCTGGCCAGGGCCAGTAGCGCTTTTGGGCGCCTTCAGGTGAGAGTTTGGCGAAACAGATCGCTCCGCCTGCCTACAAAAATCACCAGGCGGTGGTTCTCTCAACCCTTCTGTATGGCTCTGAGACATGGACACTATGCAGGAAACATCTAAGACTTCTTGAGCGCTTCCACCAAAGATGCTTGCGCTCCAACATGGATATACGGTGGCAAGACCACACTACAAACAGCGATGTCCTTGCGAACGCCGGTATGGACAGTATACAGGGACGTCTTTTGGTCCGATAGTTGCACTGGGCAGAGCACGTATGCCATATGGGAGACGAACGTATGCCAAAGGCAGTCTTTTTTGGTGAGCTAAAAGGTGGTGACGTAACAGAGGCGCCCCACGGAAACGCTTTAAAGACCAGCTTAGGCGTCAACTTTCCTTGGCTGACATAGAAGAGAGCACCTGGTTGCATGCGGCCTCAGAACGAGACAGCTGGAGGTCACTCACGAAGACCGCATGATACACATTTGAGACTAAAAGACAAGCTGCTGCCGAGGACAAACGCAAACGGTGAAAATAAAATCTAAATCGACCGCCTGCGGACAATGGTTGTGCTTGCCCTGGATGTGGCAAAATATGTAGGTCACGGGAAATACTGTATTTCTCACTAATCTTCGGACTCGAAGACTAGCCTCATTAGGTTTGTTTAATGAGGGTGTTGTTGAGTGGATCTGGCTAGTGGTTGGTGAGTTTGGTTTGGGATGGTGTTTAGGATGTATGAGTTAGAAGTGTCTGCATCAAAGAAATCAAACAGTCCTGATGTAAACTGAGGTAACCTACACGGTACACAGTGCCACGATGCGTCTTTGTTGCCTAAGGCATAATACAAAGGTGTATTCATATGGAGACATGATGCGTGGTACCATTCACCACAGGTGTCACATTGATTGGCTTTCTGTTTCATGGTGCATACTTTTTTGCAGATGTTGCATCTATCTTTAGATCTAGGCCCTGGATTTGATTCTACATCTTCTGCTATTAATATTAAGAGTGATAGGTATTTATTTCGGCTGTGTCTAATTGAGAACTTCCACTTGTGATGGCTAATCTTCTTGAATGTTATGGATGTGTATTTTTGAAGTTGCATTGATCTATAGTGTGATGATTGATAATGTATTTATTATGGCAATATCTTAAAATTTCGTTTAAGTGATATTTCATATAAGCTGTGTTTCAAAATTTAAAAATAGACAGAATAGAAAAAAAAACTCGATAAAAAATAGGGAGTTAGTGTTTCACACATATAGCTCTTCCTTCGTGGTCAAAGATGAGTACATTTCTCATTTCTTATCAACTCGAAGATGGCTATGGAGTCCAATCCTCGCTTTAAAAAGGCTGCATTACATGATGTAAGTAGGTTGGGTCTGCAGAAGATATAGGCATGTAAACAAGTTGATGTAAATACGTTTGTTTCCAACTCTTGTCAGAGAGCATTTGATCATGTTCATTGAATGTACCCTTGGATACATGCTTTTTGTGTAATTGACCGTTTGAGTTTCTTAGTTTTGGAATGTATATGTTTACTATCTCTTATATTTTATTCTGGATTTTATTTTATGATCTAAATGACGCTTTGCTTGTATCATTTCTTTACCCTTATATTATACGTAACTCATTTAACATTTTCCGTTACGTCAACGTGTAACCTTTACTGAGAACCCCCCCCCCCAATCCTGTTCATTTGCTCTTTGCCCCTTTGCATTTATCATGTTTCGTTTTCATCTTGATTATGAGTAGACTTGTAAATATGTTCCATCTACACATTATGCAGCAACTGACGCTTTAATTAATTTGATCACCCCATTTGACCAGTGTCTGGAAATTTAGGCACCGGATATTTAGGCACCCGGAAATTTAGGCACCCGGAAAATTAGACAATATATATGTACATTTTTGTAATATAATATTTGTATAAAATATATATGGTTGTAAATTGCAATACGGCTAGAAATCACGATAACATATAATGTTTTTAAAAAAAAGTTGTTGGAAAAGACAGATGAGTTAAACATTTCTATATCATATATAACAACTTTATTACTATTTTAGCGAAGGTATGATTCCCCCAATACTCATAGCCTTAGGATATACGTTAAAACTTTTTAATTATGTTCAAAATTAAGATCGCTATTAAAGAGTGCCTAATTTTCCGGTGCCTAAATTTCCGCGTGCTTAAATTTCCGGGTGCTTAAATTTTCGTGCGCCTAAATATCCGGTGCTTTAATTTCAAGCCACCTGTGCGCCAGTTTTCACAGCGCGACGCCATGATGCTCT